>NC_143569.1:30721500-31030000 GCF_054136105.1 Typopeltis vanoorti | reverse complement strand
TCTCCTCCAGAGATTTTTATTAAAACTTAATACACCTTGTTGCAACTTATATAGGTAAAGTTGATAAGGCTTTGTATTACTAAAACCTTGGTATTTAGGGTCTAGCTACTCACTGAGGAGACCTCAAAAAAGGTTGAAACCGGTCTGGGTAGTGACCCCACCCATAATGCATTGCAGTATACATCTTCTAGTGAGATGTGCTTTACATTATGGGAAAATACTAAGAATAGTGATCAAAGCTTTACCCACCTTTACAATGAGTTGCCCTGGTGTTGTACCATCTTTAGACTTGAACTTTGTTTCAGGCGCAAACTTAATTGTTTGCATACTTGGGATTAGGTGCTAAAATAACCAAGCATATAAAATTGCTTGGTTATCCTAATATACAATATACCCAAGTTAAAAATTTATTCCCATATATATATCTTCATTATCGGTGTTCTTTATATATATATATATATATATATATATCTATATCTTCATTATCGGTGTTCTTTATATATATATATATATATATATATATATCTTCATTATCGGTGTTCTTTATAATGTAACTGATAACTTTTATCCACAGAAATTTACATTTTTAAATGTAAATATACTTACGTTAACATAAGCTTCATATTATTCTTCTAGGTAAAAAATTAACATATTGTTCCAAGCTTCCGATAGATGGTGACACCATCTGGACAAATTTGCGCACACGCATACTTCGCACAGATTCAGGAGATGAAATAATTGTAAAATAATACTGTTAAATCGCTACCTGCATATGATCCTGAATTAAAGAGAGTATGGAAGCTCTGTGGTAACAGAAGCATCTTCATTGCTTACATATTATTGTATTGAATATGATTATATGATAATAATAATCCTCAGCATAAAAAGTGAGGATAATCAACATTAATTGTGAATAATTATTTCGATAAAGAATCTCTCTCTCCCTTCCGTCTGATTCAGATGTGTTGGATCTCCTCCTAATGAGGAGTCACGGCGAAATAATGCAGCCGGCACGCCACTCCTCTGCTGCATCCCTAATAGAGGAATTCATGGCTGTAGTCCATGTATGTGTTCACGGGTCAGTCTGCCTGCTTGTGGGATGAAAAAACCCCAGATAAACGGCGGAAAAATCCCTACTGTCCACACCCAAGAACGGCTAACTTGGCTATGGCTTAGGAAGATCTTTTAGCTCCTCACATCGTCGACGGGAATCGAACCTAGGACACTCTTTCCTCAGGCATATGGTTGAGAAGTGCCCAGCCACTAGGCTAACCGTGCGGACAATATCATATAAGTGCCAATATTATTGCATTATCTTTACAACTGATAGAGCGCAATTGGGAAGGATAATTTCATACGCATACTGCTCAAAAACTTTCCATAAAATCTAAATATTTAAAAAGATAGAAAATGTACCAACTTGCAGTAAATGCACAACACCAATTGATCATATTAAGAAAACCTAATATGCTTGATTGGTGACCAGTTATTGTGTTCTAAAACAGAGACCACTTAATGTTCTGCTGGAGAATAAACATAAAACTAACCACCTTAGTCTATAAGTTAATTTTTCAGAAGGCAAAGATACAGTACTTAGCCTGTAGGTCTTAATAGCCTGTAATGAAATGAAGGAGAAGATATGAAGTTTACCTTTACTGGAATTGTTATTATTTCATTATAAACTTCATTTAGTTACTCTGTTATTTAATTTATTTATCTAGGATTATTAAAATTTTATTCTCTTTCTCTCTCTCTCTCTCTCTCTCTCTCTCTCTCCTTTTCTTTTTCCTTCTTCCTTCGTTTATTCTTGTATTTCCAGTTATATGTTAAAAACGAAATGCAAGCGTAAGAATAAAACTTTTTAACTTTATTTCACCTAACTCAAGCTCGTATCATCTGCAAAACGATCATTAGTTAATTCACATCTAACTTCCAAAGAAACCTCTCCTCCTGTACAAAATAGCAGCTGTGCCTTCTAGACGTTTGTGTAAATGCAACTGGACGAATCTAATTTGTTGGCATCTTCTCTTGCAATCCATTCACAGGGGGCGAAGGCTAATCACTTACATGCATACTTGAAACTGTGCCGGGAGCATGCTTCCTGTAGTCTTTAACCCTAAAGACCACTAACGTCTTATAATAAGAGATTTTTCTAGAGCTGTATGCCCTACAATACGTAATAAAGTTTATATTCAGCTCGTCCAAAAAAAAGGAGAAACTCAAAATCTTTCATCAGACTATCTTCCCATTATCATCACCTCGTTTCTCTTTGAGGGAAAAAGACTGTCATTTACAATCAACTGCTTCAACAAACATGCCCATTAGTTAATCGCTAACCACCTGTGGAGATTCTGCCACTCGAGATCTACATCATCTCCTTTCTTACTTCTCACCTCTAAACTCATGCCGTGGAAAAGTATTTAAAAAACGCCGCTCTGACTTTCCACATTTGATCGGATCAAGCATAGAGATCAGCTTACTTCCACTCTGATAATTTTTACTACGTATCTTGGAAGATATCAAAATTTTCTTCCAATGCAGCAGTGACATGAGGCTCGGTTCTTTCGCTCTTCTTACTATACACACGTGACCTACTCTCAGTAACCTAACCACAAATCCTACACCTGTTCTACTAATGACCGTGCACACCATTACTCTTTTTCATTTAACTGCCCTTTCAATTCTAAAATATCTGGGATTTTAGAATTGAAAAGACAATTTTGGATGGGTTTTTTCCTTGCATAGACTAGCATCAGGTAGAAATAAACATTTCTGTTCTACTGAAGAAATGGATAAATAGGATTATTACCTCAGCTGTAACTACCTATAAATATAAAATTTGTCAAATATTAATGTGAGTACTTTATTTTAAGCGGGGGTACCAAAAATCTCCTTGCAGTTCTTTATTCTTCCCAAAAGAGAATAAATAGAAGAATACATAAGCCATTTCTTTTCGTAGATTCATTCCAACTGATGTCCCAAAGAAGGTTTTTTCTTACCTTTAAAAACATAAGGTATGCAAGTATTTGTCTTTGTCATGGGCCTGAACTAGAAACCTTTTTTCTTTTTTTTAGATCTACCATAAAACGAACAACAACTGCGAAATTAAAAATCTTGATTATATTTTGAGCGTATATTCAGAATTCGTTGTTTAGGATATTAGTAAATTCAACTTCAGTTATGTAATGTGAAAATATCGTACATTCTAATAATACTTCCAAAGAGAGGAGCCCGGAAAGATCTACTACTACTATAAAAGTTTATTATTATCCATCAGTATAAAAATACGCACTCTTAGCAGTCCATTATTTTAGGAAAGGGACGTAATAATGTTATACAAATTTTAATTTATACGTATGTTAAGACTCTGCACAATGTCTACACAGTAATAATAAAATCAATCTCAATTCACGCGAGTCTTCTAGATATTCCTCCATTTCAACTAGAAAACATAGCTAAGTTTAATTCTAACTATAATTGTGCATTTTAATTTAAATTATCAACTAGAAGTAATTTAACGTAATGGCCTCAAACCGATTTCGTACGAAATCGGTTTGAGGACTCGAGACAAAGTCTAGGACTCGAAGACCTTTATAAAAGATATTCAACTGAAGGAGGATAATCGGTCTCGTACGGAGGTTGTAAGTGGTTTTCATCCTGAAAACAAAATAGCCAAAGGAACTCAAATAATTAACAAACATAATACTGCCTCTATAGCCTTAGTCGATTCGTCTGTAAAGCTAAAAAAACAACAACCTTATTTTAAACGATTTTAAGACATGTCATCGATTGATCATTCTACTTTTCTTAATAATTGCCATTTACATGTAATAAATATATAATAATTATATAGTATATATATATATATATATATATATATATATATATAATAAATACGGTATTAATAAAACGCTGACGTCAACGTTAAAGAAAGGTATTGTAACAATTACATCGACACATTTTCAATTCTTTTTAACAAGCTAGCTGTATTAATTTTTATCTATTACTGAGTCTACTGATGGAGCAAAACACTTTTGAGTTTCGTCCTATACTGTGTTGTAATCCATTTGTAGATATTGTTCCTTGGGTGTTTTCCAGTTCCTAGAATTTTAAGATCATTTGAAAGCCTAAATCTAGACTAAAATTTTGAATTTATTTGCTATTAAAGAGATTAACAGAAATTGTTGAAAAAAACTAGAATCATCCCTGATGTTAAAGAAATTTTAAAATAATAACAATATTCTCAAACGTTAGATTATAGCTGCCGATAGTAATTCTATTAAGAAGTTCCTCTCGTTCTTATTGCTGGAAGTACGATCTCGTTAAATGAACTGTAATTCTCATTTCCATTATTCCATCCTGTACAACAGTTACGTGTTGGATTCATTCAGTCACTGATAATATTAAATTGTCAATGTCTTGATTACTGGTTTGGTGATATAAGGTATTCAAATATCTAGTTAATTTCATTATAGAAGGTATTTATTTAGATTATACCATGATTTTAGAAACCTATTTATTACAGATCGTCATCGTATCTGCCCAAGGAAATAATTTGATTTTTGAAATGTTTTTTCTGTAATGTACAGTAGCCTTTTTTGTTGATACTGGAAGAGAATAATGAGGATATTATTATCTACAAATAGAAATCGATGATTGCAACATATAAACAATTGGAAAAAGTTCTTTCAAAAAAGAATGTTTTAAATAATTAATTATATAATTATTATTTTAAACAACTCTCTGAAAAATACTCCTCTAAAAAGCACATGGAATATGAACCGCTGTACCACACTTTTTTAAGCAAGAGGTTATTTTTAGAGACTTTCGATAGTGTACTTAATATATTTTATTATTTATGTGTATATATATTTTATTATTTATGTGTATATATACTGTATATTGTACATTTACACTTTGTTAAGAAAAATCGTATCATGGAATACGTTAGTTTCATGAAATGATTCCTAATGACTAAATATCGCATCGCATTTATATAACTGAAACCCAATGTTTCCACTAGCCTTTAATATCGCAGACTCCATTGTTTGACATTCTTTGAGAGCAGCGGTTCTCCAAGTGCGGTTCTCCAAGTGCGGTCGACACTTGGAGAACCGCTACGAAATTTCTGAGATTTTATTTCAAATGCCTTAAATAAAATTAAAGGTGTTTGAATTAAATTATATTTTTATTAAAAATTTTAAAAAATATTTAGATTATCTGATTAAAATAAAAATTATCTTTAAAGATACAAATATTTTATAGCAAAAATAATAAAAAAATTAATGAAAATTAATTTTAAATTAAGTAGTTTTTAAATATGATTGTTTTCTAGAAGAGAAAAAAGGGGTTTTTAACATTACAATGTACAATAACACTAGTTAGGATTTGGAACACGAGATGGCAGCAGTTGTGTTCCATATTCTCTTGTTATCTATTGTCCAATCTTGCCATCTTGGCTGGCCGAGTCGTTAGTGTATCCGCTCATCAGCCAACAGACTGAAGGTTGGAATTCCCTTATCATGGATGTTTATGTCGTATTGGTTGCCTGAAATGGCTTGAAAAAATTAATGTTTGGTCTTATGAATCATTGAAAAATAAATACAAATGCAAAAAAAACGGGGAATAGACCATGTAAATTTTTTTAAAAAAATGAAAAAAAAAATTAAAATTAATACAAAAAAAACTTTGACATCAACGGTACTAATGTACTATGGGTTTGATTCCTTTCATTGCTGGGAGCCACATAAAACATCGTGCTGGTTTGGAATGCAAAAATAGCTTTCGTTTTAGTCGAGACAAAGTACAGAATCCGAGTGTCAAGGAATTTCCAAAAGGTAGAGCTAAAAGAGCTCCACCTTTGAGAATTAATCCATTTTAATTTCTTATTATTATTGTTATAATTTATTATTATTTAAATAATTAAAATTTAGACGGCACTACTTGTATATTTCTTCATTCATTAATCAGATACCTTTGAGAATTAGTTCATTTAATCAATTAAAAGATATGAGAATTTTTGTTTCTAAATGTGTTTACATAAAACTAAAAACAAGGCAAAACTATCAAATTATTGTCATTCTCTCTCTCTCTCTCTCTCTCTCTCTCTCTCTCTCTCTCTCTCTCTCTCTCTCTCTCTCTCTCTCTTTCATTCCAGTATAAACTAAACTTCACACAATTCTTTCCGATAAAAGGATGGTGCTTGGACATTCATCAAAAATTATATCGTATGTCAGAGAATGCTAACCCCCTATGATATCTTGAATACCACACACACACACACACACACACACACACACACACACACACACACACACACACACACACGAACCAAAACACTACCTAGGTAATAGCGTGCTGGGCCTCCTTTGGTCGAGATAACTCTCCATTAGACAGGGGAGGTGCCCTGAAGTATTCTGGATCAGTTAGACGTCCCAGGGGATAACGACTGAGTGAGGAACTGGGATCGACTAGCGGATACTGTGCTCTACACGATCCCACAAATGTTCAATGAGAATATATCATGTTCAGCAGAATTGGACGGTCAGGAGAGCACACAGAATACTTGGATTATACTCTTCCAATCATGCTTGCACAATATGCAAACATTTGGCGTTTTCTTGTTGGAAGAGTCCAGTCCATGCGTCTCTCTCTCTCTCTCTCTCTCTCTCTCTCTCTCTCTCTCTCTCTCTCTCTCTCTCTCTCTCTCTCTCCTTAGCATTTCCGATTTCCAACTACCAAACCATATGACTAAACAGAATTGTTACTATCTTCAAGTTGTAGATGAATTTCATAGCCCGAAGTATCTATCCTCCTATTTGAAGACTGAGTGGTTTGTGATAAAAAAAAATATCCCATGGTATATATATTTAAAAATATATCTATATATTTGAAGATTATCTAATGCCTACTCTGAACGGCTGCAGATTTATAAATCTTTTGGAAGTAGGATTAGCATTAAAAAAATAATAAAACATAAGCGATTTTACGGGTGTTTTAAATTGCTATTTGCGGTGTTGTTTTTGTTGTTATTTCTACATTCATTATTAAAACAAGGTACTTTTTATGCCAATTTCACGTATTAAAACAATATAAGCCTATAACTAGGTTTAGTACTATGTGTGAGGCACTAAAGGATGATGACAACACTCTACTAAGGAAATGTATTGATGCAATTTATGGAATTTCAAACTATTTTCACTGTATAAAGAGAGTTGTGACTACCACCAGCTAACAATAGCAGTTTCCCTTATTGTTACATCATGTGCACGTGTATAGTGGTAATATAAAAATGGTGATATATGAAGCTAAAGTCCAAATGTACATATTTTATAAATTTTGAAAATGTAACTAAATATTTTCTATATTACACATGATTTTTGTGGTTACAGTCATTATTATGATTGAATTCAACCCTTTAAGAATATATCAATCAGAGCTGAATGTCTATCCGAAAAAATATTTCATTTTGTTTTCTCTTTCAACATAGCAAAAAGGCTTCGTTTTTATTTTTATTTTCTGATAATCCCAACCGTTACAGATTATTCATTAGTACTCTGGGTGTAATAAATATTAAATAATCCCGATCATCTGCTCTAGAGACTAAATATAAAACTTTTCAAGCCACTGTGGCCTTCAGTATGTTGCTAGTAGTCTCACATCAGGCGGTGAAAATCATCGCTAGCGTAACTTACACAAAATAAAGTCATTTTACTTAAAAGCTCAGACGTCGGTAATAAACATTACGGTTAGAGCGATGACGCCAACAAGCAGGCGAAACTGGACCATCGCGCCGTTCTCATGCGGGTGGCTCCAGGGGACCTTGAGACATACTTTATCGTTCACAAAACAGTGAGATGGAACTGACGAGCAAAATAAGGCGACATCTGTAGCATGGAAAGTCCCAAATTTCCGGTTAGCGAGGCTAAAATATGAAATGTCTGCAAGGCTGACAGAAAACGCAAGGTCGCCAGGAAAGCACCGGTAAATATCTAATGACAATGAGTGGCCTAGTTCAAACACTTGACATCACTTGTATTTATTCATAAGCATGTCTTTTGGGCTTATCTTTTAGCATCCAAAAAAAACAGCTGCTTCTTAGTGAAAATTACATAAATAAAGCTACTCTTGTGTCCATCTGAAAGATCACGATAATGGTAATGATTTATGTGAGAAGTGTCTGGAGCGAAAGTAGTTAAAAAAAAAACTGATTGTTCTGCACGTGGTCTTTCGTAATTTGTCAAACGTGATTTTTCTTCCAATGAACAGCAGTTTAAACAATGAATTACTGATTGTTAAAAACACATTGGCGTTCAACTAGTTTTAATAATCCAATTGTTGACTTGGCTGCTCTTTACGGATGAGCAACAATACAATTCAATAATCAAGAGCTCATTATAGTCATGACTGCAGGCTTCAGAATGTCAAATATTCGCTCTGGGGAAAAGAATAAACATGTGAACAACTAAAGGACTTCGTGTAAAAATTAATGCCATCGAAAGACTATACTCATTTAACTTATCAAAATTATGTTGAATAATGCAATATTTATTGCTTGTTTGTAAATTAGTATCACATTCCATAGTAACTTTAAAAAAAAATTTCTTTTTAAATCTAGTTACGAGAATACTGTATTTCAAGCAACAACAAATTCTGGCATTGCATGCATTAAGCATTAAAGACATAATATATTAAAAAAAAAAAAGAATGCTTTTTGCAGACTTGAACCATCTTCTTTTCATAGGTAACGCTGTAATGAGTTTAAAATGTGAACTTAATGTCATTTATTTAACGATTTGTATTATTCAAACAGCCACATTGTTTTACTTCTTCCGTGTATCATTTCTGAGAGTGTGAAAACAAATTGAACAGAATTTAAGGTAACTTCGGTTTTTAGAGAAGTTATTAAAAATGCTTAATTTTGATACTTTTATATTATTTAATATATCATATTCAAAATTTGGTAGTCTTTTATTAATTTATCTGACGTTTCTCTTGAATGCAGAAAAATAAATTAAGTAACAGTAATGGCCGTGCAACATGACGAGCATGAAGTATTTCTGGACTTTGGTAGGAGTTACCTTGGTATTATACTATTTTTAAAAGTTGAGGAGAGTCTATGTATTTTCCTTCTTTTTATACAGACAGTATTTGTTTAATATAATTTAAATATAGCTCTTTTTTTTTTCATCATTCGAAAGACATTATCCCTCATCCCTCAAACCAGCACCGGTAATAACACACAACTCATCTGCGGACACAAGCAATACTAACCTTTAGTGAATGTAGAAGAGGAGTTGAAAACTGACTGTATTAACTGCCTAAAATCCTTAAGTGAGGGACTCTAATTTCATCCGCGGATGGACTAAAACAGATAGATGTTAAGTGAAAAGAAATATTTACCATCCAAAACTTTCAACTCCTAAGACCAGTTACTCATACAAAACAACCTCCTCATTTCTGAAAAGACCCAGATTTCTAAATTAAAATTTATGGCAGGTTTACTTATTGTAACCTACAATTTACTTATTGTATGTAGACAATAAGCAAATCCATCATCCTCCCATTTAAGATGGATGTACTTATTGCAGCCATAGAATTACCAGATAAGAACAAGTTTGAGTCATTTTTATAAATCCACTTTAGTTACTTAATCCAGCTGATTTCAATTATTTTCTATAACTAAGATTTTAATCTATTAGAAAGTTAACCACAGCCTTTAAGAATCAATTAAGGAGAATATGATGAGTTATATCGTAGCATATATTTATGATGTCCATATGATAAAATGGTAATTCGTATGTCCATACTTCAGCTTGTCTGTCTGTGCAAAGTAAAAGTAGAGTTTCCTAGGAAGCAAAGAGGCTATCTGAATCGCGATCTTGTTCAAAATATGCAGTACTATTGAGTGAGTCTTCACAAACGTTTAGGACAGAAAAGATTACAGTCTTCTATACTTGAAGTGCGATGTTCCCGAAATAAATTATGTCGTGCAATATAGAAAAATATTCCGCATATTATAGGAAGATGTCGATCGGTACAAATAACATAACTGATTAAGGACAGTGATGTAAAAACCGTTCAAAATCGTTCTTATTTATTTATCTACAGTATCCTGAGGTATGTGGGATATTCGCATGCTAACTGAAAGGTTTATCGCTGATTTTTTTTTTATATTTTCAAAAATGTTTATAAGTAGTGACTAACGTAACTACATGAAAAATAACTCGTGTAGCATAGTATGTTTATATCAAACAGTTTTGGGAGATCCCCGTCTCCCAAATCGAAGAATTTACTTCATTTATCGCTTTAAGATCTTTTTCCCCCAAAGGCTTTTCCTTTGACTTCTGTTTAAAAATCTATCAGTGTTACCATTGTTTACAGTTCATCGTTCATGTTAACCAAGGATATGTGCCCAAAAGAAACTGAATAAGTTAGGAAAGTGGGGTGGAGAGAATTTAAAAGAAAACCTATATTTAATCGAAAAGAAAATTTATATTTGTATGCGGGACAGGCGAAAAAGATGAATGATGTGTTTTCTAAAACATTCTCTTTGCACTGTAAAAGTGTAGTTTACATTCATTTTCGCTGCAGCTAACTACGATTAATTCCGTTGCAAATACAATGAATAAAACTAGTTGTAATGTTGAATGCATAATGAATAGTGGAAGGTCCCTTTACTTTCCATTCTGTATATAATTTGCCTGAAAATGACAGATTCCAAGAAAAGATGCAGAATACACTTTAACTTTTCATCTTACTACACTCCGTTGTGCTTGTTGACTGTTTTTGCCTCCTGCTGAGCATTTTGCAGATGTTTATTACCGGGACAATTTATTGAATAATTCAAAAAAGTCTTTTTACTTTGGGTATAAAACTTCCTGTACGATACATAAAGTTGCTGCCTTTCACATGGCTCGCCTACTAACTTGTACGAGTTTGATTATTTCATAAACATGAACCTTTTGATGCACCATCACTAACTAACCCAGGTCATTATTCCATTGCAATAACAACAACAAACCTTCAACTTCGTGTTGTAGAAACAGATTTGAAATGGTCGTAGAGTCTTTAAAACTTTTCTTTCTATATGAATTGACGTTACAAATGAACTAAGGTAGTACGACTAGAAAACCTTGTTTATGATCTCTCTCTCTCTCTCTCTCTCTCTCTCTCTCTCTCTCTCTCTCTCTCTCTCTCTCTCTCTCACACACACACACACACACACACACACACACACACACACACACACACACACACACACACACACACACATTATGGTTGTAAGATTCTTATTTTATGATAAAACATAGTTTTGTCACAAAACAATAACTTAGTATACATTATTTTCTTAGCAGTTATCTTCAGCAACTCCTCGGTTATTCTCACAAATAACCATATTATGAGGTTGTTATTGTTATGGTGCAAACGCACCATTAGTTAGTTATCCTCAACATCCTTGGTGTCTCTGCAGTTATCCTTAAAAACTAACTGCATTGTGCTGTCCGTATATCTCATCTGAAATCCAGAAGGTGAAACACAAATGCCTGGAGACATGACCTTCGTACAAAACAGACACTTCCGTATGGAAAAACCTATATTTTAACTTCATGGGTTATTATGTGCATACAAGTACTCCCTACTTTCTCCCCCTTAGCAAAAAAAAAAAATAAAATAAAATAAAATAAAGGATGCGGTTTGAATCAAAAAAAGTCTACTCTTTCATGTATCTTGAATGACCTAAATAAGAAAAATCGAGAATGCTTTTGACATCCCCATATGGCTTATCTTCAGCTAGTGGGATATAGAATTCCTTATTTGCAAATCAAGTACGGAGAGCGAATATTCTTTAAGAAATCTTAAATCAAAAACATGTAATGCGCCTAGCAACAGCTACCAGACTGTGTTGTAATAACCTGACTGTGTTGCATTATATTGGTTACTTTTTGTAAATTTTTATGGTAATATTTAGTGTTCACTAAAAGGAAAATTACAGAGCAATTGTTTGGGAAAATGTTAAGATTAAAAGCTTCGCAACAGTAATGTCTGGAAATTTTCACAACTGAAATTTTTCAGTTGTGAAAAATCAGCCTGATTCAAAGGACTACACTCATTTAACACAATTTTTAGTATTTTAATAATTCAATTAGACAATAAGATTGTTTTATTTTTGTTCAACTTTCTACTTTCGAATGTCATGCATTCCAATAACCTAACATGCAATGGATTCCTTGAATTTTTGAACAGAGGTTTTACAACTAGACCCACTACACAAACATTGTGTGATCGTTTCCTGTACTACGAAAACAAAACCCCCATAATTTAGTATTCGTCAGCAGAAGTTCCAAACAAATGACACAATTGTGCTTGCTACTCAAGCAAACTTGAGTGTGTGATAACAAACTACTTCCTAAATGGAATTTTCCCTCGAGTTATACCATCCCTCTGCCATTCTCCTGAGTTTTGTCACGCAACTTACAAGTTTATTTTGACCCCATTTCTTTAACTATCTGCGAGCATAATAAACATATGGTTATATATTTTTTTGAAACTTTCTTTTCGGATGAGACGAAATATAATTTTTAAAGCCCAGAGGATGTCCACACTAGAACAGTCCTTTTTATATTGATGACCCAAGATTTGGTGGCGACGTCGTCCATAAATTACAGAACACCATTCCTTTTCTTTTGATTTTCTGATCTCTTCATGCCATGTGTTAAAAATGGTATTCATAAATTATAATAGAGTGATGACCCCCTTTTGTCTGCATTTTGACAAAATTAATACTCAGTATTATCAGGAAAGACAGTCAGCCTGGTGTTCTCCCACACCTGAAGTGACTGACTGATTTTCCCTTTCAGTCGTTTTCCGACCATAGGCATTGTCCACAAAGTATTCCTGGTGAGAGTTTTACAGGGTAGTTCACCATTGCTTTCTCCAATCCCTCAATTTTATCCCAGCTCAAAACCGGCATATGGCTGTGACGTATTCATGACTATAATCCATATGTGTTCACGGGAGCCAGTTTGCCTGTTCTTGGGGACGAAAAACCCAAGTTTCCGGGTGAAACTCGGAATTTTCGTCCCTCAGACTAATTGGAAATTAAAATAGCGCAACTACTTAGAGTACGTGGAGAAGCCAAAGAACTGCGATTAAAGAAGCAAAGTGACAATGACAAAAGAATATTAAAACGATCTCAAATAGCAGCACAGGTACTTTCAATATATTATATAATGTTATGATAACATAAAAGCTTGTTATATAAGTCTAGTAACTGTGTGTGTAGATATTCTCATCCAATATGACAGTTTTTGTCATTGTCACTTTGCTTCTTTAATCGCAGTTCACATATTCCCACTTCCATATGGACTAATTAGTCCTCAATTAAAAACCGTTTCAAAGATGGCATGAGGGTTCGAATCTTTCTAGCCAAATGACAGGTGTAACTATTTAGCTTTAGCTAATGATATTTCTTTTTGACATGTTATGGTAAGATACATAAATTAAATTTTTAGATGAACTCGCCAAGCAAATCTCTAATTCCTTATGCAAGATATCTAGGGGATGGAGAAGCAAAGAGTCACTGCAGTCTAAAGGATTGTGCGACCATTTTATAACAGAATAGATATTATATGGAACGTATTATACGAATATGTGATATAGATATTATATGTAATATTCAATCCCCCTTCTATTGAAACGTGGTGATTGAGTAGGGAACAAATGGCATTAGAGATGCTCCAAGCCCTCGTTTGATGTCATATCAACAGATATATTCTCAACTGACCTCTCACACACTTTAGTTACCACGAAGTATCCTCTCATTTCAGTTACAACAAGAAAACTACAATGCATGATCAGGAAAAGAGAAATGTTACCTTAGTATCGCGCGGTAATATACACGTGACAACACGCAGTACGAGTACATAGCATCCATTGATTCCGCTTAAGGTATCTAAATAATTCTATGGCACGCATAAAGTGATGAAGCCTCTATTAGAGGCCTTCCTTAATAAAAGGGCAAGAAGTAACATTTTATAACAGCTTATCAATTGGGATGAGATTTAGTACTAAGAAGACTCACTGAGAACTGGTGTTACTAACACGTTCTTTTTTTTTAGCCTTGTAATAAGTTTATAATTAACTTCTCTTAACTTCTTTCACATTTAGTGAAATGACTCCTGAAAACCTATTTAAATACAAACTATGAAGATGCCAATAATGAGTTATGTGTTCACTGTGGATTTGCTACGTCACCTCATAGGCAAAACTATAATCATTGAGATATTTCAATGTTGGATTTATTTTTCAACGTTTATAACTGTTGAAGATGACAGTTTCGCATTTTATTTAAAATATAAAAAAAAATCATCGCTCGACATTCTATAGGACAACTGGTCTCCTATTTTCAATTAAAGACTGTTTGCTTTTTTTTTAATTCTACGTCACAGAAAATCAGCATATTTCAGTTTGATAAACAACGGTATTTGGTTAGAAATACGTGATTTTAATCTCTCCTGGCACACGAGTCATATCAATAGCCTTTCAAATAAAGGTACGTTAGAGGATGAGAAGACGAAGAAATTTGTCTGTTCGAAAAACAAACAAGTTGCCAAAGAACAATTCTAAACCTTGTTACATCTCATCGTCCCTAATAGATTCCAGTTCTACAACCTAAACACTTTCGTAATCTACGTCATGAAAGTGTAACAAAAAAACGTAAAAAAAAAATTATTAAAAAAACGTAACAAAACAATTCGTAGTTCATTGCTCTCAAATAATTTTACTGCATTTCAGAACGTTGTAAAAACACATTACTAACAACAAATTATATCTCCAACTTCCTATGCGTCATGCATATCCAAATACCACTTCATAATTTAATTTTAAAAAAAATCTAGCACACTTTGAAGAAACATTCGACGGCGAAAATTACCATTAAGACTCATAAATATTAAAGATAACAATCACGAATGTATTATTTCATTACGGTGGTAAGATCCTACCAAAAGATTTATTATTCCTTTTCCTAAACTACTACCGAATGGATAATCATTCACGCATGACCTGTAGGTTGACATGCCCACATGCCTCCACTGAGAGCAGTTTTATTGTTAGTGTTTCTTGGAGTTTCACAATGCATCGAGACCACTTAGTTGTTTCACCCTAAACTTGGCCATAAGCTAACAGTAATAGTACGCTTTCAGTTCAAGTAACGTCATAGAGCTAAGATCAACAGCTAAGGTATCTAATGATGGTAGAATAACTGGCTATCTCAGCCTTCGGGATAACACCTGCTTTTATTACGGCCTTTATAGAATAAGAGGGAATGTAATTATTTATCCGTGGGGTCCTCCTCCTCCTCCTCCTTGATGACATGTAGATCCGGTTAATAAAAAGTAGCAGATTTCTTTTTATATATCTCAGAAGAAATGGTTACAGAAAAAAAAACCTAAAACCTCAATTATTATTTATTTCATTCCTAGTTTGTAATATATAAATCTTTTTTTTAAAGATTTATACAATGAATATTATAGTTGGGATTACATTTTGGGTTCCTTTTAAGGTTTATTTAGTGGGAAATTCTTATCACCATTGAAATCATTTAATAAATGGAAATCTTTGAATTGTTGAATATTGTTGAATAAATTGTTGAATTTATTGTCGTACGTTTATCATAGCTGACTTCATTTTCATCTTTCTTTATGCATTTTGTCCAATGGCCTGATAGAGTCTACTAATTTGATTGTTTATAAATCTAATTTCTGCTAACGACGGATCGGTTTTCAATACGTGTATTTTGTGGTCCATTTGTCACTGTTGCAGTGGGAAAAACCAACCAGTTCTCTTATCGATCCTAAAACCCAAGATCTTTCCAATCAAAGAGCGTCGTTTGCTATCAAATGTAACCATAAATTGTATAAAATTAAAGCTAATGTTTAGGGGTTAATAAATAAAAAATAATAATAATAACTACTAAATAGTTATATCGTTTTCATAATTTCACTTCAAGGTTGTTTCTTTTCACATAGCTAAATGCAGTAGTCAATAACCTGAAGGCAACGACAACACATGGTCTTGGATCTGTTTCATGCAACTCGAGAAATATTTCTGAATAAAAAAAACTATAAATATGCTAATACTTCTCACTCCTCAAAGGCGTAAGTTTCTTAAGTAAGAGGCGTAAGAAACCCTCTTAGAAGAGTTTTTCCTCTGCATGCTCGACCGTTTTATTGTTTATGTTTTGACTTGTTAATCATATTAATGACACGATTAAGTAAGTGACACACTTTTAACCCCAACTTTGTTAGAATTTAGTAGGACTGCGTTTTCTCTGCTACGAAATGCGACAGGAATGTTGCAGACAACTGCAGCCTAACGACCGCTCGTGTTCCTAATCCTAACTTGTATTATTTGTATGTGATCATGTATGTTTTATAGTCGATTTCTTGCCTTATGACTTTTAAAAACTCAGCTTCTGGCAAAAAAATATGCTCTGTACTAAGGATCGGCTACTTCTGAAAGTGAGTGGAAAATAATAATAATAATAATAATAATTTTTTTATATATCAGTATCTTCATTATTATTATACACCGTACTGACTGTTTTGTGACATAATTTGCGATCTTTGATTATGAGGATTGTGTGTAGATGAATGAGGTGAATTAATTCCACCTACTTTGAAGCTTGGGTTAGCTTTTATGAAGAGAGTGGAATTAGCCTTCCCTATTTATGTTGTTGTTACTGTTCATGGATGGGATGTAGGCATTGGATGCTGGTGATTTGTGATGTGTATTAGTGCTAATGGCATATTAACTTTGTTGGTATTTTTCCAGAGTTCGTGTTTTAAATTTCTTGGTAGTTTGTTGAGCTGCGTGGGTATCTGATGTGATCTCACAAAAGAACCATATGAATTGTTGAAGGGTGTAGGGAGGTAGAGAGTTATTATGGGTCGTGTTATACGATATGTGTCTCTTGTTGTTTCGATAGGTGATGTTGAAGTAATTCCTTAGTAATATTATGTAGTGTTTCAGATTTTTAATGCTCAGGATTCTGTGTATCGCCATGTGCTGGTCAAATATTGACTGTTGTGTATAAGATGTCCAAATCACTATTGACACAATTTTCCTATGTAATATTTCTAATTTTGTTAGGTGGCTGTTTGATGTGTTTGCATAGTCTGTTATACCGTAGGGATTCGCATATACCGTGATATAGGAGTTTTTTTATGTTAGATGGAATAATGTCTTTTACTTGGAAGAATTTTGCTGCGATTATCCGGAGTTTGGTATGTAGGTATTCTATATGTTTTGTCCATTTAAGGTGGCAATCTATGTAAAGCGTAAGGTATTTTTGCATGTATTACATGTTTGATTTCAGGAGATTGGCAGGTTTTTTTGTTGTTAATGCAGCGGTAAGTGTGATAGTGTATCGATAGTGGTGCGGGGCGTATGATTCTCGGGTTGTGTATTATTAACATCTGTGTTTTGGTGCCGTTGATTAGAATTGAGTTTTGGTGGAAGTATGTTGTGATTTCGTTTAAGTCTTGTGCTTTGCAGAGAGATGTTGATGTCTGTGTGGATTGCTAGTAGTGCTGTGTCATCTGTGTACTGAAATATTTGACTTTTTATAGCCAGGTTATGAACATCGTTAATGTATATGTTGAATAGAGTGGGTGATAATTTGGCGCCTTGAGGGACACGTATTTGTATACCCCTGCTGTGACATGTACCTGTGTTCAGTTTGAGAGATAGTTCCTGAACCAGGTATGCAGTGTTCCTCTTATACCTATTCAGTATAGTTTGGTGAGTAGTATGTCATGTTCAAGTGTATCAAATGCTTTGGTTAAGTCAAGCAGTATAAGGACGGCGTACTTGTTTTTGTCGAGAGCTTTGTTTATTGCGTCGGCGATGTCTTCGTAATAATAATAATAATATATCCACTCGGTGAGTAGAATCTATATTTCTTGGCTCTGTAGATTCCCCCATGAAGAATTTAATCGCGAGGAAAGCCTCTACAATACTTTGATTTGTTATAATTTAGATTGGGCAAGGGTTATTACTGTTTGTTCCTCTTCAGTTTTCATAGCTTCATATATATTATAATTTTGATAACCAGAATAACTTCTTGTAATTTACTCTTAGACCTGCCATATGAGTTTGCATTTTAAATTATTAACCAATTTTAATATTTTTCTAATTTATTAGTTAGGTTAACATATTGAAGATATTGGATTCTGTGTATATTTCTCTTCAAGGCACTTTGTTATTATGCTCGCTTTGCGTGCATTTTTCTCCCAACAGTAACGTGGTGGATGGGGGGGGGGAATAAACCCTCTTAGAAGAGTTTTTACTCTGCATGCTCGACCGTTTTATTGTTTATGTTTTGACTTGTTAATCATATTAATAATATGATTAACTAGAAACGATATTTTCTAAAATTAATCTAAAGTCTACATTTTCAGATTTAAATATGATTGTATACGTTACATTGACTGAAAATCAATTGTAATGGCAAGAATGTAAAATTATTCACATTGGAGCAGTTACTTGTTCTGATGTTGGGCACTCGTCTTATACTCCGTGACATGAGAGTACATTCGCCATAAATCATAGTCAAAAGTCAAAGCACAAAACGGAAAACAAACGCAAAATAGTGTTTCAAAAAGTGGGTATAAATATAAGTGTTTTAAAAAATATATAGATATCTATCTCTCCGCTAGGTGGCCAAGGTGTTGCACGTGCGTTCATACCGCTCCTGCCTTCCCCCACCTTTTATACGTTTATCCGAAAGGAAGGACTTATTTTTTTATATAGGTATATTCTCCAAGCCGAGAGCTATCTACTCATACTAGTCGTGTACGCGTAAGTGTAGTGATAAGTGATTTATGACAGTTTTCTTCTACTGCTGTACGAGTTCGTATATATCTTCAATTTGGACGCCATAATTCCTTCTCAGACACCTGCACCGCTCACCTGAGGCTATAGCCGGCGAAGGATTAACCGCCATGGCAACGGCACATTCATGTACTACCAAGGATTTAGCAATTCAAAGACCCTCTACGACTTCGGACCCGGAAGGAAGAGCAAAGGTCACCGGAGCTATGTACATAGAAAACAGGTCAGTCAATTCAAAATCTTATGCTAATGTTGTATCTAATGGAAATATCCTATCGACCCCCAAAACACTGATCTCACACACGAACGCCTCATCAGCCAGGAATAAACCGATTAACGCAAAAATAACTACCACTGTAACGAACGTCATTTCCCGAGAAAATGGGATTGTTATTTTCGCCACCAAAGAAAATATCCCATTAGAAGATTATCTGACGGCGATCGCCAAAATTGTGCCCGCAAAAAACATTACTGACGCTTCCCGCGTAGCTGGAACTGTGCAGGTATATTTTAGCCATATCTCATGGGCACAAACGGTACTGCAAAAAGGAGTCGATATTGGCGATTATCACTTCGAAGCAGCCCCAATAGCACTGGCCCCAACAAAAGTAACAGTATCCAATGTTCCCCCTGAAATTCCTCATCAATTCATCAGATCCATGTTATCAAGATACGGTTCGGTCACAGGAAAAATATGCACATTGTCAGCAGCTACGAAGAAGCCCGAATTTGCCCATGTCAAAAGCTTTCGAAGGCAGGCATTGATGCACTTTACAAACAACGACGCACTGCACGACCTCCCAAAATTAATCAACACGGACATAAACGGAATAACCTATACTTTCTACTTATCTTCCTCATCACAGTGCTTCTTCTGTCATGAAGATGGTCACATTAGGAAACAATGCCCCTATATTACCAACAGTTCATCAACAAACATCCCAGCCCAGAATAGTAAACCAGTTGAACAGAATAACATCGCACATGAAGAAAATCAAAGCATAGGAAAAAGTAAATCAAAAATCCTCTCCTCATTACAAACTTCAGAGGAAAGAAAATCCCGAACTGAAAAAGACAACGCTCACGTCGCTCTTGAACGCCTGCCAAGTAATGAGATCCAAGGCTCAGAAAACGAAGTCTCACAACACGAAAACACGGATCCTCCCAACAGAGATGACAAGGACGAACTAATTAAAAGCAATCCCCAGACCCAGCAACCAGAATCACTTACTCAGCCTCCCACTAATTCAAAACCTCACCCTATAGAAGAAACTACTCAAAATGGCCTTTCTTCACCTGCAGCCAGCCAAGGAGAAACAGAGTTCCCAGACGATGAGGAAACTGTATTTCCACATGACGACCTAGAAGAAGAGGAAGCTGAGGGCGAACTTCCTCACACTGAGGGTACCCTAACCATGAAGCAGCTGTCATCCTTCATACAGAAAGTGCGAGGTTCTCCTCACAAACTAACTATAGCCCTTAAATACACCACAAGAATCCCAGAACTAATATCTCAACTTCAGGACCTACACTCGAAACTGAAATGTAAAAAGAGCAGAGCAGAGGTTAACAGGAGTAAGCGAATCTACTACCTAATTAATGGTCTGCAAACACAGTACCAGGACCAATATTAGATTAAACTTACAATCAAACTTTCATAAATCATAATGTCTATAAGCCTTTTCTCTCTCAATGCAAGAGGATGTGCCTCTGCTCTACGCAACAGAATAGTCTTTGACCAGGTACAAAAATATCATATAGACCTAATACTAATGCAAGAAACAAACATCAACTCCTCATCCAATTTATCCAGAAGATGGGCAGAGTGGCCTTATGACTTACAGCACTCGGCAACCCAACAACATCATGGAGCAGGAGTTAGCTTAGGTGTACATCATAGATCTCCCTACAAATTAAAAGTGATTGCTGATATACCAGGATATGCCTTGTATGCTCACATAATAGCACCCAACCATAATACCCTGCATGTGTTCAACATCTACATACCACAGCAGGATGCTCTGGCATCACAAATCCTGGATTACGTTCAAAACCATCTGTCTAGTATAGACCAAGAACATGTCATAATAGCGGGAGACTTTAATTGCACTCTTGACCAAGAAAAAGACAGACTTCAGTGTGCTGAACATCGTAGCCAATTAATAAACAAACTTCAAACATTGGTAAACGATAATGAACTCCTCGACGTCTTCCGGCATCAACATCCTGATAAGAAATCCTACACATGGAGGTCAGCAATCACAGCGACAAATAGGCCACTCTACCAAGCACGACTGGACAGATACTACATTTCCAAACATACCTTGCCTCTAGTCAGAAACATCTCACACATCCCTTCCTACATTTCAGATCATTGTTTCGTCAAGCTGCAACTTTCATTATCCTTGGAAGCATCCAAATCAGGAAGTGCCTACTGGATCTTCAACAATACTCTCCTGAAAGATCCAGATTATATAATAAACACTCAGGCTTTAATAACCAACCTCACTCACTCGAAAGTGGATACAGAACCAATGAAAACATGGTGGCCCCACCTAAAATCACGAATAAAATCCTTTACGCAGATCTACAGTCACCAGAAAAATCAACAGAAGAACATTAGAATCAGACAACTTGAAGAACAGCTCAAGTATCTCCCAGAAGAAAGCCCTGAACATCATTCTGCCTTACAAGCCATGCAAAGACAGGCAGAATTATCGGCAAAAGGTGCCCTACTTAGATCGCGCATACACAAATAAATCTTTCAGACGCCCCCACAAAATATTTTTTCTCTTTGGAAAAAAAAATGCCAGGCAGCAAATTCCATCTCTGCTATCAGACTTCAAGATGACAGCATCACAGAAGATCCAAGAAAAATCACCTCTGAAATCCTACAATACTACAAGAATGCATACAGCACTGCAGGAACATCCCATCATGCCATTCACGAAATACTGAAAGAAACAAAAAAAATCTCTGCAACAGATCGGAACCACTTAGAAAAGAAAATCACGCTACATGAACTGAAAACCGCATGCACATCCTTGCCAAAGAACAAATCTCCTGGCCTTGATGGTCTCACGTCAGAGTTTTTCCAAGTCTTCTGGAATCAACTCGGACCACTTCTCCTCGAAACACTGCAAGAAGCCTACATCAATGGCCTCCCACAATCCGTCACGACCTCAGTAGCACGATTGATACCAAAGAAGGGAGACCACACGGATATCCGAAACTGGCGTCCAATCTCCCTAATTAATACCGATTGCAAAATAATTTCCAAATTTATAGCAAACCGAATAAAGCCAACACTGCCTGAAGTTATTGGCCAACATCAAACGTACTCTGTCCCAGGAAGATCAATACATGATAACTTCCATTTAATAAGAGACCTCATCCACATCGCAAATAGCCAACATGAAGACCTAGCACTCGTCAGCCTTGATCAGGAGAAGGCTTTTGACAGGGTAGAGCACGAATACCTTTATGAAGTTCTAAAGGCATTTGGCTATGGTCCTCTCATCATTGAAACAGTGCAATTGCTTTACAGAGATGCACACTTCTGTTTAAAAATCAACAACAGGCTCACTCGCACTTTGTCATACTCTCGAGGGATCAAGCAAGGATGTCCCCTCTCTGGTCAATTATACACACTGGCCATAGAACCCTTCTTAAAAAGAATACACGACAACATCATCTGCAAACGAACCAGAATAATAGAACCACATCAAAAAATTGCCTTATCAGCATATGCCGATGACGTCACTGTAATAGTACGAAATGAAGAAGAAATGACAGTAACCGAGGAAGCACACAGACTATATGCACAAGCCTCAGGGGCCAAATTAAATTCTGCCAAAACCACAGGCTTGTGGTCAGGCAGATGGAAGTCTAGAAATGATTCTCCGATCGAATGTACCTGGTCAAGCGAAGGACAAAGATACTTAGGTGTGCACCTTGGCAACACCAAAATATATAACACACTGAACTGGACGCAGCTGCACAATCGTTTTAAACAGGTGCTAGGTAAATGGAACAGCGTTCGTTCCATGTCTTCACTTAGAGGAAGAGTACTAATAGTTAACCAGATGGCTGCTAGTGTCTTATGGCATACCCTCAAAGTACTCACACCTCCTGAAGAATTTCTCTACCACATTCAAAAGGAAATCAAACGTTTCCTCTGGAACAAAACTAACTGGACAACATACCCTCAACTCTGCAAGCCACTCAGCAAGGGAGGTCAAGGCCTGATTTCCCTTGAAAACAAGATTCGATCCTTCAGGATAATCCTCCTCCTAAAGACACTTCAATGCAATCACACTTATGTAACCACCTTCAATTACATCACGAAAGCATCCACCAGAGGACTTACACTTTCCACAATCCTCCGAATGGCCAGTCCTGCACCATCTCCTCCTAAACTACCTCATTTTTACAAAGATGCTCTACAGCGATGGAAAAACACAGGACTCCATCACACACTCACAGGATCAACAGAGTCAGCTGTACTTACAGAACCACTATTTTCAAACAAAAATATCACAAGCCTCACAACTGGCCAGCCTTTCCTTTTCCCTACATGGAACTGGGCAGGAATAAGAGTCATAGGAGACCTCCTAATCCACACCCTAAAGTGGAAAGCATTCACAAGCCTACCAATGAATAACCCAAAAACTGAAAAGCAATATCAACAGTTGCAAGCCTCCATTATAAAAGCCTATCCAGATATCGCTACAGCTCAGGAAATCCGTATTCCTTCTAGAAACTGCTCGGGACCAATATTTCATCTTGTACAATCTGAAGCCTCACTTCCAATTCATCCCTCCAACTACAAGAAAATATACCACTTCCTCATGTCAGTGTCCCCATCCTCACCATTCTTATATTCAGCCTTAACACTCTCATCTACAAGGCTGCATATACCACACAGTTTTCAGTGGGATCTGCCATATAAATCCAAATGTGCCAAACCAGATTCCGAAATACAGTGGAGACTATGGCATAACATCTTGCCAACTCCTTCAAAGCTCTACAAATTTAAGCTAAGAGAAACGGATCTGTGTCCATTCTGTGACGTTTCAGGCACCTTGGAACACACATATCTGACCTGCCCTGCAAACAAAGTGATAATCACCTATGCCCTGAATACCGCCTCTAGCACCTGTAACTACACACACAGCCAAGAAGACTACTGGAATTTAGTCCACACAGAAGAAAACAGACACAGAACATGCAATTTCATCTTCATCTGCGCTAAGGCCGTCATCTACAGCTTTTACCTAAAACAGACAAGAAGTAACCAGCACCCATCCATCACTGAAACTGCACAAACCCTCATGCACATCCTCCGTCGGAAACTAAAAAGCAGGCTTCTATTGGAACTTGAGCACTTCAAAGAAACAAGAACTGTAGCGAAATTCCTAGAGGAGTGGAATCCAACTGGTACCCTCTTCTGGATTGACGACGACAATGTGCTTCATCTGAATGATAACTCAGACTGAAACTGAACTGTTAATTTTGAATATTCATTTTTATCTCTATTGTACACCAGAAAGGAAAATGTTTTTCTTTCTCTGTAAATATATACTTATAATATGTAAATAGTCATTGTTACCTATCGTGTAATGTTTATTTTAACAAGTTAAATAAAAAAAATAAAAAAATAAAAAAAAAAAAAAATATATATATATATTTTTTTTTTTTTTTTTTTTTGGCTAGATGGACGTAACAAGAGTGATTTTCTTATTCCCCGTTATTTGTAGAAGAAAATGTATCGATAGGTGTTATTGAGTTATAAGCTGTGTCATGGCGGGGTAACGGCAATAACCGAGCCTCATTTAGAACTTCATTGGCTACAGCATTGCCATCTGTTACCTTCTGGACTGATTTGTCAGAATCAGTAGTGTTTTTTTTTTTTTTTTTTTTGCTAGATGGGCGAAGCAAGAATGCTTTTCATCTTCCCCGTTATCTGTAGAGGACAGTGTAGGGATAAGGTGTTATTGAGCTATAAATATAAAGCTCTGATCATGGCAGGAGGGTAACAGCAATAGCTGAACCTCAGTTAGAACTTCATTGGCTACAGCATTACCATCCATTATCCTCCCTGGGTACCCATTTTAGTCGCCTCATACGACACGCACGAGTTACATTAGGGCTATTCTTATCCCGGCCACCACACGGGGATCATAAGTGTTTTATTATCCTCCTATTTTTAATAGTTTGATTAACGTTAAAAGAAAAGGGTGTTATCTTCTTTGGTAGATTCAATTAAAATTAATTTGAAAATCCTGTTCTTTGGAATAAATGCGGAATTTTTTTTCAAGCCACTTTATGTAGGATAGTAATCTCATTCCAGGTGATAAAATTCATCTGTCGCTTAAACATTCATTCCCATAGGATTCAAATCCGCAGCCTCGTTGGTTGGAAAGTGAATACAATTTTTGAAATATTCTGACTGATTATTTGAACAGTCAAAAGTCGGAGGATCAACAGTCTTCTCAAAATTTTGACGACAAATGCAGAATAGTGTTTCAACAAATGAATATCAATGTCCTTTTCCGGTTATTATAGACCGATTTCTCTGGTTGATTGACTATTTCCAAGCTTTTTGTAAACCAATTACAAGACGTGCTTAAATTTGCCATCAATAATTAACCCAGTTATTTAATAACATTGATTGTCTCTAGAATTTGGCTGTATTATAATTGGCTCCATTGATCGGTTTCATAAAAGCCTGAACACTTTCAACTAATTTGCAATTAAATGTTAACCTTCCTCATGTATATGCTCATTCTGGCATTTTAAGAGTTCTTCATTTTCCATTGCATGTAATTGCAAGCCACCGTGTTCTCTAATCATGATAATTATGTCATCAACAAAAAGGGTAGTTTTTATTTTCAATAGCATAGAAAAGTCACAATGGGGATAGTTTAGAATCTAGGACCAAAACAAGTCAGTGGCTTCTAACTTGTTTTGTTAAACATGTCATTTTCATTGTGAGGGCTGATACTCGATCTATGAAATATTTTTATTAAGTTAAATTAGCCTTGAGACATTCAAGACTGTCTTAATGGTTCAATTATAGGCAGTCATACAATACTAAAGGATCCTTTGAATATTGCACAGTGGTACTTATCTTTAAACTTAAACAAAATTCAAAATTTCAAGTTCCTTTATGAAAATCACCGGCATATTTTCTTTCTTTTCCTGCTTAATCTCCTTAAGTTTTTAAGCGTGCTTATTTCTGAAGCAATTTAAGCATTTATATTTGCAAAATACTCTATTTGTTTCTGTAAAATGTGTCTTTAACTTTAAACATGGTCATCATCATTACCATCGTCATACTTTTCAAGGATTTAGGCCCAGGGTGGCCTGCTCCGGCTTTAGAAGTCATCATTTCAATTCTAGGCATTTAAATTCTATTGAAAGTAAGTCCTGAAACGTCCTGGTTTTAATTTTCTTAATGGTTTGTAATTTAAGGTTTGTTTTGGTAATCTTTCTATTTTCATTCCTTCATCGTGTTCCATCCATTTATGTTTATATTTTTTAATTTTTTTCTATTACTGATGCCTGGTTTAATTCTTTCATTATTTCTTCGTTTCTTCTGTGATCAAATAGGGTATACTTCGCAGTTTTTCTCATAAACTTCATTTCTGCTGTTGTTAATCTTTGTTTGTCTTTTTGTTTTATTGTCCAGATTTCGCTTCCATACATTAAGACTGGTAGGGCTAATGTACTGTATACTTTTAGTCTGGTTTGTTTTTGAAGTAGGTTTGGTTTAAATATAGGGTTAATTACATCTGTTATTTTTAAATATTTTTGCAATTTTTAAGTTTATATCTTTTTCATTTTCATATGTGATCATACATCCTAGGTAGTTAAATTAATTCACCTGTTCTAAAATCTTGCTATCTATTACTACTTTACTTCTTATTGAATCTTGTCCTTTAAAGGCCATCGTTTTTTATTTCTTTTTTTTATTGATATTATCATTCCATAATCTTTGGCTATTTCATTTAAATTTAATATTTTTGCAATTTTTACGTTTATTCCTTTCTGTAAGTTATCTTCAGAATTTGTAATTATTATTTGGTCA
This sequence comes from Typopeltis vanoorti, assembly GCF_054136105.1. Lineage (NCBI taxonomy): Eukaryota > Metazoa > Arthropoda > Arachnida > Uropygi > Thelyphonidae > Typopeltis > Typopeltis vanoorti. Next base: position 31,003,011 of record NC_143569.1, on the reverse strand, counting down.
TCGGCAAAAACGAGAGTATTTATGTTCACGGTAGGAGAAAGTTTAATATTTTAATGGAAATTTTTATTCCATTTTTTATTATTTCATTTAGATAAATATTAAAAAGTGTTCGTGAAAGGGGACATCCCTGTCCCACTCCTTGTTTTATCTCTCTCGGATATGAAAGTTCATAATTTAATCTTATTTGTATTTGATTATTTTCATATATACAAATGATAGCTTTTAGAATGTTATTTGGTATTTGTCTTTCTTTTAATGTGTTAAATAAAACACTTATTTTAACTTTATCAAATGTTTTAAGATTTAAGATTACTCTTCCTCTTTTTTCATTTTTTTTAAATATAGAACTGAAAATAGTACATTTAAACACACACACACACACAAAGTTTCAGATTTTTTTTTAATTTTAAAGGTGTCTCCAAGTAGTTATTTCTGCTGTTATAAATACTTTATAACACAGAAGGAAGCGATGACTTATTCTTATAAAAACTAATTCATTCTGTAATTTACTATTATTCCTACTGTTTTAACAATCTCAAATGAATTGCGAAAGTAGTATCTATTTCAAATATTAAGATATAACTTCTAGTAAAATCCATGATAATACACAATTTTAAAAAGTCTATATTATATTGCTATTATAATCTGGGTTTAGTTATTTTAAGTCTTGATGATGATAGACTTATGTATTGTAAAGCTATAAGAATGTAGGTCACCAAAAGTTTTAATTATATAGTACGTTATTTCAATAAATGTATGGAGTTCGAGTTCTCATTTCTGGTAAGAAATCAAAATGATTTCAAGTTCCGAGATGGCCATTAGTGTTACAGCATTTTTTTTTTCTTTCTGATCTGTTATAAAATATTTTATACAGACTCAGATCTTGTTATTGCTGTTACAAGGTTCATGTATCATATCAATATCAATATCAAATTCATATCAATATTTTTTTCTTTTTATATTACCTGCTAAACTGTTTACATTCTTGATTGAAGATCTGTTCGATGGCATATAATAGTAACAATTTACAGAGTTTATATTGGACTTGTTTCGGAGGCATTCGCTAAACTCATTCCCTGCAACATAATTGACGAGTAACTCTCTCTCTCTCTCTCTCTCTCTCTCTCTCTCTCTCTCTTCTTTTTGGGAAAATATTAAAATTGAGCACCTCGGAACTCTTTCAGTGTAATGGCAAATTCTCAATTCAAATTCAAAATTTAAAACGTTTTTAAGTTGGATCACGTCTCAACAATTACATTCATCTTATTCGTTTTTTTTTATTAATGATGATAAATGTTGAGCTGTATTTTAATCCGTAGCAAAGTGGTTCGTTTTACAAATGCACAAAATCGTTTCTAACAAATTGCCCTGGATGATCTTTTTACTTCAATTTGCCAATAGTATGTCTTTGCAACAGAGCCTCCGTAGCTTAGTCATAATAAACGAAGCCCTTTAGTCGGAAAGACCTGGGTTAGATTTCCGTCAGTGACATTTATCTGATCTCTTTCGACGAAAGGTGGGTTAGCCGGTCTCATACGGAGGTAAGGGGTTTTTTTTTTCACCCGGAAACTCTGGTTTTTCGTTCTCCAGATCTTTTATAAAATATTTTATACAGGGATATAAATACATGTGTTTAAGGGCAATCGGCCCCTAAACACACGCATCTACAGGCATAGGAAACTTAGAGGCATAGGGGTAACCGCCTTATCCTGGTATTACGGTTGGGAGGTCCGAGGATGTTTAGAATACCGTGGGCGCATAAGTGCCTGCTAGGGCCACTGATGGATGGATGGATGGATGTCTTTGCAATGTTTTTTTTTTATTTCTTTGGATTCAGTTACTTCATTATCAATCCTTAATCCTCTCATTTTTTATAATTCAAATTTTGATCGTTCCGGGATCTATTTTCTCGTTTATGATATTCTTGATCTGTCTCGTCACTGTATAAAACGAGGAACATTCACCTTAAAGTACCACTCATTTGGTAACATTAAACGAGATAAGTGGAGTTCTTTCTCAAGCTCGATTCACCCATTCCACCATCTTTGTTTCCTGTCATAATTTCGAATCACGTTATATTTCTACTGTTCTTTGAGATGATTTTCTTGGCATGTTTCTATAACGAATACATTTAAAACAAATACGCTTACAGTTTTCCTGTTAGCGCAATGACATTACATCAGTCTGATGGCTCCGTCGCCCTTGACCTTCATGTAGAATCGGGCAGTTAGATGTTCACTTCCTGTGGCTTCCACTTCCCCTAACCTTTTCCTATGGCAATGGAAAGATTTTGCTTTCGTTGCTAAGGTAGCTAATCGTTATCTGATAAGGGTCGTTTAGAGCAGCTGAATAATGAGAACAACTCACATATGAGACAAGAAAGTATAAAAGTTACTTACAAGCTCCTAATTCGTTCGTTTTATGCTCATAATATTTTATGTAAAATATTATGAGCAAGGAAGATTTGTCTGCATTTTCGTTTAGAATCATATGCTGCTTTGGTTAACATTTCCGCAATGTTTGGGAATGAGCAATAACGCCGAAAGTCCTGAGTAAGTGAAGCAGGTGCATTTTAGTCATCGATGTTACTAGTAAAAATAAGAAGCTAATTTATTGTTCTGTCTGAATTTTGTATAAATCGTGATGATAATCTGTATTCTCGTATATTCTTTTGTTTAAAAAATTTAGAGAAAATATCTGATTTGGTATTATTCTATTTAGATTTCATTAATTGCAAGGATCTGGAGTAAGCAATAATTCGCCTGATCTAGTCACACAGAACTTCTGGTGAAGTTGAACATCCGGTCTGCATCTTCCCAGTTGACACGCCTACCCAAAAGTGCATCACTTGCCAAACTGCATCCACACCAAATTTTTAACAAAATGCACCCAAACATAGAGAAATATAGTCGTTTCCAGCTAATTGATCCACCTGTAGGGAATCCGTTTTATTGGGGTAAGTTCTAGAAGAACAACAAACACAAAATGAGAAGATAACAAGAATTTTCTTTGTTTATTTGGGACATAATATCGCTTAATAGGGCCAGCCAGCCAGTAAATTGTACCAGATGGATTGCTGAAACAATTGCGTAATTTTGCTACGAAATGTAGACCTGATGACATCTACAATGCTGATGAAACGGAGCTATTTTATCGTGCCACACTGCATGGTTCCCGGTTTATCTTTTTGGATCAAAGAAAGGAATGAATTTTGTAACAGTTTACATATGTCGGGAAATGACAAACAAAAGCAGTTATTGAAATGGTCCAGGCTCCAATCATTTAAAGCATTTAAAGCGATATTTCCCAATCTTTTTCGAGTCGCAATTCCTTTTATAATAGCCAAGTAACCCGCGGACCCGCCACATTTGCATAAAAAGACATTTTTAATAGGGTAAAGAAAACACATTAAAATAGATTTTTCAAAATATAATTATAACCTAACATTTAATGCGATGGGTGTACTTGTATCTGGTCAACCATCTTCAAAATTCGTGGCTTAGTGTTTGTTAAAGCCAAACTCATCTTCAACATTCGGTCTGTTTCTTGCTTTTGTTTTGATATGAAGAATCGTTGAAAATCCACTCGAGCAGAAATATATAGCAGAAATAATATAGGCAAATGGAATTAAAGAATTATATCATTGCAAACATGGCGGATCAACAAAACACAAGGGTCTTCAACTGCATTAAGAGAGCAACTCACTTTATTCGACGGTCGGTATCCGACAGTCTGTTATTCAAACATCGACTCCGATTAAAAATAAAATTAATTCTGATATTGAATTTTGCATCATAGGGAATATTTTTTTTTCATTTTACTATTTGAAACATAGAATTTTGTTCTAATCATAACACTGCATTTGTATATTTTAGGGAGTGAATCGTGGTCCTTCGCGGCGGAAATTTGAACAAATATCAAAGACCCGTCATAGTAAATAATTAAAATAATATAAAAAATTTAATATGTATGAACACGGTGGGTCTTTGATATTTTTCAGTATCCTTCGCCGTGGACCTTAAGTCGCTGCTCTTCATTCATCAAAAATCAGTGTTACGGCCACTAGTAGAATATTGCAGTGTAGACATATTGAAATAAATAAAAATAATTGCAGCTAAAAATAACCGCGGCGATTCCCTAGAAAACACTTTGCGACCGCCTTGGGGGGTCGCGACCCACAGGTTGAGAACCGGGATTTAAAGGGAATAGAACGGTGAGTTTACCAGTTCAGTACTGTGCAAACAAAAATGCATGGATGACAGCTGAATATTTTCAGAATTGGCTTATGAGTTAAGATATGGAATTGCCATGCAATTCAAGAAAATATTTACTGGTTCTTGGTCAACACAAAAGGTAATCTTTTGGAGGAAATACAGTTTTATTGCAGATAGTTGGCGAGGAGTAAACAACAAGACCATTCAAACTAATTTGCTCGCTGCGGTTTTTAAGCATGGATATGTCATATGCAGCAGAGAGTGAAAATGACGACCCATTAGATTAAAAAAAAAAGAAAAGAAAAGAAACTGGGACTCTAAAGACAACACCAAAATTAATGAAAATAATTATCTGATATTTTGAATGAAATGGAATAAATCTAATATTAGATTTATTCCATTTCTTTGTGAGAACAATTATGACACGAAAGTATATCGATCCCGAATAACTCTTCTGGTGATATACCCTGTGTCCAAAAAGAAACCGAACGTTTCGAAAATAGAAGAAATTAGTGGCGCCACCTGTTGTATCTTTTTGTTCGAAGAGGCAACCTTCATTAGTTCATGACATTTCTTTCATGTTTATGACATTTATTTCATTAGAAGCCGAGTTATAATACCAAGAATGACAGTGTGTTTTGACGAAAGGTGGGTGGTCACGATATTCATGCCGTACGCGACGAATTCTCGTCGAAAACTCAACATTGACCGTTTGGCCATGCGGAACGAATTCTTTGTGGATAATGCCCTTGGAATCGAAGAAACAAATCAGCATTATTTTTACTTTTGACTTCTCCAAGCGACTTTGTTTCGGATGCCCCTCTTCTGGTGGTCTCCACTCAGCACTCTGGTGCTTTGTTTCTGGCTCATACTCAAAACACCCCTTTCCTCACCAGTAACGATCGTTTCAAGGAAGTTTGAGTCCTTGCGAGCGGTTTTAATAAGGTCCTTGCAGTGTTCAATTCGAGATTTTTTTGGTCGTCAGTCAACTTGTGGGGAACAAATCGCGAATTCAATTTACGAAGGCCCAAACTCTCGGTCAAAATGTTGTGCACAGTTGATTTTGAAATCCCCAATTCATCTTCAATCAATCTAACGAACGATTTAGGGTTTTCTTTGATGAAATCACGCACTTTTTGGTTGCTAACTTCGCTCAGTCCACTTTTTGGACGGCCCGGCTTTTCGTCGTCCTCAAGCGTCTCTCACGACCACTTTGAAATCACTTAAACCATTCGTAAACTTGAGTACGGGATAAGCATTCACCACCGTATGCTTTTTGAAGCATTTGACGCGTTTCGGTAAAACCTTTACCAAGTTTAACACAAAAGTCAATCGCAGTTCTCTGTTTGAAACTCATTTTCTGACCGTTCGTCAAAACACACTGTCACTCTTGGCACTATAACTCGGCTTCTAATGAAACAAATGTCATAAACAGTTGACACAACGTTAATGAAGGTTGCCGCTTTCGACAACAAAAAAGGATACAACAGATGGCGCCAATAGTTTCTTCTATTTTCGAAAAGTTCGGTTTCTTTTTGGACAGGGGGGATTATATCTCATAACGTTACCAAAAATTATCAGGTGAAAGAGCAATATATAGAATGCTAGCAGCATATGTTTAGAGTCACCGATTTCAAGCATTGAAAGAAAAACGACTTCTTGAAAATGCATGCCCTGTTTTCAGTTCTACATAGCGGCCGATACACGTGTTTAATATTAATGTATGTGATTTAATTATACTTCATTCATGGACTAGAGGGCGTATGTGCGCACTGATGTCTTTCATAGTTGACTTCAATGGCGTTCCCAGTACATTTAACATTCAAACGCAGTGCATATTTTTTGAACTGTGCTCTGTTTAACAAATATAAAAATTTTAAGCAGTTTAAGATCACTTAGAAAAGTGGTGCAAATTTCAGGATTTATGTATGAATAAGATATATAAATAATCTTTGTTTTAAAAAGAAAAAATGCATGTCAATTCAATATTATGAAGTACCACGATGCGGAATTAATTTTTACAAACGATATAATTGTATGTTTCTTAGTAAACATAAAACGTATGATCAAACACACTATATTTAAATATAGTGTATTTGATTTTTTTTCTCAAAGATATTCAGAGATCTTTGACGCTAAACTGTCTCATAACTATATATTTTTAGGCAACGAACAAAATACTAATAAAAACCTCTTCCCTTTCAAATGGCCAGCAATCGAGTTGCATCCATAACGATCATTGTACTTGTTCGTTATGGATGCAAGCTAAATCAAAGTCCAGAACAAAGTCTGAATGCAAACTATTCATAGTTTGCATCCAGGTGAAATTTGTTTTGTATTATTCGAATTAGGATCTCCTCTTCTCTCAGCGCAGATAAAGAAACGCATTTATTCGCCTGTCTAAATAAAACAGTGCAAGCTTTCTAGTAGCAGAATATGTCTAACAAGTTACTTCAAAAAGGAAATACACGAACTTATTATTTTTATTTATTGAGAGAAGAGCGTAAACATTTATGATGCAGTTTATTTTCATGAGATAAATTGTAATTAACATTTGAGTTATTTATCTGAAAGAGTTGATATTCACAAGATATTTTGATGCAGAAGTTTATATTCATAAGATAGATTGTAATAAACATTTGAGTTATCTAAAAGAGTTGATATTTACAACATAAATTGTAATAAGCATTTGAATTATGTATCTTAAAGATTTGATAAGAAAACCAGTTTACCACGCAAATAATTTAAATAGCAATATTTTGCTTTAGTTTTTGGTTTATGATTTATTTTCGAAATTCGTAAACACGAGTTTTTTTTTTTTTTTTTGGCTAGATGGGCGAAGTAAAAATGCTTTTCATATTCCCCGTTATCTGTAAAAAAATGTATGGATAGGGTAATAATAGTGCTATAAGCTCTGATCATGGGAGGAGGGTAACAGCAATAAACGAACCTCAGTTAAAACTTCATTGGCTACAGCATTACCATCCATTACCCTCCCTGGATACCCATTTTGGTCGCCTCGTACGACATGCATTGTGCTACATTGGGGTTATTCTTAACCCGGCCACCACATGAGGTTAAACACGAGTTCTTAAAAGAACTGGGAGATGGACTGAGTCCTTGACTCTTTATCCTGTCATCTGAATGAAGAAAATCTATGTGGATGGAGTGTTATTGAGCTAAAAGCGCTAGTCATGGCTAGATAACGGCAATAGCCGAGCCTCAGTTAAAACTTCATTGGCTATAGCATCGCCATTCGTTATCCTGGAAGTCCTAAAAAGGACTCTCTGCAACTCATCATCCTATCACACTGGCTTGAAAGAGCGAAGCAAGAATGCTTTTAATCTTCCCCGTTATCTGTAGAGGACGGTGTAAGGATAAGGTGTTATTGAGCAATATATAAAGCACTGATCATGGGAGGAGGGTAACAGCAATAGAGAGCCTCAGTTAGAACTTCATGTACAGCATTGCCATCCATTATCCTCCCAGGGTACCCATTTTAGTCGCCTCGTACGACATGCATGAGCTACATTCGGGCTATTCTTATCCCAACAACCACACGGGGAATATCACACGAGTCTTCTTAAAAGTACTTATAAGGACTGGCTTAAAGGGGCGAAGCGAGAATGCTTGTCATATTCCCCGTTATCTGTAGAGGACAGTGTAGGGATACGTTATTGAGCTATTAAAGCTCTAATCTCTCAGCAATAGCCGAGCCTCGGTTAGAACTTAATTGGCTACAACATTGCCATCCATTACCCTCCAAGGGTATTAATCATCGCATCTCACAGTCGATCAATCACATCCTTATCCCTATCACACGAGTCCTTATAAGGACTGGCTTAAAGGGGTAAAGCAAGATTGCGTTTCATATTCCCCGTTGTCTGTAGAGAACAGTGTAAGGATAAGGTGTTATTGAGCTATTCAAGCTCTGATCATGGCAAGAGAGGGTAACAGCAATAACTGAGCCTCAGTTAGAACTTCATTGGCTACAGCATTACCATCCATTACCCTCCCTGGGTACCCATTTTAGTCGCCTCATACGACACGCACGAGTTACATTGAGGCTATTCTTATCCCAGCAACCACACGGGGAATCACACGAGTCCTTATAAGGACTGGCTTAGAGGGGCGAAGCAAGATTTCTTTTCATATTCCCTGTTATCTGTAGAGGACAGTGTAAAAATAAGGTGTTATTGAGCTATAAAGCTCTGATTATGTCAAGAGGGTAACAGCAATAGCCGAGCCTCAGTTAGAACTTTATTGGCTACAGCATTGCCATCAATTACCTTCCATGAGTACCAATTTTAGTCGCTTCGTACAACATGCCTTAGCTATATTGGTGTTATTCTTATCCTGGCAACCACACGGGGAGAATCATCACACGAGTCTTTATAAGGACTGGCTTAAAGGGGCGAAACAAGAATGCTTTTCATCTTCCCCGTTATCTGTAGAGGACAGTGTAGGGATAATGTGTTATTGAGCTATTAAATTAAATTAAAGCTCTGATCATGGCAAGAGAGTAACAGCAATAGCCGAGCCTCAGTGAGAACTTCATTGGCTACAGCATTGCCATCCATTACCCTTCAAGGGTATTAATCCACCAACCTTCCGCCAACAACCACCAATCACACGAGTTTTAGTCCTTATGAGGACAGGCTGAAAGGGGTGAAGCAAGAATGCTTTTCATCTTCCCCATTATCTGTAGAGGACAGTGTAGGTAAAAGGTGTTATTGAGCTATTAAAGCTCTGATCATGGCAGGAGGGTAACAGCAATAGCCGAGCCTCAGTTAGAACTTCATTCGCTACAGCATTGCCATCCATTACCCTCCAAGGGTATAAATCACCGCATCTCACGGTCGATTACCTCCTCCTTGCGCTTCAATCATACGAGTCCTTATAGTCCTTATAAGGACTGGCTTAAAGGGGCGAAGCAAGATTGCTTTTCATATTCCCCGTTATCTGTAGAGGACAGTGTAGGGATAAGGTGTTATTGAGCAATTAAAGCTCTGATCATGGCAGGAGGGTAACAGCAATAGCGGAGCCTCAGTTAGAACTTCATTGGCTACAGCATTGCCATCCATTACCCTCCAAGGGTATTGGATTGAATGAATCAAACACCGCATCTCACGGTCGATTGATCCCACCATACACCAATCATACGAGTAATCTCTTATTGTGATATATAATAATTATTTAAATAATAATAAAATAGATGTATAAATAAAAATGGTAATACAATTTTAATTACTTAATTCCTGTTACACAATTTATTAAATATAAAATAATTACTTAGTCACAAAATAATTATATAGATAAAATTATTTTTTTTTTTATTTATTAGAGAAATACAAGTCGATTTTTTTAATTGTATCAGAACAGACGTTTTTCAGCGAGTGTTGGTTATCTCTCATTGTTATGTATCGCTTGTAGACTCTCATTGGAAGAACACATTAACAATCACAACGTTGCTTTCGAACCGGAGACTAAATCAGTTACAGAACTATGAACAAATGATAAAACGTTCTTTCTTCCATAGTGTAGCAAGTTACATCACTGTCAAAGTAGAACAAGATGTCTGAAAACCGGATCATTTGACATCAAATATACCATGATCATCTCGATTTGTGACTATCTTTCTACATTCTGCCCACCACTTTTTCTTTCGACCTTTCCTATTTCCAAGGCTTTATTACACATACATACATTCATATAAAAACGTGGTCAAACTGCAGTCTCACCCGCGCACGCACATATACACACATCTCACACGTGACGATGGTCTCAATCCATACTACTCACGGCCACCCATAATTTATAAAGTGTCATGTCAAAATGGCGGACACTGATCCGAATATAAAAGGAAAACACGACATTTGTGGTTCACGGATGTATGGCTGTGGCTCACTAGAAAGAAGCACAATGATTCGAGTAAGTACCTCTAACCATCTTTACACAAGCGGTCAGTTTCTGTGTCCACTCGATCTTAATTTTTTTTAAGATGCTTAATTTTAATGGCCTTAACATACTTTAAACGATTATTTAGAGCAATTAATATTTAAGGATCTTTATATTTATATATAGATTTTTAGATATAGGTTGTGTGTGTGTGTGTGTGTAAGGTTTTTTTTTCATATAATATTTTCCTACTAAGTACTTAAGAATTCTCAGCAATATTCAAGATGATTTCGATATAAAAACGTTATACAAATAGAGCTGCAGAAGTCTGGTCAATGTCGCACCAACATTAACGTAATTATAACTTCATTAATCATTTAAATCAAGCTCAATAAATTCTATATTTGTAACTAAGATTTCGTTTACTCCATCTTCTAGTAGGAGTCAACTTTCCATAGATAACTTATATTAAAGATAAACTGAGATTAATTCTAAAAGTATAGATTGAGTCAGTGGTGACTTTTGAACTCTGTTTCACATTTGTTTCACAGCTTTTATCATAGTTCTAGAACCTGCAAAAAAAACCTCCCTTCTTCTGCCATCCCTTCCTAATTTTTTCCCTATCACTGACTACTCGTTTAATTATAAATTTTTGGGTTAAAAACATGCCCTGGTAATAATGCACGCTGACAAAATCAAATAATATGAGTGTTATTACAGCACATGACTTTCTCCACCTTTGCCACAGACTTACAGTGAATTATGATAAGCAAAAAAAAACAATAAAATATTTAAAAATACGATAAAAATTTGTTCGTAATCATTTTTAAGTAGTGCAATGCAGTGGCAACTCGTGATAAAGGTGAAGCACGCGCCATACGCTATCATTTTCCATAATTTCGGTTTTCTGGCATAAATGCTTACTAGTTCTCTGTATATTTTTTATACGTATTCTTAAAATGCAATATTTGTTTCATCTGAAAAAAAAAATAATGGTTACCTAAATAAGAGAATTGAATATGTAATTATTTAGGAACCTTAACACAATGTTTTACCGACTAACACCTAACGATAGCAAAATAAAAAATAATTCCACTGGAGTAAGCAATGTCACTGTTTCTCTATTTCGCCTCAATGTAAATAATTCTGATATGCTTGAGGTTAATTATAAACTAAAAAAAAATTCAATACTTCATCGTTTTATAATCTTAAGAACACAATTTTTCAGCCTTCATTATATATGTGTGTGTATATCCTCCTCCTATTCTTTTCGTCCGTTCTAGGACGGGTTGAGTCCTCCTCCTAATGAGAGGTTGCTGGCGTATTAATGCAGCCGGTTCACCACTTCTCACATCTCCGGAGGGAATCGAACTTAATGACACTCCTTTGCTGGGTATATGTTGCGAAGCGCATAACCACTAGGCTAACCGCGCGGACTAGTAATTATATTCTTTTTTTTTTTATAACGCTTCTAATATAAAAGTAATTATATTAGAAGCGCCATAAACAAATATGGTTATATATGAAATTAAACCTTATGGTTATGGTTACACACATTGTTGGACGTTTGAAAACAATGAAGAGACAACTCATTGTAAAGGTGGGTACAGCTGTGATCACTATTCTTAGTATTTTCCATAATGTAAAGCACATCTAACTGAGAGATGTATACTGCAATACATTATGGGTGGGGTCACTACCCAGACCGGGTAGTGAAACTTTACAATGTGTTGCACCACCTTTAGACTTGAACTACGTTCAGGCAAAAACTTAACTGTTTGCTTAGTTGGGATTAGGAGTAAAATAACCAAGTTTATAAAATTACTTGGTAACCCTAACACACATATATATATAAATATATATATATACACTCAGATTTTCGGTAGTAGAATAGGATAATTTAACGATATTGATATTTAAATTAGGTTTATGAAGATAAATTAGATAAATCAATCATTTATATAGATAAAACACGAAAATCTTTAGTAATATTATAATAATAATAAAAATACAGCAAAAATTTATTATTAAAATTAACTTATTTTGGTGTTATTTTTACTAATTTTCAGTTTAGAAACCTAAGCTACGATTCGAGATACATTATTGACCGCAGTGCTTTCATCTTCGTGTCTTTTTGTTTGCCCTTCGAATAGTTGGGAATGCGGTCATCCACGGGGAATGAGATTTAACACACTCACTCCCAAAGTTCGTTACCCAATGAAAACTACGTTTATTCACTCGCGTTAAGCTTGCACTTTCATTAGAGGTTTCGCTAACGCTCGTAATATAACGGGATTTTCCGGTAGCAAGCCCATCCTATAATCCGCCTAGGTGGGCGGATTATAGGATAGGCTCACTACCTTGGTTTAACTTGGCTTCGATTTCTAAGATTACACCCATGGTTGGACTTCAAAGAAAAACAAAATATAACCTATCACAGTTCAGTGTGCCTCTCGTTGATAGATTGCTTCGTTAACCTCATGACCACCAAGAGTTGCTCTTCAAGTTCTTTAAGGAATAAGAAACAGATTTGTTAAACTACTTACCGTTTGTTAAATGACGCAATGAAAATGTGAAAACAAACAAGCGCGAATTTGTATTACAAGTTATAAAAGAGAATTTTTAAAAAATATAGGGAATTAAAGATTTTTTTAAGTCATAAGGAGGGATTACTGGATAATTTCCTAACTCCAATCCTGTAATCTGTCTTTTGGCTCTTTATTTCACCAATCTGTAATATTAACGAGGTGAGAAAGTGGTGTCATTATGAGACAACAGTAGTCTAAATTAGCCTTGACCTTGAACTTAGACAATTTAGATCATTAATACTATAAAAAATAAGTAAATAAAATGTTTTCAAAGAATTAAAATGTATAATTGCAATTATCATTATTAAAAATAATATTTTATTTATTTACTAACAACACCGTTTTGTTTTTTAAATATCTATCATTATTTTGATACGAATTCAGTGAATTGTTGCTTACGTTACATGCATGTGAGATATTTGTCAAATGTATCGGTAGATAATTCATGTTATTCTTGCTTTAAAAAAATATGTGAGATAAAATTGTATATACTTTTAGGAGATTTTAGGAGATATATATTTGTGAAATATCAGTAGACAATTCATATCTTATTCTTGCTTTAAAAAAATATAGTACTTTATTCTTACTGCGGCAATTTGAAATGCAAAAGCATGGCACTACCAAGATCTAAAAATTAATTGATAATTCATTTTTTTTAATAAACTGATAAATAGCATATTAATTTGGACATTAGCATTAAACCAAAAATTGAAAAACTTACCAACAGTACGAAAACAACATACGAAGCAACCAATTAGGTTAAGGAATGGTGTCATCATGATGTAAGCTAGAAATCATAAGGACCTATTTATTATTCCTAAAGTAGGTGTGGAAATTGCATTTTAATTGGCTCATAACAGAAATGCTACTAGCCAACACGTGGTGAGTCACTTAACATGCAATACAAACGTTATACTTATTATGAGTTAGCAGCGATGTTATAGTCTTCATAATTTTAAAGAGCAAGACAGACACCTTGAAGGTTGACCTACTTATCACAATAAAATAAAAAAAAAAACTCATAAAAATCGTTGTTCAAGCATTTCTTCGCATCGTAATGTCTAGATAAGTTCTTTAAAATAAAACAAAAAAGTAAACATATTTCGGAGTAAATCTTGGTATTAATATATTACTCATTTCCTTCTTCTAGATTCTAGTATTGTGCTTAAGTGAAGAATATTTTTCTTCTAGACGAGGCACACATACTCTCTCTCTCTCTCTCTCTCTCTCTCTCTCTCTCTCTCTCTCTGAAGAAATAGGCCAAACTTCGTTACAATAGTTGGGAATTTTACATATGGCATTTACCACGTGACAATATCTTTGAAAGGACTGGATACATTCAAGTGTTTAAATTAGTTTTCATTATCCAAGAGAAAGATATTTCTACGCATCATCTAGTTGTAGTGATGATAATTTTGAACTAAATCACGCTGCTTAAATATAAATGACACTAAGTTAAGGAAAGCGTTGATTTATAGAATGTTTATAAACTATTTCAATTTAAAGTATATTTTTATCTCCGGAATCTTCTTACAGATGCCACTGCTGTTGCTTGTCTGCCTTCTTCCTTCTATCTATTGTAAAGGAATAATCGTGCCACCAGCAACCCATTTTATAGACCAAATACAACAATCAAGGCATGTGGTGAGTATTCATTTCTGATTCTTTCTTTAGTCTTCAATAATCATTTCCCTTAGTATTTCTGATATCATTTCAGGTTCTTTAATGTTATTCAGTTATAAAATCAGCAGCTAGGAATACATTATCCACATTTTAATAGCGTATTTCTGTGTAATTAATCAAACCGGTTCTTTTAATATCTTGGATTATGAACGCAAAAAATAACCTTCACATCAATCATCAAAAGTACTTAAACATTTTTGCTGATCTCAAAACCTTTTTCGCTCTAAGTTTGTACCGGTATCTCAAGGTTTTTAATGTCGCTAAGATCATCTACTCTAAGACGCATGGCTTTCAAGTCATATCTGGCATAAACTGATAACCGCACTATAAATGAAAAAAAAAAAAAAAAAACATACGATAGTATTGAAATAACGCTAAAGTATATTAAACGATCTCCTGTTGTTGGTTTAGAATTAGACCGAGTCAGCTGGCTCGATGTAGTTCCGAACTATATTATAAGTATTCGTTGCGAACGTTCTCCTGTCGGCTTGTCTATTTATCGGGAAAGAACTCAATTTACGAATTTAAAAGAGCGGGTCCTTCTACGAGACCAGTTGATTGACCGTCTACTGAAAACTCCCTTTATCCCATCAGCGACATATACACGATTTAAGCCATCGTTTTTACAGCCATTGAGTGTTGTTCTTGTTGTCGATGAAGCACTCAAACTCGACAACAACAACACTCAAGATGAGTGTTGTTGTTGTCGAGTCCATTGAAGAGCTTCTAAATATGATCGTGGATCTGTAGAACTGCTTTGGAAATCTGTTGAACTTTGATGGAGTAGAGCTTTTCTCTAGGGTTATTGTCAGTTTTCTGTACAGCAGCAGCAATTTCTAGACAAGAATACATATGGACAGGTCTTAGTTCAACTCCTGGACAGTTCTTGCATGTTTCTCAGCTCCTACTACCGTCTGGCTGAATTTTCATGCCTTTAAAATGTTCCATCATTAGTCTGGTGATGATTGTGGTTATTTCTCTATTTTTATTGATTTCACTGATTTCATTCTTCTTCTTGATAGTTTGTTTTACCAATCTTATTTTGGCGACAGCGTTATCATCATTTAGTGATAGTGGGTGTAATTTTTGAGGTAAGTATCTTGCTCCTTTGGCTAGTCTGTCTTCTCTTTCATTGCCTTCAATATTTACATGGGCTGGTATTTTTGCAGTGTACAGTTCTTATTATTCAAATTTAAGGTTGTTAGTAGTTCCTAAATTTCCTGTGTGAGGTTTGTTTTTCCATTTTTAATGCCTCAAGTGCAGATTTTGAGTCGCTGTATATGGTTATTCCTTCTGTAATGTTTATTACTGGATTTGAGAGATAGAACTTGAGAGCTGTTTGTATGTCTGTTAATTCACAAGTGACGTTTGAAGCTATTTTGCCAGCTGTGGTTTTGATTTGAATTTCCTCGCCTCCAGGAAGAGTTAGAAAAACCCCTGAACTTCCTTGGTTGAGTACTTCATCAGATGATCCATCAGTGTAGGCAATGACATGGTTTGGATTGTTTAAGTGATGTATAGTTTTATTTTCTTCCTGTGAATCCTTTTTTGAACAAGATTCCAGGAGATTTAAGTTCACCATTGTGTTTTTTGGTAGAATTGTGGAAGAGAATGGCTCTTTGCTCATTTCAATGGATAGGTGCTCTAAATTGATCTTCTGTACTGTTTTCTAATTTCATGATCATATTGTAACGTAGATGATCTCTTTAGTCTAGATTTTCTTGTGCAGGCATCGAAAATCCTGAGTGAGATGTGATCCTGTTGGTGGATCCTGATTCTGTTAGTGAATTGAATTTAACTGTGGAGAGTTTTCTTCTGTCTTTTAGTATGTGAAGCCCACAGCTTGTTGAGCTTTTAAATTATTTGTGGATGAGACTGCACCTATGATAATTTTTGCTGCTCTTGATTGTACTCTGTCAAGTTTTTCTTTTAAGCTAGTAGAAGCTGGAGCCTAGATTGATGAGGCATATTCCATAGTTGGTCGTATGAGTGCCTTATATGTACTTTTGAGTGCTTTCGGTTTTGCACCCCACTTTGTTCCACAAAGCCTTTTGATGATATTAAGCTTTTTAAGAGCTTTATTAGATATATTTGTAATATGAGTTGTAAATCTCAGTCAATGGTTAGGCGTAAGTATTTTTGAGACTCTGTTTTTTCCTATTTTGGTTTCATGTATTTTGATTTGGGGGTTGTAATTGTGCCTGTTTTTTCTTTCAGTGGAGAAGATGCTCGGTGTTGATTTTTCTGGGTTTATCTGTAGTTTACGTTCCTTTGCCCATCTTTCTAAGCCTTTTATTGAATTATTTAGGACTTTTTTCAGATTGTTGAGGATTACTGTTTGTGTTCCAGATTGCTATATCATCTGCATAGCATGCTATTTTTGTGTCATTTATTATGTGAGGATAGATATTATTCATATAGATGAGAAATAGGAGTGGGCTTAAAACAGAACCTTGTGGGACTCTAGCCCAAGTTCGATGCATGTTGGAATATATTCCATTAACTTTTACTTTCATTTTTCTTCCTTTCATAAAATCTGAAATCCAAATTAATACATCCCCCTTATTCCAGTATCGTATGCAATTTTTATTAACTTTTGTCTCCAGACGCGATCGTAGGCAGCTGTGAGATCCAAGAATATTGCTATTATCTTCTTCGGTGGTTTTCTTGAAAGCCATCTATGACTGATTTGCAAAGATAAAATAATTGCTCTTCTGTACTGTGCTGAGACCTGTATGCAGTCTTCAAAATTATGAGCGTTGTGAGTATTAAACCTATTAGAATTATGGAGAGTCGAGTCATTGAGGAGAATGAGTTTCTTGTTAGAAAACTAGACTAGAAAAGTGATAGCAGCTAATTAGAGTAATTAACTATATTTTAAGCCAAATAATATTGTAGAGATGAGACTCCACAGCAATCATTCTGTGCCATAGAATATATAAAAGTCATTATGTGTCTATACTATATTTATAGTGGTTAGAATTACACAGGTAATTCTTTTTGTAAACATGGAGAAACCAGGATAAACGAAAGTTGTTTCAGCTGAGAATTTACACTGATGTAATTGATTGGAAAGTCAGCTAACAATGAATGTAAATGAATTGGTTGCATATATTTAGTATTGAAGTGATGGCCATTTTACATTTGGTTTATTAAGTGACAGCCGTTGCATAACACATCTTAATATTCAAATGAGTCGGCATTCCTCATTTCATTTTCTTCTTCTTTTTTTTTTACTTCCAAATATATATCAAGTAAAAAAAATGCAATAACTACTCAACCAGAACTGTGATCTTTAAACGTTCTGTGTAGGACCGAGTCAACTGCCTGGGAGCTCTAAAAACAGAGCTATTAACCAATGAGGATTACCTCATATAACCCACTTTGCAGTTAAGTAAACCACTTCGATATTTTTAAGATAGCCACCTAGATACCATAATTTGAACTGCAGTCTTTCTTGGCGTTTCTACAATACCGCACCTCAGTTTCTTTAAAGACTAGTTAATCAATATACAAAGAGTGGGCAGAAAAAGGTTTTTGTGTGGGCAAAATGACTCTCGGGGAAAGGCGTATGACATCATAACACACACACACACACACACACACACACACACACACACACACACACACACACACACACACACACACACACACACACACACACACACACACACACACACACACACACACACACACACACGTGGAGAAGCGAGGACAGAGGTGAAGGCAATGTGTATTATAAGAGCTGTTATGGCAAGTGTTAAACAGATTAAATATGAATGCTACTCAAGCCAACTTTTAAACTTCGCATTTATGAATGCAAATATTTAAATTGGAGCCGATCAGTAACAATATAATGTGAAATTCGATCAAGATAGTGGACCAGTTTGCCCCATATTGATTTACTGATCTCGAATTGGATTGTTTATGTATTATTTTGAGTAATTAGTATTAATTACTCAAATTCGTATTAATAAGCAGTTCTTTATCTTTCTTTGTAAATGTTAAGCTCTTTAAGAAATGCATCCTAATAAGGGTATAGAAGATATTCATTAGCATTTTAAACGTATACTCATTTTGATCTAGTTTTTTTAAAAAAAAAGTCATTGAGACCTTACTAGAACGGGAAGGCAGGCTTCGCTTTCTGAGTTAAATGCTGGTAATCTTTTGTTATCATAGATGAAAAGAAGAGCGAAAAAATGCAAAACTGAAATTATAGAATTTATATTCATTATTATTCAACAATAAAATGCACAGAAACATAGTAGTGCAGTTTTCGAAACACTATATAACAAGGAATTAAACAAAAATAACAATTGGGTAATATACCAACAATATCATACGTGTACGTGCTTCATATATCATATCTTATACAACAAAGCACGTGTGAATGCATCAATTACAATTCAAACAGTTGAAAATAAACTAACACTCAAAACGTTTTCTTGTTGCTCAATTTTGATAATTTTTATTATGATTACGTCTTTGTCATTTTTAGAATAATTGCGTAAAAGTTTATCACATTAAATGTGAATATTTTCTATCTTATCTAGTTGCATAATAATTAATTGTAAATACACATTTATTTGGAAAAAAATTTAATTGTTTACCTAATAAATGAAATTTATGGACATCAAAATTAAGAATATTGACCTTTGATTAATTCGATTGTTTTTAAAAAAATAATTCAAGTCGTTATATTTTAAAATAATTTTTAAAAAGTAATTAATATGAATAGGAATTGCTCTATTATTTAGTGCCTAATAGAATAATTGGAAATGATCTTTATTTTTGTAAATATTTATTGTTAACAGTTACATGATTATGACACATCATTGATAAAAGGCTTAGTTTCTTATTTTTTATTTAATTATTTTTTATATATAAATTGCGAAATAATATCTCAGTTCTCTTGGCAATTAATGCTTACCTGAAGTACTACTGAAAATACGTTTACTGTCATTCTCATCAAGTATTTTATGTTCTGCAGGTGAAATCAACTATTCCAAGTGTCATTTCAAGTGGAGTGGTAGGAGATGGCATCGTACGAAAATTCCACGGAGATAGTTGGGTAATCGATGGAGCAACACACCAGTCTGTGATAAACGAAGAAGCCAAAAGAAGAGCCGCTGCTCTTTCTCAAAGTCGCTTAGCCGATGCAAGTCTCAAATACGGTTACTCTTCTGTAATTAATCCTTTCGATTCTGCTGCACTTGCTCTTGGATCTCCTGTAGATGGCAATCGACTGCTTACCGGTGATCACATAGCCCGATTGCGGGGGTTATCCACTTTAGATAACCGAGGATTGTATTCTCCATACGGAATTACACCGTATTCCAGAGGACATTCTTTCATGTTTCCTTATTCTTATGGACCCGACTATTCTCATCGGTATGGATTTAATCCACTAACTCAGACACCCGTTCCCCACAAATCAATTGCTCCGTATAATCGATTGGGAGCCCACATTGCTGCTCGTCCATACGGAATTCTTCCCTACCCTCATGCCGATCCAGCACGAAGAACTATAGCTGCACCTCTACCGGATCCCATCTCAGTCCCACGTGGCGTAGATCCACATTTGAAAGCCGCGGCCAAAAGGAAGGAAGCAGAACTCCGTCATAGACAGTCTATAGGTGAGGGGCCGGGACCATTCAAAAGTGATATCATATCTGATTTCAGAGGTAGACCTCGCGCATATGAAGGAGCTCTCTATGATCACGGATTACCTTCGGCTCATTATCGCATACCATTCCAACAGAGAATTGGAGGCTACTCCCTAATAAATCCTTTCTCATATGGAACTTATTATGGACCACATGATGGAAGAATCCCCAGAGTTAAACCATATGCCATTGATCAACGACCCCTTATTCCGCAATTTACTGGGAAGTCAATCGATTCTGGTATTCATCGTCCCATTTTATCATCCGGCCAAGGTGTGTTACCGCAGCAAGTTGCCAGCATAGAACAACAGAGGAGAACTGAAGAGCAGAGGCGCATTGATGAAGAGCAAAGACGTATTGAACAACAAAGACGCATTGAGGATCAAAGACGTATTGAGGAACAAAGACGCATTGAAGGAGAAAAGCGTAGAGCATCTGCCTTCCCACTTGGATCCATTCCCAGACCAACTGGAAGTGGTATTCCGGGTCATCCCCTCCTTCGAGATGACGGATACCGGTCCAATATCTCACCTTTTTATGGCCCTAGAGTGCATTCATTGCTATCTTCCCAATACTCCCCAATAAATCCTTTCTCATATGGAACTTATTATGGACCACATGATGGAAGAATCCCCAGAGTTAAACCATATGCCATTGATCAACGACCCCTTATTCCGCAATTTACTGGGAAGTCAATCGATTCTGGTATTCATCGTCCCATTCTATCATCCGGCCAAGGTGTGTTACCGCAGCAAGTTGCCAGCATAGAACAACAGAGGAGAACTGAAGAGCAGAGGCGCATTGATGAAGAGCAAAGACGTATTGAACAACAAAGACGCATTGAGGATCAAAGACGTATTGAGGAACAAAGACGCATTGAAGGAGAAAAGCGTAGAGCATCTGCCTTCCCACTTGGATCCATTCCCAGACCAACTGGAAGTAGTATTCCGGGTCATCCCCTCCTTCGAGATGACGGATACCGGTCCCATATCTCACCTTTTTATGGCCCTAGAGTTCATTCATTGCTATCTTCCCAATACTCCCCAATAAATCCTTTCTCATATGGAACTTATTATGGACCACATGATGGAAGAATCCCAAAAGTTAAACCATATGCCATTGATCAACGACCCATTGTTCCGCAATTTACTGGGAAGTCAATCGATTCTGGTATTCATCGTCCCATTTTATCATCCGGCCAAGGTGTGTTACCGCAGCAAGTTGCCAGCATAGAAGAACAGAGGAGAATTGAAGAGCAGAGGCGCATTGATGAACAAAGGCGTACTGATGAGCAAAGACGTATTGAACAACAAAGACGCAATGAGGATCAAAGACGTATTGAGGAACAAAGACGCATTGAAGGAGAAAAGCGGAGAGCATCTGCCTTCCCACTTGGATCCATTCCCAGACCAATTGGAAGTAGTATTACGGGTCATCCCCTCCTTCGAGATGACGGATACCGGTCCCATATCTCACCTTTCTATGGCCCTAGAGTCCATTCATTCCTATCTCCTTATTCCTATGATCCAGGTAGCATTTATGGACATGGAGGATTAAAACACAGACCGGTCGGACCTCTGCCAATTGCAAAATCCATTCCTGGGGCATACCAACCTTTTTCGATAGCCGGCAGTCCTTCAGTACCCGTGGTCAAACCAGGTGATCGACCAGTTGGCGTTGTTCCGGATGGTGTTCGCCAAGGTCTGATAGATTCCACTGTTCCCGGTGGCGTTCGTCGCCTTGGTGATGGTGTTTCCATTCCAGCTGATCTTTCCCTGAGAAGACCAATCCACCCATATTCTACCCCTTTATATAACGCCAAAATTGGCTATGGCCCCTTTTCCAGTGGTTACTCCCCGATTTATGGTTATGATTACGGTAGATTTCCTGGTCATGATTACCGTTCTACGCTAAGAGCGACTCCTCTATATTCTCCCACAATACCACGTCCTGGACTCCGCACTTTTGACAATATTGGTCTCACTCGTAGTCACCTCGATTTAACTTCAAGGGGAATTTTAGATTCTCCTGTGGTGCCGCAGAAGTCAATTTTTAGTACCTCTCCCATTTCAGCTCCTGGAGTTCCTTTAAGGGCTCCATTTGCCACAAGTCATGTTGCAACCCCTAAGCTTCTCACCCCTGTTGCTCCTGGAGTAGGCATAAAATCAACCCATATAGCTGGTACCGATGTAATTGGCAAAGTAGGTGCAGCATCAGTAGTTGCCCATAGAGATGATCTTGGAATTTTAAACGCAGGTATTCGCGCAGCAGACGCACGCCTAACAGGAGTTCCCTTTGGTGTTGTCGGAGCTCCAAAATCTCTTCTGCACACAGTAGGTTCTCCTCTGGCAGGTGACTACCGATCAGTCTATGGATTCCATTATCCTCATACTTATGGCCCTGACTACAGAAGTCACTTCACCGGTTTGAGTAGTCCTTGGGAGGGTCACAAATCTATTTACAGCGGAAGTCCTCTAGATGCCCCAGTAGTTAAGGTAAGCGACGCCGGTACTCTTGGAACGGTCAGTAAAGTAGTAGCAGATCGTCTAAGTGGAGGAGTAGTGGCACCTAAATTTCCACCTCTCTCATCACCACCTGCAACAAAATCCATCTTCAGAACAGCTGCAGACCTCGTTGTCGCAGAAAGCAAGGCATCCGGCCAGAAGATTGCAATTGGCGGTTAAATATCTATCAAGAATACTTCCCAGAAAAGTGTACAGCTTACGATGGAATCATTCTTAGCTTCTATTTAGATTGGTAGAATTAGAGAATGATTACAAAGTTCTGATGTAAATTTTGAACGTCTACCATTTCTTACCATCCACAACGTAAGATCATATCTTTATAGTATGAATTATTCCGCTCATCAATTCCTACAGTCCATCAATGAAAATACTCTTCATTGCAAATGCATTTCCAGCCAACAACAATTTTTATCAGTCAACCTTTTTTTTTCTATCCTGTTAGATGTACTTTTACCATTAGTACAGTGAACAGTATTGTGTACAATTTTCTGGTTTCAATAAAAGTGGTTTTTCAAAGAATAATCAAAGATCTCTTGAAATGGTCATTTAAAATCAATGTAGTCTCTTTTAACACATTCTGAAAGAAGTGCTTATTTTTAAGAAATAACAGTGATGCAACACGACCGTGACAAAAAAAAGACTGAATTAAATTTTAAAAGTTCAATTTTTACGTATAAATAAAAGCCATAATTTCAGATTTGAAAAAAATAATGAACTAATTTTTAACTCTGAAAAGAAAAGACAGTCATGTTTTAATCTTTTGAAAATTAAAATTAATGCACACACACAGTCACCTCTGAATTACAGGGTGTTCGGGATAAATTTGACATATTTATAATTAATTATATTTTTCCGTAAGTTACATGTATTAACACACACTTCTCTTCATTTAAAAGTTTGGACCCTTCTTCATTCATATACAAGATGTCAGAAAGGATGGATAGCTGGAACCCACCTGAATCATGGAAGAGAATAACTTGTATCATGATGATTCGTGCCCGCCATCAAAATAAGGATATTACGACTGCTGCCCAATGCTCCCTGAATACAGTAAAAACAATCAGGCATGAACTAGAGACTTGCAATGGTGACTACGAGGATGTAGCAAGAAGAAAGATCCCTAGCAGACGATCTGATTGCGTTCGTACAGCAGAATTCCTCGCAAATCTGCAGGAACAGGTGTTGAAGAACCCTGGCATTGGAATTCGGGCTTTGTTCGTGGAGTTGCTAACTGTAGTCAAGCCCTGGATAACAAGGGTAGCCAATGGTAGGCCGTATGTATGGCAGCAGGATTCGGCCCCTTGCCACACCTCTGGGAAAAGTCAAAAATGGTTGTCTGAAAATTTCTACGACTTCACCAGTCCAAATGTTTGGCCTCCAAACTCCCCAGACCTTAACCCCATGGATTATTTTGTATGGGGCGCAGTTGAAAAAGACACCAATCGCACTTCCAGTAATACAAAAGCCCAGTTAATGGATAAAATTAAAACAGTTTTTGCGGCCCTTCCCAGGGAGACTGTAGCATCAGCTTGTTCGAGGTTCCGAAGCAGAATTGAAGCTGTGATCGATGCTAATGGTGGTTATTTTGAGTAAATCTTGTTGATAGTATTGTAATTAACTCTGCCTGTAATGTTTTTTTGTCAATTCATTAAATTTAATAGATACAAAGAAGATTTTCTTTTTCCTTACGAAACTGTCAAATTTATCCCGAACACCCTGTAAGTGGTAAAAAAAGGGGAAAAGACGGGCAAGACATGAATCCATTTCTATCCCATTTACATGACATCACCATTATCGCAGAGGTTATTACCTTATCATAGGCATGTTCATTAACTTAGAACTATATTGGCATTAATGTTCGATGGAACTATTCATTTGGATGTTTATTCCGTTTTGGTGATTAATGTTCTATGAATAAAAATTTAAAAAAATAAATAAATAAGATATGACGAATACTTGGAAATTTCTCAATACATCTGGATACACTGACAATTTTCTTAAGACACTTTGGTATGTCTAACATTAATCTACAGGAGGTTTGTTTAATATATCTTTATGTCGACAACAATTAATTATAATAGGATTAAAAATATTCAACAATAAATTCGGAAACAATGAGAAAATAAATACGATTGTTGCATATGTATGAGTTGTACGTGGGTGGTCTGAAAAGTTCTTGGCCTGAACAATGAAAAAACAAATTTGTAATTTCAAAATTATTTTTATTTTTTAACATAATCTCCCATAAGACTAACACGTTTATTCCAGCGATGCTCCAGCGCCATTATCCCGTCCCTATAGTGGTTCTCAGTAAAATCTTCAAAATTCCTCTCTACAGCTGCAATCACCTCTTGATTCGAAGAAAAACACGGACCAGAGAGGAAGAGTTTTAGTTTGGGGAAGAGATAGAAGTCAGAGGGAGCCAAATCTGGGGAATTGGATGGAGGTTCCAACATTTCACGCAGATCCCTTAATTTTCCCATTGCCAAAACACCTTTGTGGAGAGGTGCATTGTCCTGATGAAAGATGAATTTTTTCTCCTGCAAATTGAGCCTTTTCTGGCGAATGTTTTCATTAGTCTGGTTAAAAGATCGGAATAATATTTCCCGGTTGTTGTTTGACCCTTTTCAAGATAATTAACAAACAAAATGCCTTTAGCATCCCAAAACACTGATGCCATGGCCTTTTCTTCTTTGGCGCTGAGTAACCGGCTCCTGTCCACTGTTTTGACTGCTGTTTGGATTTTGGTGTGTAAAGATGAATCCAAGTCTCATCCATAGTAATAAAGCGACGCACAAAATCAGTTTGTTTTATTCTTATTAAAACGCTCCAAGCACATGCAAACACACTGGCATGAAAGAGATTTTCATGCCAGTGTGTTTTTGATCTACGGGCACCCATCTTGAGCAAAGCTTTTTCATTTGCAATTCTTCATGCAAAATATATCCTACACGTTCTGTTGAAATGCTTATGGTCTCAGCAATTTTATGCACTTTGACTCGCCGGTCATCTAATACCATATCGTGCACTTGATTAATGATTTCTGGTGTTGTTACACTTTTTGGACGTCCTTCACGTGGATCATCTTCAAGGCTGGAACGGCCACGTTTAAACTCAACTCAGCAGCCCATTTCTTAATTGTCGAAAACGAAGGAGAAGAGTGCCCATAAACTTTTATGAACTTTGAATGAATTTCGTCTGACGTTAAACCTTCTTTTACAAACAATTTTATAACCGGACGATACTCAATTTTATTCATTTCAAGGGATAGAGACAACACCTTTGCTTCAGACATTTGCTGTATAAAACAAACTACTTGATAGAATGACTTGCAATTTCACATGGATGCTCATGACAGATGTACCAACTTAGAAAAAACAAACTTGCCGATAGCGTTGCCATTTATGGGCGAGGCCGAGAACTTTTCAGACCACCCAAGTACTGTATATGTACAGTCAATGAAGTATTTTGCATACTATTATTTTTTTTCCTCTTATAGAAGAGCTAAAATTGAACAGAAATTAAGAAACAAAAAATAAAAGAAATATGTGCATTTAAACGCATTACTCATATTAATATCATTAGCACATTATAAATGAAGAAGACAGAATGAAGAACAGAAGAAACAATATGCTTTGGAAATTTTTCGCAAATTCTCTGATGCATTGAACCTTTGAGGCCTTCTTAAACTGTTCAGCGCTTGTCTCCTCTAGAGAGTCACAATAAGTCATAAACATTCAATGTAAATTTATGCCAATAAGTAATAATTTATTTCAGAATAAATAAAGCTTCCTAACTCTCATAATATATTATGTGACTTCGACGATTGTAAACTGATCGTATATTAGTATCCGGAGTGGGCGAAGGTTTATTATTATTATTTTAATTTATTTTTAGGTAATCTGGAAATCCTATCTAGAGACAAAGTACGAAACATTTTCAAGCCAGTTCATCGTCATCATTATCATCATCATCATCGAATTCGTGATATGTATTCTCAATGATGTACAGCATAATATGATAATATTATATGAAATATTTACATCATTACTAACTTCCTATCGATAATTTTCCTCCGACTTAATCTATCTTTCAAGACTCATATGTCTTCATATTTCGATCCTTTAAGACAGTGGTCTTCAAAGTGTGTTACGCGTACCCAAGGGTGTACTCGAGTCGATACGTATGGGTACGTCAAAAAAAGTTTTATATTGATAGGAAAAAAAGTAAGTCATTAATTAAAGATAAATAATATTACTTTCTTTCATCAATTAAACATATATCTAATATAGACAAAGACGTTATAAAGATCCTGTAAACTTAAATTTGCGAGTAGCACACATTGGGCGACTTTGCACACATAATCGTTCTTGGCAAAGCTGTCATGTTTTTTAAAACTAGGGAGTACATCTTGACATTAGATACAACACAACTTTGAAAAATGAATTTCAACAGAATTCTCTTCACAATTGGTGGATGGGACTGTAGTCCGAGTATAGCAATTTAGTAAACACAGCAAATGATGCACTCCTACCGTTTGGTTCTACTTATTTATGTGAGGTATCATTTTCTGCAATGACAGGTATTAAAACCAAATATCGAAATTAATTAAACTTGGAACCAGACCTTCGTATCGCAGTATCAAAAGCCATGAAATCAGAATTTCAAGAAATTATGAAAGAAATGCAAGGCCATTGTTCACATTAAATATTGTAATAAATATGTTTGTAAGCTGTTAATAATAAAAATAATGTGTAAAAATATCTAGCTTTTTCAATTATTATATGATGATACAAGGCATATTTCCTCTTTATAATACTTATTACAATAGATTTTTGCTCAATCAATTGGGGGTACGCGCTATTTATTTTTTCTGTCTTGGGGGTACGCGATCAAAAAAGTTTGGAAACCACTGCTTTAAGACACTTCTTACTGCATCAATCCACCTGGATCTTAGTCTTCCTCTAGACATTCTTCCTGCTATCAAACACCTGTTTTGCTAAGCTTTCATCTCCCATTCTGTTTAAGTGACCATACCACTTGAGATAACGTTGCTCACAAAGTACTTAATATAAATAATCTCAAGATGCTTCCTGATATCCCCATTTTTAACATGAATTGCCATTGACACCACTGTTAATAACTCTGATATCCGTTATCTCTAGTACGCGATCAACTGTTTATTTCTAATCCAGCCCTCAGATATGGATTAAAAGATTAATTTGAAGAAATTAGAAAATTGGTTTAAATGCTGTCTTGTATACAGCTACTTTAGTATTTTCACTAATTTCTCTCATATTCCATATACATTTATTAATTCACTTCCTAGTGTACCAGCTTTGCTAATTCTGTTGTCTAGATGTAAATTCAATTTATCATTTTCAATAAACATTATGGCTAAATAGCTTAATTTTTTTTCTTATTGTATGGATCCCATTCGGAATGCAGCCTTTTTTTTATTTTTACTGCTGATTTTCATTCCAAATTTTGTTATTTGGTATGATTTATTAAGTCATTTAATTGAGTTAAGGAATCGTGCAAATTCAAATGTACAGAATTTATTTAAGAATACAACACCTGAGCTGATTAAACATTTCCGATTTTGATACCCGGATGACACTTTCCTTCATAATGTGATTGATGTAAATGATGAATAACAGCGGAGATAATGTACACCCTTCTGTCACACCTGATTTTGCATCAAACCATCTTCCTCTACCTCCTTTAATTCTAACTGCTGACTTACAACTTAATTCAGTTAATATTGCTCGATTTGATGTCCAATTTACATCATATTAACTGAAAAGTTTTGAACATCTATTCTCAGGTACCTTGTCGTATATATTTTCCAGATCTACAAAACTCAAATATAGATCCTTGTTATATTGCCATGATTTCTCAACTATTTTTCCTAAAGGTAAATCTGCTCCTGCTCCTAATTGGACTGAAGTCAACTTGTTCTCCAAGTTTCTGTTTCAGAATTTTTCTTCGCCTCTTCTCAAGAATGCTTACACGAACTAAGCAAACTCCTCTGTAACTCTCGCATTTAGTTTTTTTTTTCTTTTTATAACTACGCTATGAGAGCCATGCTCAAATCATCCGAAATTCGACCCTGTAACCGAGTCTTCTGAATTATGAAGTGTAGCCACTGTAAAACCTTCTAGAAAAGAGGTTTTAATTAGACGTTAAAATAAAACAAAAACCTCTTGCTGTTCCTCACAGGGCTTTGCAATAAAATAAAAAAAAGACTATCACTTCTGACAATAGTTTTTAAGACCAGAAGTAGCATTATATTGCGACAAACTCGTTTTACCTTTGAACGAACCTCTCTCTCTCTCTCGTTCTCCCTCTCTTTTCTAAATATGTACTGAAAGTAATAATTATTGACACAGAAAAATATTTGGATTTCCATATTTTCTACACCCTCTCATTCCATTCTAAAGGCGTTACCACCTGTTTCCCTACTGTGTGAGTCACTCCACCAAAGGAGAGGCTTAAAAACAGTTTATGTTTTGTATAGAGAGAAAGAGAGAGAAACAGTAGCCCTTATCTACTAAAACCATCAGCATATCCTTGAATATTACAAACTCATTACAGCTAGTTTTACAGTAGCTGTACAATCTTAATAGCAAGGTGTAGGCGTAAACAATGCGATTTAGAAGATCGCATAATATTTAAAGAAAATAATTATATATTTATTCTAATACTGACTACATCAAAATAAAAGTAATTCAAAGCATTATCAAAATATTAATATTATTCAAAATATTCAAAATATTAATCTTTGAATTTTGAAGCACACTTATACACTTAGTGGTATAATTTCACTAATATCTAAGTTTAATCTGAAAGGAGTAAATTAGAGTACGCATGCTCGACCATTCAGTATTGTGTCGTATGCGGTGTGAGGTAAGCTGCATCAGTAGTGATTCAAAGATGACTGAATACAACAAAGGGTGGAACATTTAGCACACTTTAAAATAAAGAGAGATGAGACATGGTGGAATTTTAAGTAACTTGTCCTTTAACAAAATAATGGCTACTCCTTGTTATTATTTACATATCATTATTCCATTTAGCTTCCTCACGAAACGAGAGTGACGTCTATAGGCGAAAATAGATATTTAATTACATGCACCTCTTTATATGTGTAAAGTACTATCATATATACCTTGCTACAATTCGCTCCTGCACGTGCCACGGGCGCCATTTCATGTATTGTCAAAGAGCATCACCAGGTCCTTTTTTTTTAAGTGCCAGCGAAAGAACCGAAATCAAGGCCACTTGGCGCTAACAAAAAGTAAAAGATCCTCGACTCCACCAAAAACCCCACCCATCCCTCATCTTCATGTCAGGGTCGTCACACATTCCATCCCTTCTTCCTCCTCCTCCTCATGTTTCCATAACGCCCGGAGAAGCTTGAAGACACCCTTTACCTATAAAAGGAGCAAAAAATGCCGCGTCTTTGCAGTCTCCACGGTTACTAGGATCAACATGAAAGTAAGTATAATTTTTTCTGAACTTCTCGGTATACCACGAATTTGGAAGAAACAGCATGTGATGATTTTATGTAGGATTCTCGAATCTCGAAATTGTGTGTTTCTGCGTGGACAACCATTCATGATGAATCGTATGTAAGAAGAATGTTGTAGCTGTATTTCTGTCTTATCTTTAGGTCTTTTTATTCTTCATTTTATCTTATTTTCTTCTAACATTAAGTTGGGTATTATGCTTTAAACCTTCTTTCTCTGACATCTCTATGTATATCTCAAACCTCGTGTCGTGAGTTTTCCCACATCATTAACTAGATTCTTTTAGATTATTTTCTACTTCTTTTTTCGTGTTTTTTTCCTTCTTCGTAATATCCTCGTCATCTTTTCTTCTTCGTTATCTTTTTTCTTTATAATAACGTGTTCTTCCTATCTTCTTTAATCAGTTACATTTTCGCCAACTTCTATGTAGCATATTTCTTCTTCATTTTACGTTAATTGAATCCCGTGGATTTAAACATATTCTCTGGTTTGGCATTTCTCAAAATTCACTAACTAGGTCCTTTTCCTGAATATCTCTTTTACTCTTTTTTTTATTCCCTCTTTCCCCTGACTTTCCCCTAACAGAGCAGTTTCTGGTAGGTACTCAAAGTAATTAGTTTTCTTTATTTGCATATTATACACCCTTTTCATTTTTTTTACGCTTAGTATAACAAAATTTTTTAATTTGTTAGATTTTTGTTGGTGGATTTTGGTTAGTATGAGATGTGATTAATACCCTTGGAGGGTAACGGATGGCAATGCTGTAGCCAATGAAGTTCTAACTGAGGCTCGGCTATTGCTGTTACCCTCCTGCCATGATCAGAGCTTATATAGCTTAATAACACCTTTTCCTTACACTGTCCTCTACAGATAACGGGGAATATGAAAAGCATTCTTGCTTCATCCCTTTAAGCCAGTCCTTTTAAGGACTTAAAAACTTAGATTTTTGTTAGAGTGGAAGCACATTTATAAGAAAAAACTTTCATCGTATTTCTCGCAATCATTATTCTAATTCTAATGCCTAACCTAACCTTTCATGAAGTCAAAGATTTTTTTAATTAACATGAAAATTGAATTTTAAATTTAAAAATTTTCTCATCCTTAACATGAACCTCTTCCAGTGAAAAGTTTTAAACGTACAACACTTTATTACCGTGAGACGATATATTGGGTGGTAATCCCGTTCTCGTGTTATATACACCTCATACATAGTCTCTTTTCAAGCCACCTCAAATCTTCAATAAGTAGCGTAGTATACACCGAAAGTTGAAGCTTATCTGCCACCTAAAAACATTCACAAATATTTCTGTCACAGCGGGACTGTAAACTACTGATAATTTGGAGTGAGTAGTTGTAGGCGAAAGATTCTATTCACTCAATCAAACAGGTCACATTCATAATCAATCAGGTTAAATTATATAAATTTCATATTTATATAATTTAACCTTTTAATATACAATACTTAGAATATTTTCATATTTAAAATTTCGTTTTAAATACATAAATTTAAATGTATATAACCTTTTGAGTTTTTCTTCTCATCTGGATATATTAAATTAAATATTATATTAAACCTAAAATTAATTCATTAAATTATAATTATATAACTGGAATATATTTTTGAGTCTATCTTGAGTGATGAAATACGCGAATTGCGGAAGAGGAAAACCCTGATATCCCCGTATGAATCCACCTAACTCGCCTACAACAACAACAACAACAAAAAAAAAAAAAAAAAACGCATGAAGGTTCTTTGTGTCCTAGATGGGATCGAAACCAAACAAAAATACCCACAGAACTATTCAACCTCAATAAAACATTAAATTAAACAATTGTTTTAGATTTTTCTTTCAAAATTTAGCACTTTGGTTAGATGTTTTATGGAAACAATCTTCTAATTTTCCATAAATTGTTGATAACTGAAAAGTAAACATTTTACATTCTGCGATCAATAATATGCAGCTTGTTATTTTGTTGAATGTTGAATAATTCTCAACCTAGTTCTTATAAGAACTGGGCGATGGACTGAGTCCTTGACTCTTTATCCCGTCATCTGAATGAAGTAAATCTGTGTGGATGGAGTGTTATTGAGCTAAAAAGCTCTAGTCATGGCTGGGTAACGGCAATAGCCGAACCTCAGTTAAAACTTCATTGGCTACAGCATTGCCATTTGTTACCCTGGAAGTCCTAAAAAGGACTTTATTTCAATTCATTCCCCCTAATTCTCAACCTAGTTCTTAAGTTCTTAAAAGAACTGGGCGATGGACTGAGTCCTTGACTCTTTATCCCGTCATCTGAATGAAGTAAATCTGTGTGGATGGGGTGTTATTGAGCTAAAAAGCTCTAGTCATGGCTGGGTAACGGCAATAGCCGAGCCTCAGTTAAAACTTCATTAGCTACAGCATTGCCATTTGTTACCCTGGAAGTCCTAAAAAGGACTATTCGGTCCTAAGACTCGAGTCTTTTTCCTAATTCTCAACCTATTCTTCTAACATAATGTTTTATATTAAATATTTTTTTTTAAATAATTGGTGTATTATATTTAATTTGTTAGTTTTATTCTTGTTAAAAATATTAAAAATATACTTTAAACTTTTGAAATAACTTAAATAATGCACTTTTGTTTTATATGTAATCTGCTATTTTTATAATATTTTATATCATATGTTATCTAGTTTGTAAATTTCTAAACCCGTTTAACTTTCTCGGATCCAGGGATAATTTTGACTATTAATGACTGTTGCGCTAGCTTTTACTCCAGTTATTTAGTTTTCTTAATATGCTTAAAATATAATTCTATAACAGACTTAAGAATCACGATTTACTTTAAAGAAACTTATTAATTTAAGACATTTTCCAGCTAGATATATATGGTTTTTTTTTTTAATTCCAAGAAAGAAATTAATTATCGAGATCTTGCAATTGCAAAGTTACTTCATTTGAAAAACGTTAGAGCCAGATAGTAAAATGAAATTGTTGCTCCTCTCTAAGCTCTTGGATAACTTTATTTATTGCTTTTTCTTAATATGCTTAAAATGTTTATAATAATTTATAACAATCGTACAGCACATTATAGAAACTAAAAGTCATTTTTTCAACGTTTGTATAGATCCATGTATAATATAATGTATAATTTACAGTCCTTATAGTCCTTATAAGGACTGGCTTAAAGGGGCGAAGCAATAATGCTTTTCATCTTCCCCGTTATCTGTAGAGGACAGTGTAGGGATAAGGTGTTATTGAGCTATTAAAGCTCTGATCATGGCAGGAGGGTAACAGCAATAGCCGAGCCTCAGTTAGAACTTCATTGGCTACAGCATTGCCATCCGTTACCCACCAAGGGTATTGGATTGAATGATATTAATCGAATCCAAACCGTATAATTTACAGCTTATTTTTCTGGACTGAAATCTAAAATAATTTAAAAAAATAATTGGTGTGTTATATTTAATTTGCTGATTTTATTTACATTAAAAATATTAAAAATATAGACTAATTTTTTTTTTTTTTTTTTTTGAAGTGACGTAAATAATACACTTTTATTTTATATGTAATCTGCTGTTTTGTGATATTTTATATCATTATATAATACTAACATTGTGTTAGAATTACACAATAATGGAATGTAACTCATGAAAGAAGTAATCCATGATTGTTGTTGCAGTGTAATTTTGTTTTTCGCCATAATTTCATAAACATTAAGATGAAAAATTATTTTCAATGAAAAATTATTTTCAATGAAAAATTATAATTCTATAGCATATTAGTATCGTGGAGAGGCACGCAGGATTATTTTTATTTATTGTTTACATAATCCGGAAACCTCTTTAGAAACCAAACGTGGAAGTTTTTCAGGTCTAATTTTTATCCGATGTCCACACATTGAATTATTGAAGTCTTTTATGGTAAGAAAAGACTTCAATAATTCAAACTATCACTAACAACATAATATACTTATACGAGTATAATACGTCCTTAATAGCCCTTATAAGAATGCTTAAAGGGGCGATGCAAGAATGTTTTTTAACTTCCCCGTTATCTGTAGAGGACAGTGTAACGATAAGGTGTTATTGAGCTATATAAAGCTCTGATCATGGCAGGAAGGTAACAGCAATAGCCGAGCCTCAGTTAGAACTTCATTGGCTACAGCATTGCCATCCATTACCCTCCCAGGGTACCCATTTTAGTCGCCTCGTACAACACACATGAGCTACATTGGGGCTATTCTTATCCCGACCACCACACGGGTAGATTATAATACGTCCTTATAAGGATTGGCTTAAAAGGGCGAAGCAATAATGCTTTTCATCTTCTCCGTTATCTGAAGAGGACAGTGTAAGGATAGGGTGTTACTGAGCTGTATAAAGCTCTGATCATGGCAGGAGGGTAACAGCAATAACCGAGCCTCAGTTAGAACTTCATTGGCTATAGCATTGCCATCCATTACCCTCCAACGGTATTTTCTCTTCTTTTTTTGTGTATAATACGTCCTTAAAAGGACTGGGAGATGGACTTAATCCTTGACTCTTTATCCCGTCATCTGAATGAAGAAACTCTGTGTGGATGGGGTGTTATTGAACTAAAAGCTCTAGTCATGGCTGGATAACGGCAATATCCGAGCCTCAGTTAAAACTTCATTGGCTACAGCATTGCCATTTGTTACTCTGGAAGTCCTAAAAAGGACTTGATGTCTCTGTATAATACGTCCTTATAAGGACTGGCTTAAAGGGACAAAGTAAGATTGCTTTTCATCTTCCCCGTTATCTGTAGAGGACAGTGTAGGGATAAGGTGTTATTGAGCTATTAAAGCTCTGATCATGGCAAGAGGGTACCAGCAATAGCCGAGCCTCAGAACTTCATTGGCTACAGCATTGCTATCCATTACAAAAAGAATCACCACATCTCACGGTCGATTCTTTTTCCATCCTGTATAATATAATATATAATATAATATAATATAATACGTTTATACTCGTATAAATATTTATTCACATAAATTTAAAAAAAATAACTGGTGTAATATATTTAATTTGCTAATTGTATTTACATTAAAAATATTCAAAATATAGACTTATTTTTTTGTAATTACTTAAATAATATACTTTTATTTTATATATACTCTACTATTTTGTGGTATTTTATATCATTATATAATTCTAATAAATCTTTAGAAATGATAATATATATAACTCTGATTAACATTCTGATGTTATGTTTGATATATGCCTTGCACGAGATTGTGTCTTATGTTTGACAGTTCACGTTTATTTCTATTTCATAGTCACTACTTCTTTTCTGGTTGTT
Organism: Typopeltis vanoorti; assembly: GCF_054136105.1. Classification (NCBI taxonomy): domain Eukaryota; kingdom Metazoa; phylum Arthropoda; class Arachnida; order Uropygi; family Thelyphonidae; genus Typopeltis; species Typopeltis vanoorti. The sequence continues at coordinate 30,967,601 of NC_143569.1, read as the reverse complement.
GGCTGCGTACAGCGCCACCGCACAGGAAGAAGAGGAAAGAGAACCACCAGAACAAAGGGTTTCATATAGGGTAAGATTATTAATCTCTGCGAACATTAAAAATAATATTAGATACGCTATTTTATAACTTATTATGTCAATATTAGTGTGAGTGAAATAAACAGTATGCAGTATAAATATTATTTGGTTTTCTGTAAATGAATGGCATAGAGTTTGGAGTTATCAAATTTAGGAGTTTTCCATTTACTTATAAATAATCGGTGTGCGTATATATCATTGTATTCTAGGGCCGTATTCCTGCTGTTGCACGGGATCCTTACAGACCACCAGTGAGAGACCCTTACGCTGACGAATCTCCCAAACCTTACGCTTTTAGCTACGTGGCCGAAGCCGACCTTGGCAGAAGTACAAGAGAAGAGACTGCTGATGGAACGGGTCGCGTAGTCGGTAGTTACAGCCTAGAAGACGAGGATGGTAGGCGTCGTGTAGTTGAATACGTAGCTGACGTTGACGGTTTCCGGGCAAATGTACAAACTAACGAACCTGGTACAGCCAGTCAGAACCCAGCGGACGTCGTCTTTCTGTCCACTGCCGAAGCTGTTCCAGGAGTTCCTGTAATTCGAACTCGTCCACAGCAACCGTCTGGCGTTCCAGGAGCCGTTCGACCACCTGGTATTCCAGCAGCTATTCCCGCAACACCAAGACCAACATTCCGCCCACGTTACAGACCACGACCTCTTCCCACAATTCGTCCTCCAACGGAGTCTGCATCTACTCTAGTACAATCGTCTCCTCTTCATGTCCCCCACCATTCCGAATACTACGAAGCAACTAGACATGCCCAACCTGTCTATCAATATCCCTATTATGTTGGATATTGGCCTCATTGAAAATCTTCAATCAACATTATTGTTCTGGTTTGGCTTTCTGTGAATGTGTTTTGTTGATGATATTACCGTTGTCTATATTTGAATAAATTGCAGCTGAATTCATTGAGTGTGTGGTCTTTTTTACTCGAATTATAAACTTTAAATAATTATTCAATAAATGACATATTAGAATATTCGTGATTTTTTTATAGTAATTAAAATTATATTTGATTCTGGGCATGCGCAGAGAAATATAAATCATAAGATTTGAACGAAACAGTTGTAATTTTAGTTAAATCTAAGTTTTTTAAGTTAATAGAACATCTAAAAGAATGTGCTATTGAGCGAGAGAAAGCGCGCGCGCGCGCGCGCACACACACACACACACACACACACACACACACACACACACACACACACACACTTTACCTATTTACTCCCTTAAAGTCCATAGTTATCCCTGACAAACCCATTAGCACAATACATATTGGATTATTCATGAGATGAATGAAAACAGAGGCCGTCATGTAGGAGGCTGTTACCGGATACTCCCCATGAGCACACCTAACACTACTCATCCTTTCATCACATCAAGTACAACCAGAAGCGAGTACATTGGCATATTTTGTAACTAACAAGAAATTATAAATCATACTTGGAAAACATGCCTTATTCTATCGTAAACAATAATGTCTACTTTTCAACAATAACAATAATTATTAATATTTAACAGTTCTGAATGACAACAATGAAAATTGTTAGCAGTGATAACAATCTAAACAAACTTTTATATAAGATACAATAGTGAACAATATTAAATTTGTAAAGATTATTGTTTCTGTATACGCAATTAGTATTAGAATGTTCTAGGGAAAAAAAGGATGAATGCTATCGTATTTTTGAAATAGATAAATTTAGGAAATTATTACTATATTGTTTATATAAAGGGCGCGTAGGTAATACGTTTCACTGGGGGGGGGGAATATTTCTTTTTGACAACATAAATACAATGTCACACACGATACAACAGGACATTAATAAATAAAAGACAAACATTATTCAGAGATAACAAAGTAACAATAATCTAGCATCAGTAAGACGGGAAAGAAAGAACAGCGAAAAAAACGACAAGTTTAATCCACCCTTTGTATAATAAGACTTGGGTGAGTAGAGGTGGAGGTACTTTAGGTGTGATACATTCTCGTTCTTCCTGGGCGGATCATGTTCAGAATTCCCCGCATGCTAATAAAGATCTTCCATGTCCTTGATGCTGTTACCACGTGAAATATTACAAATATACGATTGTTGTCAAGAGATTGAAGTGAGTGCTTCTATAAGGCAATTCATGATGCGGTTTGGTCTCAAATGAACAGCACAAAAAATAAATAAGATATTTATGGATTAATGAAATGCATCATAAGGTTTAAAGCCTAAGCTATTTAAATATAGTTAAAATTTAGTTATTTCTCGTAACGTTTATATATAAATGGATATTAATATAGCTTCCTCAAAGGAAGCAAAGAAGATGAAAGTGATGAATGTAAAAAATTATATGTTTTTTGTATTTTATTTCAGCTAATATAGAATATGCTTAATAGTGTGTGTGTGTGTGTGTGTGTGTGTGTGTGTGTGTGTGTGTGTGTGTGTGTGTGTGTGTGTGTGTGTGTGTGTGTGTGTGCGCGTGCGCGTGCGTGCGTGTGTGCGTGCGTGTGTGCGTGTGTGTGGAGATAGATTATTGTCTCCGAAGATGAAGCAGAAAAGAATCGAAACTGCTGCATTGTATATTAGGTCTGAGACAAACTGAAGTCTTCCGGTAACAATATAGATCATTATCATGAATCATGATGACAAATGATTATTGTCAAACAAAAAGAAAGGGGGGAAAAAGTTCGTCTGAATCCAGAGTAATCACATGACTAGTCCATAAAGAAAGCTTCTGTTCCTAAAATATGTCACTTTTCTGTCGTTAGCGAAAACACAATTCCGGGTCGTCGCTTCCTGTTCAGAAAGTTTTCGTACCTGAATTAAAACACTTTATGATTGACCTCTCACCTGTTTTTCGCGTTTTAGGAAGGATGTAATGGAACCTTAGTGCCGACTGTAATTAGTATTCTGCTTTATGCAGTTCTTTCGCGCCGTCCCGATCCCCCGCCGTCGCTTTTAATACACAGACATCACTTATCAACGATAACCTATTTCTTGAACGCCCCCTGCCGGTAGAAAAAAAAATTTGATTCACCAAAGTTGCTGACGCCGTTATAACTCACCTGCCCACAGTATTACCTTTCTCGACCACGAAACAACAATTCCGCCCACTTTTCGTGCCATCTGATCTGCATGCCTCTACCCCCCCCCCCACCTTGAGGGGAACGAGCATGTATTCAGAAGTCATTACGGAAAACCTGTCTAATAGTTGGTCTTTTTCGGTTGACCTTTGGTTGATGGGTAGACGAAAGGGTCACCCTATTTCTTAAAAGCATGCAGATGCTCCATTTTGGGGTCATGCTCGGCATTGTGGTTCTGCATGCTAACGCAAGCGGAAGAGATGGATAAAATCCACTTAAGTAAATGTGTCTTGATGGTCCGCGTATGTTGGTATTTCAAATAGAATTCGTTAAACTATCCCTTCCGGTGGATTCATTTTAACTTTCATTATAAGGGTTGGTACTTGGGGAGTAATCATTGTGATATCTCATAAGTCTGAGTAGGTCGTATAGAATTTGTATATTTCTTACCTCATACGATTCCTTATGTGTTTGATTAACAAAATCACAATTTAGTACTTTTTATGTGCTTTACTTTTCTTACTTTTGCCTCTCAGTCTTTTCAACATAATGCTTATGATGACAATTGTAGGTCAGCAGTGTTCGAGGATGAATCATGCAACAGGAAGTGTTGGAGCGAATGCATTCCAGTGGTCATTTGAATGAATATGTCATAGCATTTTTAGCATACTCTTACTTCCTGTCCCATGGTCAAGAAAGAAAAGATATCAATGGTATTATTCTGTTACGAATGAAAGGAACTGCAAACACCATTAGAAATGTTTGTAGAAGCATTGTTGAAACTGATATAGCAATAATGACTGAAATATATTATTGCATAACCTCAAAAATACGTTTACTGTTAAGATTTCTAAGTGATGTTGCCAGTGCCGCCTATTATTCATACTACTGTTGGTGATAAGCAGTGCTATTTCACTGATCAAATATCAGGATTCATTTAACTCCTAATTATGTTGCAAACTGAAATATAAACAGAGATCAGCATCAAAATATGAAACATTTTTCATGTTCTTCACAATACGTTGAATCATAAAAAATAAATTCCAGGTGACTTTTTAGTTCAAGAGTTTTATGAGAATCCCATCAACTAAATGTTAAAATCGCTTGTACATGGATACCGTAAATGGACTAAAGAAGAGAGATAATATCGAAATCCTACTGTAGACACTAAACACGATACTTTTCAAGCCTCTTCAAACCTCTCATAAGTCATTTGATGGTCTCGCATCGGATTGAAAGGATCTGCCATGTAACGACATTCGCAAACACCCATGTATGTGGATGTTTGTGAATAAATAATTTTTTTCTTCTAAAAAGAAAAATGTGTTCATTTTAAGAGCTTTAAAACTTGTACTCCTTCCCCCCCCCCTTCTTTATCTGAAATATAATATCTCGCTTTTCTATTTTCAATTCTACCCGGTCGAAGGACAATATCTCAAATGAAAGGTATAAGTTGGGCATTGCTAGTTTAAGAAGGGCTAACGGTTGACTGCTTGACTCACACCTCATTTACAGTGCTTCGATGTAAACACTTATCAAAGAATGAAATCAATCGGATAAGACTTGCTGCTTTAGCTTGGTAATGTTCCTCTTACTGTGTTGTTTCGAAAAGGAAAATTGTATATTCTTTTTATGGAATTCAAGAATGTAGTAAGAAATTCCAGTTTGTGCGGGCGCAAAGAGAAAAGCAGAATTATGTTTCGACGCATACATAGAGTGCGTTTGTCCTAATGAGATGAACATGAGTTTCTTTCGGTATATAGAAGCGGGCCCACTTTTATTAATTTATTGTGATGAATATTATAGCAAGACAGAAGAACAGTCAGCAGAGCAGCCGGCTCTTTCATGTTTATGATATTATTCAAGATTTTTATCGGGCACAATCTGAGATGAGGACGGAGACTTGTTTGCCATGGACACGTTTACCTTTAATAAACTTAACAGACTTCATTTCCTCCATTGTTACTCCGAAAAATTAAAGCAAAATTATTCATAAAAGCACAACGTAATTAATCAATGATTTATTATTATGAAATGTGTGCATTTAGATTGAAAAAAAGAACTGGTAGTATCTGAATTTAAACTGAGTTTATTTATTTTAAAATCTAAAAAGCAAGATGAAATAAAAAAATTAAATGCGTAACCTTGCTGTTGCTTTGCATTTATCCAATGGAACTGGAATTATTTAAAAATCCTGCAGATGAATGTGAATCCTTCCTAAAAATTAGCTGATGTAACTTATTTTTCTCTTTGCTTTCTTTCTCTGCAAGGTCTTCCCGATAAGGATGGACAACCTCGTAACCTCCAGAAACAATAAATAATGAGCCAACACACCATCTCGATGCATATGAGAGATAACATAACAGTACCTGAAGCGTAATTCTTGTGGCTCATAAAATGTCTCCATGTGATACATTGAGACAAGAATCTAGTTCACGGACATTGAAACTTTGTTGCGTGATTGCACAAGACGATGCGTGAAAGAGATTTTAATCCCGAAAATGGAAAGCATTCGGACTCGCATACAAAAAATTTATCCCCATGCTTCAAATCACGTTATTAATGATATTTTATCTTCACATTTCCTGTTTCATTGTTAACAGACAATCCATTGTTTCACGCTTCATTTTTTCTTTGAAAAAATGAAGCGTGAAATCAAAATCAATTATAATTGGATCTTAATAAATTGTTTCATATGAAATTCATGGCTACTAGAATGCATTTAGAAAAGATGCATTAATGCATTTAGAAAAGATGTATTAATGCATTTAGAAACGATGGCTTCAAATGTTCATCTTAGAACTTTAATGACGTGGATATTCTTCATATTTCGCAATTTGTTTACTCCGAAAACTGCTATATATTACCGGTACCAGAGGTGCTGAACTTTTTTCATAACAATGCGACTATTAGTAAAACAATATGAAACCTCATTCAATGAGAAGAAAAACTTTTCAACAATGTCGTGGCAAACAAAAGTTCGGAACACGTAGTTCTAACAATGAACATTCTTTCTAAGTATTGGACCTTTAACTGGCAAATATTCATTGTATTATGAATTGATGTTTACTTTTATAAGTGGTGTTTTAAAGAGTTCACATTCTCCTGATGAATATTTTGAACTATAATGAAAAGCTAAATTAATTTTTAACTTAATATTGACTAAACTTTGGCTTTAATTACATTTAAAAAAGTGAAGTTTTTCCGGGCTCTTTTTTCTTTACAGCATATCTTGTTTGTGATTTTTTATTCAGGTGTTTTCTAAATACTTTTGAATATCTATCATAAGATTGTTAAGACGTGCAATCTTAGACAAAAAGTGATATTAAATCTAAATATTGTTTAGCCAGTTTGGATTGGGCAAATTAACTTGGTACATCGTTGGTCCATTCTCCCCCCCTCCCACATTTTGGGTTAGGAGATCGGGGTCATTCTAAGACATTAAGGCTCGACAGAAAACAGAAACTCCGGATGTGTGTGGGGGGGGAGGGGTATTTCTTTCAGACATGACATTTGAATCTTTTCGACTGACTTAGAAGTCGCAATTAAGTGGTTTTTTTTTACCAGGAAACTTGGGTTTTTCTTCCCCAAGAACAGGCAAACCGGACCCATCGATTACAGTCATGAATACATCCCAGACGTATGCCGCTCCCGAGCCCAGATAAAATTGGGGGGGGGGGGGGGGGAATGGTGAACTACCCTGTAAAAATCTCACCAGGAATACTTTGTGGGCAATGCCTACATAGTCACCTACGGTCGGAAACGACTGAAAAGGAAAATCAGATCAGATCACCCAAATTTAAACACTTCTAGATGAAAACGATATATAGGAAGGACTTAGCAGAAGTTTGTACTCATGAACATTGTTTAATTTTTCCCCTCTGGTTTTCTGAAAGCCTGACAACACTTAAAAATAATCAAATAGCCATGCATTTCTTATTATATTTTCCTGTGTGCATAACATATAGAGTTACTACAAGATGATACAGGTATCTTTCTAAGAATCGATTATTGAACTAGAAAGAGCACAAAATGTTATAAACATTTTATTTTATTCATTTTATTTTAAAAATATAAATAAAATATTAAACTTAAAAAATATTCCGAATGGAATATTTTTTAAGTTTAATAAAAATTTTATTTATTATAATTATTATTATATTAAAATTAAGTTTAATAAAAATGCCCTTCGGATCATTCATGCCTCTCCCACTGTTCATATATTCGTAACTCTAGCTCGGACTGGAGGTGATCGAATCATTAATGAATTCATACCGTTTACATTCAAACAGTTTTCATTTTCTGTCGCTCTGAAGTGAAAATTTATAAGCATGAAGAAGAACATCTACTACCCACATCGCAGTTCTCTTTGTTTATTACTTGTGTATAAGTTTCGTCTGGTTTGCAAAAAAATACGAGGAACGTATTTGGTTCAGGGACACCTGTAGGAAGAAGCTAAGAATATATCACAAAATATATTCACGGTGTCCCTGTTAGGTCGTTCTTGCCTATAAATTACACGACAGCACGTGACTCTAAGCACAAGGTACCTTAAATGACTAATGTAAACCTGGTCTGGGAAATTTTAACTTTAAACCGCACATACTAAGAAAATCAAACAGGATGTTTCAATTTCCGTGTCTCTATTAATTTTTATAAAAAAAAATTATTATTTGTAACATGAAATATATGATTTCCGGTTGATCACACGAAAGTCTAAAAAAAATCAGTTTTTATTAATGGTAGTAAATATGGAAGAAATAAATCTATACTATGGACATAAATAAAATATTTATTGGGCTGACATGTTTTGCTTTGTGACTACTATTTGTTCGACGAAACATTCTAAACAGCAAATATAAATTTTGGAAAATGAAAGATGCATAAATATTATGAGGTTGGCTAAACTGATGTGAAAAAATCTACCCGAACTGAACAATATATTGCCCACTTCTTTGAGGTTATTTTTAAGAATTAAATGTGTCCTCTGGTGCTTCAAATAGAAGATTGTAATAACGAAAGTTTTCGACAATCAAGAAAATGTATTTGAAATACTAATTATAGGTAATTAAATTTAAAAACTGACCTAGAATTAAATAGCAATGCAAAACAAGTTTATTTCCTATTCTATTTTCTAATTACAAATCAAAATCTATTTGCGAAGGTAAGATATTTAAGAGAGTTTAGTGATCAGGAATTCATTCCGATCGTTCGTGCACAAGCCATGGTATTCAGGATGAATAAATGCAAAGAATAAAACCGGAAGTACACTAAAAACAAAATAACCGTATCATTTATTAAACAAGATTGGCTGAGATCGTGATTGACTAATTGTTCCAAAACCTCGAAGAAATATTCAGTAATATAATGAATGAAAGTATTGCATTGGCTAAGTATGGAAATAAGCTCACGAAAACAGACTTTTCATTATAGGCAGCTCCGTTATATCGAACTTTTATTGTTAAACATTCAGCACAGCATACCATGTAACGTGCGCAACACACCAGCACACATCATTGTTGTTTTCTGTTGATTAGATTTTTATCGCGTGTATGACTTAAACATTGCTATTTTTCCTGCACGATGGCGTAATACATGAACATAGTGTTAACAACAACAAATCATTTTTCCCCTCTTTAACCACAGTAGAGCGTGATAGTTGCACACCTATAAATGCACCCGTTATTTCCTGTAATGGTAAAGAACAGGTCAACTACTGTGATGTGTCTTGACCTCTGGAAAGTCTACAAAAGTATAGTTAATTAAACAACTACAGCAAGAGAGTTTAAATGAAAGCAAAAGGTGACAGAAAAAGTAAAATGTAAGAACAGGTTTTGATGATAATAAGACGATCATCGGTCACGATTATTTCGGACAACACTGATGGATGATAATGTAGCACAATAGAGGAACTGTTTTTCTCTGTGGACACTGAAGTAAATCCCCTATTTTGAGTGGCGTACATAAATCTTTAATACCTCACTATTCCAAGAATTCCCTATTTTACTGATTACGTCTTTAGAAATACAAGTGCCGAACCACACGTTTCTTTTTGGTAAGAAAAATAACAACTCGTGTAGCCATTAAGTGGAATATTCTCATGTATAGACTGCCCCACGTTTAGGAAGTCCACGGAAACCTCAAAGGATCCGAAACAATAAATACAAAGATCTGAAAACCGGATTTCAAAGCTTTGGTGGCAAGGGGGATTGGGGCATTTCCAAGTTCTCTAGGAATGTCAATAATAATAATAAAAATAATAAACCTACTTCAATGTCGTATTTTACGAAATTGAAAATAGAATATAATTAATTTAGTAGCACTAATTTTCAAATTATAATAAATAATAATATAAATTGAAACTCTGAATATCATGTAATATATTGAATATCACATAAATACAATGAGCGAAGTAAAAATAAAATGTATTTCTATGAACTGATTCATTGAATTTCTATACTTCAGTTTCAATAATCATTAGCACTCATAATTTATATTATTTATTAGAAAAAAAAATGGATCTTAAATAATAAATAAAAAACTATAATTTAATTACATGATAATGCAATTTTTTTCTTTTTTGTTGGTATTTATCAATAAACACTTTAAAATTATTTCAATATTTCTTTTTAATTAAAAATTGCCAATGAGTGTTATTTGATCTTTCTAAAGAATTGGGAATTTTTTTTATTGCTATCTATGTATTTAATACTTAACGGAATCGAAAACCACCAGAGGCAATGCTGTAGTCAATAAAGTTTTAACTGAGGCTCGGCTATTGCTGTTACCCCACTATGACCATGCTTATAGCTCAATAACACCCCATCCACACATTTTCTTCTACGGATAACGGGAATATGAAAAGCATTCTTGCTTCACACACCTATCCAATTTTTTTTATTGCTATCTTCCTTCATCTAAGAATTGAAACTAGCAGTTAAAAATAGTAGTAAGATCGTACAGCGTATTTTTGATGATAAATTTCGTGATTAAGACTTTGATTTGATGTAAAACAAGAATACCTGTATATCGCTTTTGAAAACTGCTACGGAAAATAGTTATTCCTTTGAACGGATTAAATAACAGTTTGTCATTGTAACAGATACAAATAACCTCTCATTTCTTATAACTAGACATACATTGTCTATAGATATTATTTATTTTAAATATTATCACATAATCTAGTAGAAATAGATATTGCTATTTTTTTTTGTTTTCGCTTTTATTGTTATTATTTATTTTTAACATGTAATGATCATAATTATAATCCTGTTTTTTAATAATTTTGACTACTGCTATAGACTGCCTTCTGATAGAACATTGACAAAGTGGCCTAAGCATAGATCGCTACTACTTTTTATTATTTATTATATTTTAACTTAATAACCATAACCATTAGATTTAATTTCATATATAACCATATTCGTTCATAACGCCTTCTAATATAATTAATTTTATATTAGAAGCGTTAAAAAAAATAATGTAATTACCAGTCCTCGCATTTCACACGTGTATTCGTATCCCGGATGTACAGTTCCAGCTGAATCATAATCAACTCTTCCATGATCTGTGGCACAGCTGTTTGAAGTAATTAACAATTTAAATGTGACAGTACCAAAAACAAAACCCGTTGAATGCGAATGTGCATATTCAATGATAACAAACCATAAATTAGCATAATAGTGTAGAGATAAGAGGCACAGTTTTATCTGAGGGTTACATTAAGATTATTTTATTAGCCAATCGGTGTCAGAATGATTTTTATTATTTTTGTTGTTGTTGTTGTTAGTTGTTTAATTTATAATGCGATAGTTGTGTTAAGAGTTATAATTGAGAACATTGAAGATCTACAATAGAAATATAATTAAATATAATCAATTTAAAATATAATGAAATCAAAATTATAATTCAGTGTAACAAATGTTGATTACGCATGTTATGTTAAAAAGTTGATAATAAACTGAATGTAGCTTTTAAGTTTAGAATAAAACAAGTATGGAACCGATTTAGAAGGAAAAAAAATCAAATTTGCACTTCCTATTAGGATTCACCTATAATGGTACCTTTCACTAACACAAAAACTGACGCTAGAGCTGATTTATACTGTTATTATTATTATTATTATTATTATTATTATTATTATTATTATTATTATTATTATTATTATGTAACAACCTCCAGGGAGTCCAAAGACTCATCGAGGGAGGGCACCTACTCTACAACTCCCGTTTCCACCACTCCAGTAACCGCAACTACCTTCATCATCTACACTAACGCCATCTACTGCATATAAAATTATATTATACTAATAATATAATTTTATATCGTTTTGTCTAATTTTGTGAATAAAATCTGTCCAACAGGACCATAATTATTATATTCGTGCATGCGTTTTCAGAACCAAAAGATTTTCTCAAGTGCTTAAGTGGATTTTTGAAAAATGCACTAAACTAGTAACACACGATTATCAGAATAAAAGAAGTACATTTTAAGATGAAAATTTTGAGGATAACGATAATATCAAATAATTTTTCTTATTATCTGACAAAATATCATCGTAATAAATATTTTAGGCTTCCTGGTATCGAAATAACAATGATGTCCGCGCCCTACTCTTCTAATAGCAAAATCAAAACTTTATAATAGTAATGACGTCGATTTGTTTTCCTTTTTATATTATAAAAATAATTTATATCGCTTCTATTCACCAAAAGAAGTTAACCTTATCAGGTTTCTTTCATGGAATATATAGATTTCCAGCGTAATTGACTGAGTGCACTTTCTGAAACCAGAAATAAAGTGAAGATAGGAAAAAAAATTGAGTTCTGTTTGACTTATTCTGTTCTCGTTAAAGTAGTAAATGCATTTTTAATTATCCCTTATTAGGCAGAAAATATCCATTTTAATATAAATAAAAATTAGAGAGAAGGGAAGATGATTTTTTTCCATTTCAAAATCCCTTCATGCATTATTCTGACCAACTCTACTTTCTACGCTGACCCCTTTTTATTTGTGACATAAAAGGAGACTCTCCACGCGTTTGTCTTGTCATGCTGTCAGTTTCGCTCTTAATCACAGCCTCTTTAATAGCAGATTTATGGATGACCTTTACTCTGTCGCCAGCTATGCAGTTCATCAAATGAAAATGTGTCTCATTTATTTTTTTATTTATGGAGCGGATAGCCTGATTTATCTAGAAGCATGCGCTATAAAAAAAAGTTATTTGTGCTAAAATTACACATCGGAATATTTTCTGTCAGCTTCTAAATTAAGTGTTGATTTAAAACGAATCGTCCAAACACTAATTCGCAGAAAGTCACAGTTAATGTGTGCAGGACATCGCGAGTTCATGCAAATTGAGTTCAACAACTAACAGGAAATCAGTTCTCCTTGTGTTATTCCTTCTCTCTCTCTCTCTCTCTCTCTTGTTCGTTCTGTTTTCATATAGGCTTCAGCAGAGCGTGAGAAAAATATGAAAGCATTTTATTTCATCGCTTAAACATCCATCTCTCTCTCTCTCTCTCTCTCTCTCTCCTGGCTTCCTATTAGTGACATAACCCCGATGGATACCTCGTTGAACCCGTTGCATGACCTGATAAACTTTCTCGTGATATTGTGAGATGAGTAACTTTAAGACAAGACTAGTTGCGACTTCGGAGAAGTTGTGTAACAGGAATTGGGAAACCGATTCTCGAAATAATGTTCCGAATTGGCTTTTCAACAATTAGAACAACGAAAGTTTATCCTGTAAAGAAAACTGGTTACTAGTTTGAATAACTGAAAGTGGAAGCAAAATCATATAACTGGTAAAAATATTATCTACAAGGGTTTTATTCTTTAATTTAAAATAAATAAACTTATTCTCTGGAATTCTAAAGTGAGATAAAAAGAAGAACGATGTATTTGGTGATTTTAATATGGTTATTGTATTTAATAATTCAATCAACATTCACAAGACTGGGAATAGAAAACGAAATAAATCACTTCGATGGCTGTTTATCATTCAGCATTATAAATTTAAGTCGGATGGAGCTCGTGCCATGACAACTCATTACTTCACTGCATAACAAGAGCCAGTCAAGTACTCTTTTTCTTTTTCTTCTTCTTCTTCTTCTTCTCTTTTTTTTCATCGAAACATGGCATCATTACCACAGTCTATTCCCATCTTATGTAAATTTATTGCTAATTTAAAATCTTGAGTATATTATCGAGACAATAAAATAAAAAAAATTATCTTTATCCACCATGATTAGTTGCATCTAACGCTGTTTTCTATGCTAAATGGTAAGCGTTCCCTGCACCGTTATTTAGTATCTATAGTCTTATTATCTGTTGCGTGCTGCTACGTATTTATCTTATAGCTAGAAATGCCTAATCAAAAGAACAAGTGCAAGATATATTCAAAAAGAATTCGCATGATGTTCGTAACAAATAAAATAAAAAAAAAAGAATAAGAGACAACAAAATTAAAATCTAAAGTAAAACTCTATAACCCAAGTAGGAATAATAGGGTGTTACTCCCCAATGAATGAGATGCTTTCTTTTTTTTTTATTTCGACGAAAGTATTTAAATATTTGTTTAGTTCTCATAGCATCATCGCTATGTGATATTTCCAATAAATCATGTTTATGCAATTGAAAAACAAAATTTTATACATGAGTTGCTTCGTAAGTTCATTGTGTTGTCGCGAAACAAGACACCTTTTTCTTAATGAGCTCACTGCAGTAAACTGACGCTAGAAAGCGACTAACTCTATATACGGCTAACTTGTCTCACCTGCAAAGAAATATTCTGCACTGTCATAACAACGAGGCATGCAGTTTACATCGAAATAATCTATTTTCCTTTATAAAATAGTTAATAAAATCATGCTTGGAAACCATAAGTCAAATTAATTTTGTACTCTAGATATCATCGTTGGTGATCATAAATCAACTCGCCTGTAATATCAGACAATTAATACATTATGGTATGAAACAAGGAACTCCAATTAATATAATTGAAAAAAGTGCCTTCAAGGTTACAATTTGGAGTTGGAAAATCAAAGTGAAGCGTCTAGACTCTATCTTCAACTATTATAGTTTACGTACCGACAAATGGGGTCCCTAAGAAAATTACCATGATTTTCATCTCTTATCTGTCTGGTCTCTGTTGAAAATTAGCAGTTGTCGGAATTTCAATCTTGTTGGATCCAACTAGTTGCATTATTGCTTTTTTTTATTCATTTACTAGTTTTTTTACCGCAGTTAATTGCAGAATCACTATGTCTAATCATTTGTAATATATATTAATTCAGTCATATATTTTTCATGTGCTTCCTACCAATGAAAGATTGTATCCTTTTATGCGCAATACTAATACTAAACATTTCGTGCACCCACGATACTAATGTTAATACAATTAGTTTCAGTGTCGTAGGTGTACGAAAGGTCAGATAATCGGAAGGCTGTCATCGAGAACTGAACATAGGGTTTTTTCAATCCACATCAAGCCTGAGGTAACAAGATGGGGACGTCACACTAGTCGATTCTATTCATATCTCACCTAACGACATTCACAAAACATGCATGTTCACGGTAAAATTAGAACCTAAAGCCTGTTAACCGCTGGGTTAACCACGTCAAGTCTAAACAGTTTTTTTTTTTAAAAAAGAAATATAATTACCAAATATTAAAATCATTAAATCGCCTGTGTAGCTCAGTGGATGTGGTGTTTGCATACCACGGCACTTGGCCGCACGAAGGAAGACTTGGTTCCGAGTCTAGTCGGCGACTAGAGAAAATTTTTCTAAGCCTTTCTTCGACCGGTTCCCGAGTTAATCGATCTCTGGCACGGGCAAGCGGGTTTTTCCTCCGGGAAACTCAAGAAAATCGACCGTAGAACCCACATTATTTCGGACATTAAATATATTGTGTTAGGGTTAGGGACCACGAGATGGCGGAACATTTGAGCCGTCTCTCTTGACTGCGTACCGCTTAATTAGTGATAGCCTTGGGCCATCTATCCCTGATTGGTACCAGTGGAGATTGAACTGCCCACTCAGTCTCCAAAAGTTAGATAGGGCTAAATGGCCTCGCCTACTCCCCGTATACGGGAATAAAAAGGCGTTAGCTGATTTTTTTTTGATAGAACATTAAAATCATGTAGTTAGAAAAAATAATTGAAATAGATATAAAAACAAACAACAAAAACACTTAAGATGGTTTTCCTTCTCCTGATTGATATGTACTACTTATTAGTAGTACAACAAAAGTGTAATGTCTTACAAATATAAATTTTATATTAATTCCACCCAAAAACTAAATGTATAGCACATTAGTATTGCGAGCATGATAATTCAGAAGTCATACGATCATTTTTGTTAACTTAAGAAATAAAAATCAGAGTGGGGGTAGTTGTCTCACACGAGTAATGAAGGTCAAATCTTACATCATATTGTCTTTCAAACCAGTAGCCTTCAATTTGGAAAACGGAAATGCTATCCACTTCTAGGCCAACCTGATATGCCGGGAGATCGTTACAATTAGTTTACAATGTTTAGTACGAATGACGAAAAAAAAAAGAAAGAAAGAATGTCATAAAAATGTTTGCACCTGAGCATGGTTTAGCATTGACCCTGAAATTCGCTATAGTCCTGGCAGCTAATTAGACTGTGACATCCTGAAGATAATTATCATTTCGTCATCAGCAAACATAATTTTATTCTACTTCTTTTCGAGTTATGCAACACATAAAGTAGATACAAATTATCTGAGTACGTTCAAATATTTATATATGAAAATCTGAATAGCACACAGAAATTAGGAGAAAGCAACAAGGAAGAGTTTTCCCCTTTTCTTGCCGAAGCTATAAATCAACTGCATGTGTAACACGGTGAATTCATTATGAATATGCAGTAACTAGAACCTTATGCAGTAACAAATGAAGATCACTCGTTTGGTATTTCTTGGTTGTTCCTATAAAGCCTGAGTCATAAAAATTGAAATAATTCAAGAATTTTGATAATAAAAGTAAAAGCATAGTCACGCAGGACAGAACATTGCTGGTTTGATGGGTGAAGCATTAATGCTTTTCGTACTCCCCTTTGTCTGTGAGGGAGGTTCTTTGAGTGGAGTGTTATTGAACTCTGGGCTCGCCCTGTGAGGGCATTGAGATTAGTTGCATTCAGCTGAACTTAACATTGATTTGAGTCTTGATTTATTAGCTTATCTTTTATTATTTGTTATTTTTTATTTTATTAGTTTTTTTATTTAATATCAGAGTGGTAAAGAATTGAGATTACAGATAAGCCAACACAAGTCGATAAATTCATGATATATAAATCAGATTCATGATACAAATCAAGGCTTTTAATGTACTGCCATCTATCGGATAAAGGTGTAACTACTGTTCGGCAGCAAAGAAATGTAATATCTAATCTGAGTTGATAAACACGATAATAAAGCATAGACACATTAAAGACAAAAAAATCGAACGTAATTGATTTTAAAGAAATTAACTTCTGAAGCGATATGGGCATAGATAAGGTTCACACAATGGCTACAATGGTTCCAAATACATCGAAGTTGTATAATTTTTTTTTATAATTTTTATTCTAAAAATTATTGTTGTGGTAAATAAGGTTCCAGAATACGAAGCACTTCCAGTGTATATTATAGATGACCGTGTCCCATTTTCGTTCGGTAGAATACTCATTTTCTTCCATCTAAGGATTTATGTTCAGAAAGTTCGATATGCGATGGGAATATACAATTCGTCCCACATTAAATATACGATATTTACTCGGGACCTGTTAACCTTTTGCTGCTAAAGGTGACCCCACATTTCAAAGACACCTGGAGAATATTCATAAGTCAAGTATTTTCCCTTCCTCTCTCTCTCTTTATGTGACAAATTTACAATGCTAATAAAACAAAACTAGATTCGTTAATCCCAGCGTATTTGTAATCGACTAGCATTCACAACAACGTTTCACGTGCTTTGCACGCTACTATTTAGTGACGAGTACAACGTGCAATAAATGGTTTATCATAAATCTACAGAAGAAATTGAGATCAAACATACTGCACTCTGCAACTAGAGTTTTATAACAATATAATGATGAAAATGAGTGTTTCTTACTTTTAAGAAAAAATTTTAGGCGCGTTTTTTTTTCCATTTCATCAGCTCTGATGGTCTGTCATATCTCTCCAAGGCATTCTCTCATTTTTAGTGCAGCTAAAAAACATAATGACACAGTATTAGTGGACACTTTTAATGACCTTCTCAATAGCTGTCACTGATTGAGTTGCCTCTTCGTGATGCCTCCCGGGAGGGCAAGACAGATGCAACTAGGAGAAAGATAATTACAAAAGGCGTTGTAATATTTCATGGCGTGTTTCCATTCTTTCTCTTTCTCTCATCAAGACAATTTGATTAGAAAAACCTAAGTCAAATGTCATCCAGAAATGACAACGTTTTTATTTTCGGGATTTGAATATATGTAATGCAATTGCCAGGATGACATGACGAGAGGCATACGTGGTTTTGAATCCTGTGTAGGATTCAAGGCGATCATGTAACCATATACTTCCTCTTCCATTCACGTATTAGGCCTAGCGACCTGTTGCGGAGCTATCTTTAGCCCTTCTAAACCGTACCCGTCCTGAGGATAAGGTGGCTAACCCTATGCCTCCCGGTGTGTCCTATGTCTGTGGCTGCGTGTCTTCACGGGCCGGTTTGCCTGCTTGGGGGAGGAAAAGTGTGAGTCAGTCAACAACTTCATTTCACTTTATCATTTGCCCAATTTTTCTATTAAAATTATACAAATTTAAGGCAAAATTCAAATGATGACTCGAAAAATTTTAGAAAAAACAATAGGTATAACTGCAAAATTTTCTACAGATCATTTTCTTGAAAAGTCATATTTATTTATGACCATGATCATTTTTCTAGTTCTTCTATCTTTCCCGCTGTTTAGAGGATGTAGGAGTAATTGATAACTCGTCGATTAAATATATATTTTGTTCGGATATTTACTCATTTTACGAGATAAGATCTAAGGAATTCGATCAAATAATGTTTATAAATCAGTTAGAAAAAAAAAAGAGAAAAATCCTTTAAACATTCAAAATTCTCAGTGTGTCTGTTTGCATTACAGAAGTCTTATGATTATGATTATTAACTGACGTGGAGGTATTATTAAAACACCTCCACGTCAGTAAAACAATAAAAATACTTTAATAATAAAATACTAAAAATACTTTATTAACTCTAAGTTAATAAATTCTCTGGTCTATTGCTCACGTTTCACTGTCGAAATTATTATTTGAAACATTGCAAGAATAGTTATCAGCATGTGTGTGTTTTTGTTTTCATCTTGACAAGCATAAATCTAGTTTAAATTTGTTTGCTTCCTCTAAAATAATCGCTTTAGTCTCAATGGATGTGATTCGTTTTGGAGTTTTCAGCAAGCCTCAGTGTAACAGTTATTTCAACCAATAAAAATTGATTATAATTGGTTGAAAAAACCTGAATATTTAGGAGTTAATATGATAATCGAAAGATATTGGTCTAAGGGTTTTCCCTTTCGTAAAACAGATAAACCAGTTGCAGAACTCATGCAATTTACAGACATACACCAGTAACTCACCTATAGTAACGTAGCGGGTTTAACTTAGTTCTCAATGCCACATCAGAAATCAGAAAGCAAGCTCTATCCTGTCTCTTTTGTATGAAATCTGCTAATTCTTTTTTAACGGAATCCCAGATTGTCCTGTACGGGATTCGAACCCCGATGTTTCCAGTCAAAGTACTTCCTGAGATGGGTACATCAAAAAGCAACATGTCGAATCTCAACAGCATGATCATGATTCTCAATCTATATAACTCTTGATTCACCCATGGTGTTCATGTGTCATAGATTTTCAGCGTTTCGTGGATGAAATAATTATAGAAACGCACTTTGGATAAATAGGCTTTGGAGATACTAGCAATACTGTGCTGAGTACATATTTTAGCCACATTGCCTCTGATTGGTTGGGCTAGTGAAGAAAAACAATCACATCATCATAAAGAAACATAGTTCGTCATAATCACTGTAAACGTATTAAATTTAAATAAATATATCTAATGTACACAATTCGAAGATTATATTTTGATACAATGATTTCACTCTACTGCTAAATAAATTCTTATATTTCAAGAATTTAAAGTTCGAAATTCAGAAAATTACTGTTGGGGATCCTGTTCTTCAGTAGGACTCATCTATAAGTGAGCACAACTCTGTATAATATATTTTCATTTAGAGGGGTCTAGTTTTTCTTTCGGTGTTTCCTGTTTTCAGCATTGTTTCTCCAGATTGACTTCCGATTACGTAACTTTAGTAGCAATTCCACCATAGAAAAATAAAAAAATGAATGTAACGATGCTGCTAAATAAAAATTAACCTAAATCAACACAAAGTGAGAATATTTAATAAAATTAAATTATTAAAATTAAAAGCAATCAGCCTTTCCAGTGAAAGCTGTGATAGCATGATAACTACATTCGTACGAATAATGATCTCATTAGTATTCGCCGAGCGTAAGTTTCGGAGTAGAGCAAACTTAACTCTGATTTGTATGCTCTCCATTCCCTCAATGAAATGCATTAGTTTTTTTTTTTTTTATGCAAACCTAGTGGTTGTAAAGAAACGAAGGCGTTACGATCTTTTCTGAGTCTCATAATTCTAAACAGTAGTCTCATCGCCAATCCATAGAAGAACTCGATCCTACATAGGGGGAAGCAGTTTTGTCCCAAGGCCACATTTATTTATTCATTCTATCCATTTGTCGTAGAAACTTTCTAGTGGATCATAAACATCAACTTGAGACATTTTCTTCTGATGAAATCTCCATTTTTTTGATGTGATCTACTTTTAGACGTCGCAGAGTATATAAGGATGAAGTTTGAAGTAAACTTTACTTCTCCTTTCTCTCAATAAACTGCCCTACTGGCTGCTGTCATCATGCAGGTAAGTATTGTATGGCTAAAACCTCAAAACCGTTTTTTTTTATTTCCGCCATAAAGTTTATTATTTTATGTGCTCTATTAATATAAATTTTCTAATAATGCGTTATTTGATTCCATAGTAATTTCTGGCATCTTATTGTTATTCACGTTCAGACATTATTAGATGATTATTCTGTTTAGCTTTGTTCAAAACAAAAAAAAAATCATCATCTAATAGATGATTTTAATTGTTTTGTTGAAAATTACATTTAATAATGGCCATAGTCACTGTTGTCTGTTGATGTGACCCATTGTTAACAAACACTTCTTAATACATACAACAATAAAAAAATTTAATTGTTGAGTCCAGAAAGTATTTTGATGACGTCATTTTAATGTTTTTAAATACGAAATAATTTAATAAATAATTTAATTGTAGAAAAGCGAATGTTTTAATCCTTCATTATGTTTAATAAATAAAATATATTATGAAATTTTCTAAATTAATAAAAATATCAGTGAATCTAACGCCATATTTCAAACGTAACCTTAATATCAGTGAAGTGTTCTATTCGTTTTATAAGTAAAATCTCCAGAAATATTCGATTGGTTCATCGATATTAAGGTTACGTTATTTGAATGTCATTACCCTCCGTAATAACATTGAAATTATTTATAAATAATAGAACAGAAGTTTCTAGCAAATATTGGCATAAACATTTTAAACTTAAAAGCATCATATATGATATTCTTGTAAAAAATCATTATATTATAATATGTTTTAGAAGTATAATTTCAATTCTTGTGGTTCGTACTCTTCACGAAAGATGGCAGCACTAAACATTTCGACCATCCATTTATACCATAGCGAAATTAAAGATTTCCTTTTTAATTCATTTAATTTAAGGACTTCCGGATCCTTACCGGAAGTAAAGAATGCGCAGGCTTTAAGGTTATATAATGAATGGTTCGTTTACCATTGATTACTGAAAATGCTTCTTCTTTTTTATTTTTTTTTTCATTCTAGGCTCTCGTCCTCCTAGCTGCCCTTATTGCTACTGTTTCTGCACAATATATCAGGCCTGTAAGTCAAATTCTTCAAAATAAATAAATAAAAACTCATGATCTTTCTCTTTTCTTGTACTATTTACTTTTCTAATCTTCAAATTCATTTCTTAGGACTATCACTACTTACCAGACGAAACTCCCAAACCTTATTCCTTCAGCTATCAGGCCGACGCCGAATTTGGTACCAGCTCGCGCCAGGAAATTGCTGATGGTTCCGGCAGGGTCGAAGGATCATACACCGTAAGCGATGAAGATGGTCGTGGCCGAATAGTACGATACGTTGCAGACCCCGAATTTGGATTCCAAGCTTACGTCCAAACCAACGAACCCGGTACTGCTAACCAAAATCCTGCTAATGTGGTAGTTGAATCGACTGCAGCGGAATATCCTTACGAACATCAAAGACTCGGCGTTGAAAACGGATACAGAGCTAGGCCTTACAGATACTAGATGGCCTTTATGTTAATACTGTTATGAATTATACGGGATGGCTTAGGGAAGATGGTTCAGGTGGACTTGTGCTTGTTCGTCTCTTTTTGACGTTTTTGCCACTGTGGCCAGTAGAGTGTGAAAAATATTTCGGTTGGTGTTTTGTTTGTTACTTCATCTACTAAATCGTTCCATTTAGAATCTTCATCTTCTGTTTCTTCTTATTATTCATCTTCTTTTCTGTCTGTTTTTTTGCTTTTAAAAAAATGTCATTTATGCTTCTGTAAAAAAAAAAAAAAAGATTTCGGATTGCAGGGAAAATAAAGTATTGTGCAAGTAAATAAAGTTTCTGATTCATTCATTGACATTTCAATATTTGAGGTAATAAACTAGAAAATTTGTAAAAGAAAAATTTCTCTTTTAAATACCAACAACAACAAAAATACAGGCATTAATTTTGCATAATGATGTAATTTTTTTTTTTTTTTCATTAGCATTATCGGAAGTCACTCGCGAACGAGGATGATAACCTTGTTCGCGAGTGACTTCTTGGAATATGAAGACCAAATAACGGAAGGTTTGTTCTATAGTTTTCTTCCACCATTCCGGCCATAGAAGT
Source organism: Typopeltis vanoorti (assembly GCF_054136105.1). Taxonomy (NCBI): domain Eukaryota; kingdom Metazoa; phylum Arthropoda; class Arachnida; order Uropygi; family Thelyphonidae; genus Typopeltis; species Typopeltis vanoorti. The sequence continues at coordinate 30,945,359 of NC_143569.1, read as the reverse complement.
ATAGAATTAGAATACTTTCTTGTTTTTTTTATCAGTCATTTGTTTAATTCTTTTTAGATTGCTCTTCATTGACCTTGCCGTAAGTGGCCTTGCAAGGATCATAAGTAAGGATCATAAGAACACATAAGCTTCTTCACCCCAAAGTAGTAATCTATAGAAGAAGTATCAAAAGAATGCAAACTTGGACATTATCACTACGGGAGAAAAATTGCTCTTTCTTAAAATTTGCTGAAGCTTAATATCCCTACTGTGTAGACTTCTCTGTGGAACATGTTACTTCTAATTATCCCCAGAACTCCGCTATGCACATATTTATTTATTTTATTTTATGATATAAACTACTTCGGTAAATAGAACCAGAAAGATTACAACCAATTTGAGTAAACGTATATGCAACATGGGATTGTCAGAGTTCGCAAATTTTAAAATTTAATAGGAAATAACTGGAATGTGCATCAAACAGCAATTAAACATATCAGAGTTAAACTTACATAATGCTACGTCATGTGTGAAATATATATTTATATATGTTGCACACAGGTTCACTTCAATTTAAAAAAAAAGAAAAAAAAAGAAATAACACTGCCATGGTTCTATAAAATGGAAAACACATTCTCTAAATCAGAATCTGTTATGTCCTCTGATATATGCTTCGTTGCATTACTTTTTCAAGTAGATGATATAATCTATTTATTAAAATACGAATACTTTTATAAGATGAATATCGTGGTATCCGTGCTACTGTTACCATAGCAATAAATCAGTATTTTCCAATTATTTTTCTAAGGGCAAAATTTTATTGGAAAATACTGATTTACTGAAATAGAGAAAAGTTAAATAAAAAAATAATTTATATATATATATGGTGGTGGTGGTTTTTCTTTTCAGTCGTTTCCGACCCTAGGTAACTTTGTTGGCATTGCCCTCAAAGTGTTCCTGGTGAGATATTTTACAGGGTAGTTCACCATTGATTTCACCAATGACTGGGGAAGAAAAATTCGAGTTTCCGGGTTAACAAACTCTTCTATATCCGTATAAAATCAGCAACTTCACCTTTCGTCGAAAGATAAAGGTTCCTCACATCACTGACGGGAATCTGTATATTGTATTACTTGGGAAACACATCATGGGGGGGGGGGGGGAGACTTTCCCAATACAGCAGTAGCAGGGATGAAGGAGGAGGAAAAGAAACTTGCTCTGTGGGTTTCAAGGTGCACTGTGAAGGGATGTTGAGCAGCAGTTGCACGTTTTATAAAGAGCTTAGTACTAAGTGGTGGAATTATTATTGATGCTATTTCCGATGAACATTTCCGTGGAAATATTTGTAGAAAACACATAGTGCGGAGACGGTTACAGGCAAATTCATCGAAAAACAGTTAATCGAAAGACAATTCACCGAATGCAATTCATCGAACAGCAATTCATCGAAAAAGCAATTCGCCGAATAAACAATTCGCCGAATAAACAATTCGCCGAACGACAATTTAACGAATGGCAATTCGTCGAAAAGGCAATTCATCGAATGACCAATTCCTCGAATGACAATTCATCGAACGACAATTCGTCGAAAATGCAATTCATCGAAAAAACAATTCACCGAAAATTTTTCGATGAATTCTTTCATAATTCATCGAAAAGTCATTTTTCTTGCAAACTATTGTTTAGAAAATGTTCAGTAACAATGCGGAACGTTACTCATGATACAGACAACTTATGGAAGCGGTCATTGAAACGTAATAATTATTTTCTTGCATTTTAGAGCATTTAATGTAAGTGTACATCCTGCTTCATTGTACAGTTAGCGATTTATCTGTAGGGAAGACAGGAGACCGCATGCACTTATCTCCCGAATAACCTCGAAAACATGTAATTGCAGTTAATAAGGGGAGGAATAGGCTAAGAAATTCGTTCTACCAAATTTTGTCACAATAAGTCTAGTCGATTGAAATTAAAAATTTCATTAAATTTCATCCAGCCAGAGCGAAATTGCTAATATAATTTAGGAACTTCTTTACGGAAATGTCATGATAAAAGTGATCCATTACGAACTAAAACTGAACCGTGCATTCAGTTTCTTGTACTGAAAACTTCTGCTAAGTCAGCAAGTTATTGTAATACATAATTTCGACATTTTTCTTTGTCGCCCCGAATATAGCTGAACTGAAAACTGGAAGGGTTCGACATTTTTTTGTAAATAAAAGTTTCAAATACAGAATCGAAAAAAAATTTTTTCATTAATAAATGTAATAAATAAATAAATTTACTGAACGTAAGTTAGTTGGCCTAATACTGAGATGACTAGGCTTTTCCTCCTGGAAATAGGCAAATCGGACAAGAAAGACAATAAGAATCCATATTGTTCTGTAATCATTCCTTAGTAAAGCAGCATTGCTATACCAACAATCATTATATTGAGGAGGATGAGGGAAAATAGTGTTAATCATTAATATTGCTACTACTACTAATAATAATAATAAATTGATTCTTTGATGTAAATATTTTTCACAATATAATAATAAAATATACAGGAATTCAGAGTAAAAATATTGGAAAACTTGTAAAAATTCTTTCCTGAAGATTTTTCAATCATGTTTCACTTAATTACTCCTGTTTCTGTTATTCCTCAATGACAGGAGTGCCACATGCACTTATCTCCCGAATAACCTCGAAAGCAAGTAATTGCAGTTAATAAGGGAAGGAATAGGCTAAGAATACTAATGAGTATATGTGTGGGTATATTTCTGGGTTTTGAGGAGGTGATCGGTGCAGTTTGTTAAAAAAAAAAAAAAAGGTTAAAATATTCTCTAGGAAAGGAAAATAATAAAATAAGGAATGATGAATAAAGAGTCTTAAAAAACAAACCTGTAAACCTTTTAGAAGCATACTCATCTAGTGTTATATTTAGATGAGCAGCGGTTGGAAGTCTTATTCGACTTTTGAAGGATTCCAGTGGTCGGCAGAACACAGTTAGAAACACACAGTGCTAAAGGAAATTGGAATTGGGTTGAGTTGTTTTGAATTAAAGAAGCAACTGGCCTTAAATCCCTGCGTGTTTTTCCAATTCGGTTCGCTTGTTTTTCGGCAAGAAAAAAACCAAGTTTCAGAGGGAGAAAACCTTTCATCCTCGTATGAGACAGGCTAACTCACCTTCAGGTTAAACGCCCTGATAAAGGCGCTTGACATCCTTGATAAACGTAGGATGCTGAAGTCCTTTTCAGCAGTTTCATTAAATGAGCCGTAGAATTTTTCTCTTCTCGGTTTCTGCAGTTTTGATGAAAATAAGTTTAGGATGGAGGACTTTTTTTATACATTCACGCCAAGTTTTTTTGTAGTCTTCCATTTTCCAGAGATGAGATGTTTCTTAAAGTTGATTTTTCTGATTTGGAATTTTCGAGTTGGTTCGAAAAAATGGCTCAACAATGCGATCATGCATGATCGCATTGTTGAGCCATTTTTTCCATGAGGAGACGATTACGAGAGTGGCATACCTAAATATGCTAGAGAAATTTGTGTTTCCCCAGATTGAGAATGTGTAGGGCCTCATTTTCCAACATGATGGAGCAACTCCACATTATGGTGACTGCGCGTATCCCACTGCTTGTGGCCACCGCGCAGCCCTGATTTGATTCCGATGGATTTCTTCTTTTGCGTATATTTATATTTATGTATAAATAATTAAGTAAAAGAGTTATTTTCCCAAATGATTACTTTTTCCGATTTTTACATATGGCTATGTTCGTGTCCGAACAATTCATCGCGAGGAAAATTCAGAAAAATCATCTCGCGAACTATTGATTGCAGAAAAAATTCGCTGAAAATGTTATTCGCTAGAAAATTGAAATGATATTGCATTGATACCGATATGAAAAGTAAATGCAGTGAAGATAAAGTTCGTAAAGGCGTAAACTTTTACTAACGCACAAACTGAACAAACTTATTTGCCATCGAAATACATAAATGTTTTTTTACTGTATGCAGTGTTAAACAAAGCCACCTGTTTTCTGGCTTCTGCATTATAGCATCTGTTGAAGTGAAAGTTTCTTTAATGGTACATGGACATTTTCATTGTAGTCTTCGGACAAAACAGAAGTTGTAAAAATTTATCAATTCCTGAGTAAAAATGAATACTTCTCTGTGTTATAAGAAGTTGATTTACAACAAAATATTAGCATTTTTGAGATCTTCTATTATTGATAAGACATAAGAGCTGCTGACAGTAAAAAAATAAATAAATAAAATAAAAAAAAAACCTAATGTATTGAGATTAACAAATTGTTCAATGCTAGCAATGTTGAGTTCTTTCCTCATATCGTTATTTTTAATATGATATTGCCATTAATGCCCTCTATTCACGCTTCTAATCTTTCTCTCTAATATCTGCGGTCTCTAGACTGATAGTGTTTTTTTTTTCTAAACCAGCTTTTAGATCCATATTTTTTTAAAACTGTTACGAACACTGTCTTGTATACTAGAGAACTAGAGTTTTAGTGTTTTGAATAATTTCTCTAATTCCATGAAACTTTGTTCTTTTTTCCTTCCTACCATACCAGTTTTGCTAATTCTGTTGTCTATTTCCATATTTAAAATTTTAAATTTAAATTTTAAATTTTAAAATATATATATATACAAAATTTTTTTTTTCTTGTAGGATGCACATTACGATAATATCCAGTGCGTAACCATCGTAGATATGTTGAAAATATAATATGAAGGATATCATATACAGAATGATTCAAAATGTATGCTTATTTTGAAGAATTTCTAATGCCTACGCCCCTCTCCCCTCCTTATTCTCTCCTGCAATTCAGTTACATAACCACTCTAAATTTCTACAGGTTTGAAAAAGTTTCCAGATAGTATTCAAAATCTATTACTTCATTTTACCATTTTGACAAAAGAAATAAGAGAATAATATTGTTGTACCGTGAAGATTCTAATTCTGTACTCTTTCTTTGCCATCTAAAATCAGCTGTTCTACTGTCTGCTGAAATTATTTGAAATTTTAGAAACACTATGCTATATTTTCAACGTGTAAAACTGCTTATATGCATACCACAAAAGAAAGTTCAGTAGAAAGTTCAGATTTTTGTTTCTTTTTCTTAAAATAATCTAAATATTTTTACTTCTACTTCAGATGCTGGTTGCTATTTCTGAAGTAATCTACGTCTTAGAAATATTTGATAGTAATCCTCTTAGCTGGAGGAAAAGGGTAAAGGCTTAGATTACTCTGGTGCTACTGAGAAAGAAAAGAGAGGACACTTAGCCAGAAGGGACACTAAAGTGCCTCAAGCTGTAGTGCGAATTACATCAAGAATGTCGTGTTTTGTTTTCAATTGTTGATTAGTAGACATCCTAACATAGAAATAAATATAGACATTTCTTTCACAGGCTGATACAGTATTTATGCTAAAATAAGTTCTTAATTTGTAATGATCAGTTTCATTTTTATTATCGAAAAAGTATAAATTATTTCTTTCAATTATCTTGAAAAAGAAGATTTGAATTGTTTTTGAAAGAAAAGGAACACATGCATAATCTTATTTTTTGGTGGGGCGGGGGGTTATAGACTTATTCAATCTGCAGATATTTCAGAGAATTTATTTTATAAATCGTTCGCAAAACAACTGTTACAAACGTAAATCACTTGGGGAAACATGTCCAATCATTTTAATGTAAATAGTAACAAATGTTTAGCTACTTCAACAATGCCATGTATCTAAACTGGAAGAAAAAAATATTTATACAAGAGTAATAACGTCTAATAAATCTGCTGATGCTAGAACTCTTACATAAATAATTTTTCTCTGACATATCTCTATTAGTTATAATGTAATCAATCTTCAGATTTTTGCCCTCTTGTATTCTACCATCTTATGGGCAGTAATTTCTTCTTTGTACTACAAAAAAAAAAAAAAAAAATCAGATAACACAAGAAAAATATGTAATATTTTCTTTTTCATTGGGCGAATTTACAATGTCCTTTCTTTGTGTTTTGGAAGGAAAGTGTAAATGATTATTTTCTTACTATTTTTGCCATTATAACATCTGATACAATTAGCATATCTGAACTAGCAGAAAATATATACATATCAATTTAAATCATAACCTTTAATTTCATTTTGTAATGATCAATTATACAGGGAAACCAAGAAGATCACAATATAAAAAAAATAAAGAAAAAAATTAGTGATATGATTAAAGAATTTCATTTTATTTTCTATAAAGCAGAGTCGCTCAAGCACGTCCTTCAGGAAATCTGCGAAGTATTCTTCGAAACATGATTTTGAACAAAAATATAACATAATCTTGAACCTCCGCAGACTGTTTTTTTCAAAAATAATTCAAATATATCAAATAACTATCGTGAATTAATTTTTTTCGAGAACAAAAAAAATGTTTTGTGGAGTAAGCGATTAGAAAAAAATTAGCAAAAAAATAAAAATAAATAAAAATGAAATTAGTGTTCCAAGGTAAGGCAATATTTAAATGAAGAAACTATGCAAGAACCTTTATTTTGTCTAGGCATTAAAATTGCTTTGTACAATAAAAAGAGAAAATAAAAATAATTTCTATATTTTTAGTTTATCCAATATAACTAGGATTCAGTTACCCAGCATAGAACGAGGAACTGCATTCCTTGTTATAGACAACTGAGATGCAGCTATGAGCGTGAGATAATCCGATTAACTGTTCTCTTCAGCGAGAGGGTTTATCACACCTTCTAATGGACATGCTGGCCGAATTGCACTTCTTATAACTTCAACAGATATAGCATTCATCGTATCCAGATTTATCTGGACGTCTATAGACGTCCTGACCGGTTGAGGGGGGGGGGGGGGTTAAACGAGGAGGAACTGGTACAATTAATAGATAACGTCGAACCAAATGGCGGGGAAAGTTCTGCCAAAGATTATGATTGTGATGAGTCCGTTAAAGAATTCAGTTTAAAGAAATTAGCAATAGGATTAGACTTGGCAAGAAAGTTATTTTATGGATAATGATCTCTCAATGGAGCTTTCCAGAAAATTTTCGAGACAATTGGATATTTGTTTAGTTCCATATTATGAACTTAATAAAAAATTGTAGCATAGTGGTAAGCAAGGTCTTATTACTGACTTCTTGAATTCATAACTAAACCAACCGAAGTATGCAATAAGAACTATTGCATATATAAATAAAGAACATCTATGAAGTATACATACAATTTATAATTTTTATAATTTTTTACTATGTATTTGTTGCATAGTTTATGTTTTCTTAACTTACATGAATTACCTGAATATGTCATTGTTTATATAATCTTAAAAAAAAAAAAGATAAAACGATTTGGGAACCTAAACCTACTTTTTCTATGTGATTTGAGTCTCGCATAACGCGATTTATACAACGTGGTATTTTTGTGGAACCTAACATTCGCGTTATACGAGAGTTACCTGTACTTCAATTTGTATCTTACCTTCCAAGTCAGCAGACTTCATTCCTGCCCAATGTGGAAGTGTTTAAAATATTTAAGAATATGCAAAAAAAAAAAAAAAATTGACCTCTACTGTAAGCCGAAATTGTTCTATTTTTTTTCCCATTTTTATGCAATTTACATAACTGTTTACTATTAATTTACAAGTACACATACACATATCATTTGTAGAGAATTAGCCAAGAACTAAAATTAGACAAGATTTTTGCATGCGCATCTTAAATATTTTTTATGTTATTTAAATATTTTAGTTATCATCTTTATGCTAAGACCAATATTGTAGATAAAAATTCCTATTACCAACAAATTTATCATTTTTGTCAACAAATTTATTTACCACGTATTGAAACTAATTGATTTTCAGTAATAATAATAATCATATGATGATACACGGCCGTGAGTCCCCTTTATGAGGAGGTACGGTACTATCTCATTCCCCCCAAAATTTTATCCGGTCTCCGGAACAGCTGACGAATCAGACCTATGGCTGGGTCAGTATTCCTGACTGTAATCCGTGTATGTTCACTGGACCGGTTTGCCTGCTTGCGGGATGAAAACTACCAGATAAACTGGTGGGAAAAAACCCTGCTGTCCACGCCCAAGACCATAACTTGACTATGGCAGATCCTTAAGCTCCTCACGTCATTGACGGGAATCGAACCTACGACACTCCTACCCCAGGAGTACGGTTGCGAAGCGCATAGCCACTAGGTTAACCGCGCGGACTGATTTTCTGTGATATGATATTACACTGTAAATGGAACATATAGTCTATATGTATGTTATCTGATTTTGCTGAACTTTTTTTTTCCAAATAACTTTTCCATTTTCATTCAGTTTACGTGACTTATTTACACTTAGGCTGGTAGTGATGCATTTTCTCTTGCTTTTATAATATGTATAATGTAATAAACTTGCCCTACTTTTATATTCCCGTTATTTTCCATATGTAATTGCAATTACCAGCAACTTTCGTATACTGATAATAAATTAATCATATGAGAATTAGTAAGGAAATACAATTATTCAGTGACATATATTATATATATTATTATACGTATTATATTATACATTATGTTACATTTCAATTTTTGCAATAATGTGCATTTATTTTAGAATACTATTCAAAACATAACACTGCAAGTTTCTTAAGCATTGTTACTCTACATTGTAAACTGAAGACAGTCGTTTTTGTTGTTTTCTATACTTCTTTTTATTACCTATTTTTCTGAAATCTAGTCTTCTAGTTCCCGATAATCTTTGTTAGTGCATCCTTATTTATTTATTCATTTTAATTTACTCATTTTAAACAATGCATTTGTATACCAATTCTTTTTCCTGTTTTGGATTATTGCATGTGGTCATTAGAGGATTATTATCATTAGGGGAGATACTAAGGGAAAGTGATCAGAGCTTACTTCACCTTTACGACGAGCTGCCTCAAACCTGAAAATACCTCAGGCGCAAACTTCACTTATCTGTCTGTATGCTTACTTGCGAAAAAGGATTAAAACCCAGTTTAGAAAATTGCTTGGTATCTTTAACATAGTATATACCCAAGTTAAAAAACTTTTCACATATATATTATTATATTATATTACATATAATTATACTATATTATATATATTATATTATAAGCTGTTGATTATCCGCCATGACAACTGGAAAGTGTAGTTCACAAGTTGAAAGTGTAGTTTTAATAATTTTACAAATTATTAAAAATCAAATCAAGCTATAAGATACAAACGGGCGTGAAATCCGTCGCATTAAATTAAACATTCAAGATTTCTGTTTGTGTTAATTATTTTGAGTTTTTGTCTGCAGCTTCGTGATGCGACTTTTTTTGGTTTCTTGTTTTGTTTGTGGTTGATCGCTCTCAAACTGCTATCTTAGGGTATATTCCTAAACAACTAAATGTTTTCGAGGATGCCATATGTGTAGTTTCTTCATTTGAATTTTATGGGTTTCACATTAATGTCTTTCCATATGCAAACATCTGCGGCATAAATGTGCTTCGGCCGAATGGACTAAGCCTTCGATGACTGTGTAATGTCTAAGTGAATATTAAATATGTTCTTCTGGCCTCCTTGCTTTTAATATAATAAATAAATAAATAAATATATGGGCCACAGTATGGAATCTGTGATGCTTGTAGCTTTCTAGTGAAAGCTCTAAGTGTATTCTACAAAAATTCTGAATTCTGAAGGAACTTCGACAATGGAAATAACTTCAACCCTAATACCCCATTAGGAGATGGAAATGAAATTAAATGTTAAATATATTAAATATTAAATATCTGTGATAACTTCAGCGTTCTCCTTAGGATTTCTTTTAACTGCAGAGAATAGGATATGTAGTTGTATCTCATTAAAATCTCAATCTGAGCTAATTTCATAATTTTTGATTACATTTCTTTCTTAATTGTGGAAAGGCGACATGCTCTAGGTTTCCCATTGCTATTGACACTAATTGACATTAATTAACACTATTGACATGGAAAACTGTGATGCTTGTAGCTATCTAGTAGAAGTTCTAAGTGCGTTCTACAAAAATTCTTTAAATTCTTCGTTTACGATGCAACTTTATATTCAATGGTGAAACTGTTGATTTCAGCCATTGATTTTTCAAAAATGTGATAATATAAGAACTTTTAAAAGATAAACCAGAAAGAAACACAAATAACAGTTTATGAATAATATATTATCTATTATCTACCTTTTCCGCAACATGAATAATTATTCACTTTTAAGTGAATAATTATTCATATATAAACAATTATTCATAAATAAACAATTAAGCTAACCGTCAATTATAATTGACGGTCAGCTTAACAGCACAATGCAACTTATATCTGAGACTTCTCAACGAAACTAACGGCTCCGGGGGCCGCGCCCACAGTTTGAGAAGCGCTGGACTAAAATACTCCACATCTGTCTCAAATAATCAAAACAACCCATAACGGTCTATCCAAAGGTCGAAGTTCTCGAGGTAGCCAGTCAGCTAAAATACCTAGGAGTAACAAGAGATGGAAAATTGAGATTGAGGGATTAGGCCGATGAGCCCTGAAAACAATATATACAGGAGCTATACTACCATTGATAATTGACAGTCAGCTTAACAGCACCACGCGACTTATATCTGGAACCTGTTAACTGTTAACTTAAATGGCGAGATGGACGTCAGTCCCTTGGACTTTTATCCCTTCATCGCTAGATTGTGATTATCGATATGAGAAATTTTTTTGAGCGCATGGCTCGCCCGAATTAGGGCTGTGTAGAATCGTGTGAAGCGATGATCAGAGCTGCCTTCGGACGTTTGTGTCTCCATCTGTCATTTTCATCATAATTTGATGCATCAGGAATGAGTTGGTTGGGGTGGAGTGATGCCTGGGCGAAGTACTTGGTTGCAGTCTGGTTGAGATATGAAGGTATGTCAGGCATGTTTCCGTCTTAGTGGATGAGAGCATTCCTAACAAACCACGGGGCGTCGAAGATCATTCGGAGGCATTTATTTTGTAGTACCTGTAATCTTTTGATGTTGCTGGGGGAGGTGTGGCTCCATGCCGGCGATCCGTACGTTAATATGGGTCTGATGATTGTCTTGTATATTGTTAGTTTGTTTTCTGTACTGACTTTGCTTCTTCGGTTGAGTAGCGGATAGAGTTGAGCTATTGCTGAGTTGGCTTTGTTGCAGGCATGTGAGATGTGGGAGTTGAATCTGAGTCGGTTATCCAGTTTGATACCCAGGTATTTGACTTCTTTTTGCCATGGGATATCAGTGTTAAATATCGTGACTGCTCCGTGGTGGGTTGCTTTCCTCCTTGTGAATAGTATGGCAGTACTTTTGTCGGCGTTGACATCTATCCTCCATTTCTGAAACCATTCTTCAAGATTTGTTGCTGCGTCTTGTAGTCGTTGTGTGGCTAAGTGTGGCCTGAGTGATCTGGTCAGTATTGCCATGTCGTCTGCATAGAAGGCCGTGGTAGTTGATACTGTGTTTGGTAGGTCTGAGATGAAAATGTTGAAGAGTAGCGGCGATAGGAGGGAGCCTTGCGGGACACCTGGTGTGATGCTTCTCATGGAGGATCTGAGGCCACGTAGCTTAACTTGAAATTTTCGGTCTTTCAGGTAGGATTCTATGATTTTTGCTAGATTTAATGGGTATTTTGCAGCTAATAGTTTGTGGATGAGGCCTTTGTGCCATACTTTGTCAAAGGCTTTCGCCACATCCAGGAAGATTGCACCTGTGTGTTGTTTCCAGTTATCCAGTAGTTATGAATTCTATAATTCTGTGGACCTGTTGGGTTGTGCAGTGGCCTTTGCGAAATCCGAATTGTTCTTTTGGGATTAGGTCGATCTTGTACGTTTCATTTTGTAGGCGGTTCAGAATTATCTTTTCCGCGATTTTTCCCAGATTTGATAGGAGGCTGATAGGTCTGTAGTTCTGGGGGAATTGAGGTGCTTTTCCGGGTTTGTGGATGAGGATTACATCTGCCTGTTTCCAGCGAGTGGGGAAGTAGTTGAGTCTGAGCATTGCGTTGATGATCGCCACTAGATGCATAACTGTTTTATTGGGGAGTGCTTTTATGGTTTGGTTTGAAATCTCGTCAGGACCTGGGGCCATATCTGGAACCATTAAAACAACTCCTATTTATTGGCTTACAATGCTAAGCAACATAATACTACCAAATCTAAGAAGTGATGCTTGTTCACGAGAATATGACAAAGTACTCAGAAATACGGTATTGCCTATACATAATGACATATCACAACTATAGCTTAACAGATTGAAATCAAGAAAGCCCCCCTCTTCGTGAAGATAAACATCTGAGAATGATTAATTAAAATACTAAAAATTAATGGAAACGCGTGTGGAGCATAAATACTAATGCCCAACTCAAAATTTAGTTTGATAGTTGCTGCCTCAACATCCCGGCAGGGGCGCGCCAGTAGTGTCTGGTGCCTGTGTGCAAAACTTTAGTTGGCGCTCCTATCCTCCCCTCCAATAAAAAATCACTTTAAAAAAACGTTTTTTTTAAAGTATTTCCTTCTCTTTGGCGCCTTTACTATCCTGACGCCTGTGTGCGTCGCACACATTGCACATATGGCCGGCGTGCCCCTGTATCCCAGGTGTGGAATTGGAAAGACATGGATAACACTGAATAGGATTCGTACGCAATAGAAGATGTGCAAGCTTTCTGTACGAGTGGAGGAAAATTCCCTCACCGAAGTGTGACTGTGGACACCCGAACAAATGAATCCATCAAATTTGCATTGAGTGCAGTCTTCGCGCATATACAGGTCAAAGGAGCGACTTCCTCGAGGCGACACCGCCTTCTATAGACTGGATCAGAGAACATGATCTTAACTTATAAGTGCTTTGTCCGTCAAACGTGTAACTGCCTGTTTTATTGTAATTATTTATCATTTACACTTTTTTTTTATTTTACTTTTTACATATCTGCACCCATTTTTGTAAATGTACTTTTATAACTTTATGTAGATTGCCATACGATAAACAATAAAGAACCTCCCGGCAGGGTTACTGTTGGGAAGAAAACGAAAACATCACACACACACACACACTTAGTAATCTACAGTTTATTCGACATCTGAAACAACTATCGTTCAAAGATTTGAACCGTAGGTCATATGTCCACAGAAACTGCCCTTTCAGCGATAGTTTAGGGCTCCTGTGCAGTCAGTCGAAATTATCAATTTATTGTTTTTTCCCTTAACACTAGATATCACTCTTTCTAGTCATGCAGAATGATGCTAAGCTGCAAACATAACTTTAACTAAGCAAAATAGCTGAAAATATCACAACATTTTCTGCAAAAATGGTATGGCGCCGTAAATGAATTCATTTTTTATATTTAGAAAGACATCCCAACTAATGTAATTCTATTATAATACAGCTATATTGCCTGCTTCAGTTTAGGAGTGCCCCTGTTTAAATGTCATTGGCTATTTACTCATGGGTTCTTAGGGCATTATGAGTGTAGATGTACTAAAAAGTATATGTAGCTTAAGGAATAGAAATTGCACATACCTTTTTCTGGGTGTTGTGGCTTTTCCTCTGTCTGCGATGTCGAGAACTGCAGAGTGTGTGTGTGGTGTGTGTGGGGGGGTAGGCAGTTTGGTAGAATAAGTTAGAAAAACCCGGGTTTTTTTCGTAATATATGGAAACATATACTTTTATATAGGGTGGGGAAAAAAGTGAAAGGGTTAATTTTTTTTTAAAATAAGGAGGGGGAAGGGGAAAGGTGGTTGACGGGGTGTGGACCGTTTCGACTATCTACAGTTTATTCGACATCTGAAACAACTATCGTTCAAAGATTTGAACCGTAGGTCATATGTCCACAGAAACTGCCCTTTCAGCGATAGTTTAGGGCTCCTGTGCAGTCAGTCGAAATTATCAATTTATTGTTTTTTCCCTTAACACTAGATATCACTCTTTCTAGTCATGCAGAATGATGCTAAGCTGCAAACATAACTTTAACTAGGCAAAATAGCTGAAAATATCACAACATTTTCTGCAAAAATGGTATGGCGCCGTAAATGAATTCATTTTTTATATTTAGAAAGACATCCCAACAACATCCCAAGTTAGTCGAAACGGTCCACACCCCGTCAACCACCTTTCCCCTTACCCCTCCTTATTTAAAAAAAAAAAAAAAATTAACCCTTTCACTTTTTTCCCCACCCTATATAAAAGTATGTGTTTCCATATATTACGAAAAAAACCCGGGTTTTTCTAACTTATTCTACCAAACTGCCTACCCCCCCCCCACACCACACACACACTCTGCAGTTCTCGACATCGCAGACAGAGGAAAAGCCACAACACCCAGAAAAAGGTATGTGTAATTTCTATTCCTTAAGCTACATATACTTTTTAGTACATCTACACTCATAATGCCCTAAGAACCCATGAGTAAATAGCCAATGATATTTAAACAGGGGCACTCCTAAACTGAAGCAGGCAATATAGCTGTATTATAATAGTTTATAATGAGGAGTAACATGGGAGTTTTCCCAGAAATAATATACATAATGTAATTCTGATTTTTATGTGTGGTCTCTTTGAGTTTACTTAGATAGGGCGATATCGATGTTTATTCTTCTTTCAATTTACTATTTCATAGCGAACACTCTCTCTCGTTTCGTTTTGGTTGCCTAAGAAATATCGATGTTTATTTTAATTTTTTAAATTTAGTAAAAAAAAAAAAGATTACAAGCATTTATACGTCCAGTCTATTTTTGACATCCGTGCATCATGGTACGTGAAGAAATTTCATAGTGAATGCTTTGCTTTCTCTATGTAAAAAAATGTGGCTAATATTCCTTTCTTAATTAAGTTCATGTATTTCAGTAATGTAAACTTGCGTACTACAGAACTATATATATATATATATATATATATATAACGTTTTTTAACTTGGGTATATTATGTATTCAAGATACCAAATAATTTTATATAAACTTAGTTTTAATCCTATTTCCCAAGTAAGCAAACAGACAAGAAAGTCAAGTTTGCGCCTGTAAGTAGTGCAAGTCCAAGACAACTCTTGGTAGTGCCAGTCGAGGCAACTCTTGGTAAAGGTGGATAAAGTTCTGATCACTTTTCTTAGTGTGTATAATACTAATAACTAACTAACTAATATATATATATATATATATATATATATATTATGCCTCGACTGGCACTACCAAGAGTTGCCTTGGACTTGCACTACTTACAGGCGCAAACTTGACTTTCTTGTCTGTTTGCTTACTTGGGAAATAGGATTAAAACCAAGTTAATATAAAATTACTTGGTATCTTGAATATATATATATATTCAAAAATCGCAAAATTTTTGTGTCCCCCCCCTTTAAAAATTAAAAGATCCCGAAGTACAATAACACGTTTCGAATCATTTTATTATACTGCACATTAAGAGGAAATCTCTCTCTCTCTGTAAAAAATATAGTTTATGATCCTTTTTCATTAAGGTATAAATTTTTATTAGCTAATGCTGCTATTTAGAATTTATGATCAGAGATCATAAATTCTAAATAGCAGATTCAAGAGATGTTGAAGCCTAGATTAATATCATGGCTTTTAAGACGTCATTAAAAGAGTTTTTTTTTTTTAAGGGGAAGGGGCGGAAAAATATGCTACTGTACGTGGCGACAAAATTTCTAGGGTTGGCCCTGGGGCCAGTCCTGGTGAATATGGTGTTTGAGGTAGATATTGAAATCCCAAGTCGTATATTGTCTGTTGGATTTCATAAGCAGGTGCATTGTCCTGCAAAAGCAACACGCCTCTGCTTAGTTTCTCGAACCGATTTTCCTTCAGTACCTCCTTCAATTCCTTCAGAGCTGCTGTAACAGTTTCACCTTTCTTGAGGTAAGGTAAGGATTACACCATCCATATCCTAAAAGACAATGGCAAGAACTTTCCCTGCTGACTGTTTGGTTCGAAACTTCTTTGGCCATGGAGAACCTTTGTGTCTCCACTCCATTGACTGTTGTTTGTTCTCTGGGTCATAGTGACGAAGCCATGTTTCATCAACGGTTAGAATATGAGCTAAAAAATTTCACGAGGATGAAATCCCTTTATGAAATGTTCTTTTAACATCTCAACTATACCCGCCTCAGTGGATATCATTCACTGCAACCAGTATGCTCCGCCAAAAATTCGCTTTCCGAACGAAGAGGATAAATAGTAGTTATAAATAGTAGGATAATAAAAAGATATATACCTCTCAAAATAATCCAAAACAAAAAAAAAAAAAAAAAAAAAAAATGCACACATCTCCACACCCACACGCCTTATAATTCATTTTTCGGTGAACTGTATATTCGATGAATTGTGATTTTTCGATCAATTGCGTTTCGATGAATTGTCTTTTCGATTAACTGCTCATCGGTGAATTGCTTTTTCGGGGAATTGTCTTTCAATGAATTGCTTTTTCGATTAATTGTTGTTCGATAAACTGATTTTCGATGAATTGTTTATTCGGTGAATTGCTTTTTCGATGAATTGTTGTTCGATGAATTGCCTTCGATGAATTGTCTTTCGGTAAACTGTTTTTCGATGAACTCTCCGGATACCTGCGGGGTTACAGGCAAATTCATCGAAAAACAGTTAATCGAAAGACAATTCACCGAATGCAATTCATCGATGAATTGTCTTTCGGTAAACTGTTTTTCGATGAACTCTCCAGATACCTGCGGAGACCGACCGTCTGTGCGAAAGTGGGGGGAGTGAGTTGGTAAGAGATGTCATTAATAAGTCTGATTGCTCTCCTCTGTATTGAGTCAAGCATCTTGAGGGAGCTTTTGGGCGTCCTACCGCATATGCGAGAGCAGTATTCGATGGTTGGGCGGATTTGTGATTTGTATAAGGTTAACAGCTGTTTAGAGGTAAAGTAACATCTTGAGCGAAAGAGAAATCCTAGTTTTTTTTTTTTTTTTTTTTTTTTGAAGCTGAGGATGCAGTGGTTGTGATGTGTTTATGCAAAGAGAGGCTTGTTGTCAGAGTAATTCCAAGAAGAGAAATCTCAAATTGTCCTGAAATTTGGGTGTTGTCAAAAATAATACTGGAAGAAAATGGTTCTTTTTTATGAGAAATAAGACAGAACTGGGTTTTATTAGCGTTGAAACTGATGAGGTTATCCGAACCCCATTGGAGGATGGCTCGGAGATCACAATTTAGGGGGGGGGGTTGATGTTCTGAAGGTTGAGGTGAGTTGTGTGGAGTAAGGTATATCAAATGAAAGAGAGGAGTGAAATGTGCTGTCATCTGCAAAACTGTGTATTGGGTTTGGAGGTCAACTGAAGTGGGTCATTGATATATAGCAGGAAGACGTTTGGTGAAAGTACAGAACCTTATGGAACCTAGGCATTACTTAAATGTTGAGAAGATGAGGAACCGTCCACCACCACACATAGTGTACGTCTAGACAGAAAGCATCCAACTACAGAAGTCATGGG
Source organism: Typopeltis vanoorti (assembly GCF_054136105.1). Lineage (NCBI taxonomy): Eukaryota > Metazoa > Arthropoda > Arachnida > Uropygi > Thelyphonidae > Typopeltis > Typopeltis vanoorti. The sequence goes on along the minus strand of NC_143569.1, from coordinate 30,927,903 downwards.
ACAGACCAAATTATGGTAGTTTTCTTATTAATCCTTTGTGCCAGACCCTGTCAAAAGCTTTGGAGACATCAGGTGCACCCCTTGAGATTCGCCAAACTTCTCCATGGTATGGTGTTTGTCCAGAGATGGCCGACGCATGTGAGCATGTGATCTTCTGTTGATCAGCAAACGAAATTCATACTGGAGGTTGTTCATTTGGCGGTCCCTTCAAGGTAGTTTAGGAGTTGGGAATTTATTCGTCTGATACTCAACCATTACTTTAAGCAGGACTGAGGTGAGCGAGATACGGCGATAGTTGGACGGCAGTGACTTGTCGCCCTTCTTGGGAATGGTTGAATATAGGCCAATTTCCGACAACAGTGGAGTAAGAGAGTATACAAGTGACACGAGATAGGAGTCAATTCTTGCGCACCAAATTATTTTATAAGAAACAATAATGATAGCAAATACTTATTAAAATAAGCATAATTTCTATGAGCAGGAAAAAGTATTTTTCCCTGCAATTTTTCTAAGTGTTATCATTTCTTTAGTACAGTTGAACTGTTTGTTCTTAATTTTTTCAATATTTACATTTTCTTTTACCATATTGTTACGTTTCAACATCAAACAAACTTTTTTGCCTTAAGCGCTTGCTGTTTTCACTTCATTTTTGTTGTTATTTCTTCCTAATTAACCTGAATTCCTACTTTTATAATATTAATCATATTTCGATTATTTTTCTGTTTATTTCTATCTTACACCTGATTGATTGGCTAATAATCACAAGTCTTTTTTTTCCCTTTCTATTGTTATTTCTATATTTCATTTTTGGCAAATCTGTTGAAAATGAAACACTTCTCTCTGTAAATTATCTTCTGTATTTGCTACCATTATTACGTCATCTGCATACATTTACTGTATTATTATCAACAATGTTATTCCATTTTACCCCAATTCGTATCGATTTATTTGTTTCATTAGTGCAGTACGTTATTATACATTTATTATCTTTATAAATATCTCTGATAGGCTTTACTGTCTGTAAAGCTTATCAAAGATACTTTTTTTTACTATCATATTTAAAATATCTTCCAATGGATTTATAAAACATTAAAAACCGGAGTGTTATATTCTATTGTTTTGTCTATTTCGTAGCAAATTGCGCATGCGCAAGATCTTCCTAATCTAAAACCTTGTTCATCAGTTTAACATTAGAGATTCAGTTTCTAATTTCTAGAATACGTTTTGTATAGATGTTCATGGTAGTTAAGAATAGACTTTGCGTAATTATTTGAATCTGTTTTACTCCTTTAAAAAAATTGGCACTGTGATATGTTTCTCCATTCGTCTGATATTTGTATTTTTTATAAATACCAAACGAATTTATAGTTTACTAAAAGTTTACCTTTTTATAGTTTACTCAATTGAAATATTGTTTCTCTTCCTTCATATTTTAACAACTTCTGCGTTTTATATATTCCAACTGTTTTTCCATTTCTGATTTTCCTAATATGCTATCTATTTGTTGTAATGTTATTTCTAAGTCTTCATCCTCTTCTACGTTTTCAGATGACATTATTTTTTCTTCATCTTCCTATACTCACATATTTCACTTCACTGGTTTATAATCTCCAAGAACGCTGTTTTGAATAATCTCAGAATTCTTGTTTTATTTCCCAGATTTTGTTATTAATTTCATTTCTTAAGTTTTTGTTTCTGTTATGAATGCCTCATAATACAAATCCTTCCGGGACAAAAAAAAATTGCGTAATATTTAAAGGGAAGTATTCTTCCCATAAAAAAACTGTTTTTATAACCTCCTACTCAAGGTCAATATCCATTTTCCCCTAAAGTACGGTAATAAGACACAAATATGAGCCAGTGATTATAGATGAATATTATTTATTCGATTTCAGCAAGTATTAGAAAAGCAGCAAAGGTAAGGAAATATAGAAGACAATACAATAAAAATATAACCGTTTAAGACTGTGGAATAAAAGAGAAGAAAACTGCATCCATCTTAGACCCTAGTTCTGTACAAGGTTATTTCCTTGGGCGGGAGGTATATGTTTAGAAATACTTGTAAGCATCAGCGATGTCATGGAAGCGACGTGTGGGAATGGTCCTGCTGTATGGAATGGGTTTTGCTGCAATTCTGTCGTGAGGAGCGTACAGATGTTCTGGAATGGCTGACGATTCTACGTTGACATCAGCAGGGTTCTGGCTGTCCGTTCCAGGTTCGTTAGTTTTGATGTTAGCGCGGAATCCATCAACGTCGGCGATGTATTCTACGATACGGGTACGTCCGTCTTCGTCGGCTACAGTGTATACGCCTTCTACTCGTCCAGAACCGTCAGCAACTTCTCGCCTGGAACTGGTTCCGAATTCAGCATCGGCTTTGTATTCGAAGGCGAAGGGTTTGGGAAGTTCGTCGATTGGAAACTAAAAGAAAAAAAAAATATTATTCAAAGTGGAAGGGAATTGAACAATTAAATATCACGAAAGAATAGCTTGAAGGTTACTAAAAATGTTTCAATGAAATATCACCAATATTGTTGTGGTCATATATAAAAAAAAAGAATTTGTATTTATTAATTTGAAGATGACCTAAAAATACTTAAAACTAAAATTAATATCATAACAAAACACAAATTAATTCTTGTTTTCTTACCTTGTCGTGGGCAACAGGAATGTGATATCCTGGTCGCTGGTAGATCTGGCCGTGGACAGCCAGCACACACGCCAAGATAACAAATGCCTGAATAAAGAAATGGTTAACCTTTATATAAAATGTCAAGTATTTATAATGAAAGCTTTAATTATCGCATTAAAGCGTTTGATAAAGTTTAGTTCAATCAAAGGATTTCTTTAGTCACATGATGACATTGATATTGAATGTCAATATCAATGATATGGATAGTGATTCAATAATGATATTGAACGTAATTTCGAAGCGAAATTAACATTAAATATTTCGTTCAGGCTAAATTATCAATATGCTGACGTTAACCGAAATATAACAGAAAGAATGATGATTCTTCGGACTCCTTGGAGATGCCACGAATAATAATAATAACAGAAAGAAATTGCCTGTGGACAATAATTAAAATCATTATTTAAAAGAACTATTAAGACCGACAATAGTGTGTCAGCAATTGACTTTGAATCAGCAATAAACTCGTGGTTCAAAGTCAATTGCTGCCACAATATTCGTCCAACTATCCGTCTCTAACTTTAAACAATGAGTAAGATTATTGTTCAAAAATAAAATAGAAACTATAGTTCTGAAAAACGAACTATAAACACAACAATCTTGTGGCAACGATCGATGTTGAACAATGAGTAAGACTATTCTTGAAAAGAACCAACAATGATACAGCGTTGATTCTTCTCAACGATGTATCATTGTTGATTCTTTTCAAGAATAGAATCAATAATGATACATCGTCTGATTTTAAAAAATGAATAGGATTATTGTTCATAGTAAAACAGAAACACTAGCAGCAATGGTAGATTAACTGAGAACAATGAGAATGTCATAAATTATAATTAATTTTAATGTGTTTTTTCTAAATTAAATTCTAAGTGGCATTCTGTGATCAAAAAATTCTGAGAGACTAGAATCGAGATGACTGAAATGTATTTTAAAATAAACTTATAGAAATTGATCAAATACTAACCCGCCATGTATTTAAGCTAAGATACAACCTAATTAACAAATTGTAACTGGGTACTAAAGCTAAAACAGGCTTATTCCTTTGTTATTCGTAGCGGAAAATACTAAAATTTCTTACCTTGTACATGATGATGGTTGGTTACTGGAAATGTTTTTCCTGTGCGATGGAAAGAGCGAAATCGGACCTTTTTATACTACTTCGTACACATACTTCAATGTTCACATTCGCCTGTGGGTCACGTCCGAGACCTCATTTTTTAAAGCCTTAATATTTTTTAATATTCACAACGGTAGTTCTGCCCTTGACAATCGTCAGTGACCTTGAAGTACGTATCATCCCACACCCTACCGATAATCTGAGACTGTAGATCACTTCTGCTCTAGTTTTTGTTTTGTAGAGGGGGTTACAGGGGAACGAGAAGAATTTCTCAGCCTGAAGCGATTTTTTATCAAAATATCTACATTCACTATCACCAGAGCTATTGGGGGGGGGGGGGGGTTAAGTTCCGCATTTTTGTTCTCTGATTTATAATTGCAGTCGTTTTCATTACCTCTCTCTCTTTCTCCCCTTCATTTTATCATTTCTTTATTTTAACTTTCTTCTATCTTGTTTCATTTATTTGTTTTACTTCCGTGTAATTATTTTCTTTAATCAAATATAAAACAGTGTGTGTGTGTGTGTGTGTGTGTGTGTGTGTGTGTGTGTGTGTGTGTGTGTGTGTGTGTGTGTGTGTGTGTGTGTGTGTGTGTGTGTGTGTGTGTGTGTGTGTGTGTGTGTGTGAATCAACACAGTAATGGGCCGACAGCGCGAGATCTGGATGACTTTGAGCAATTGTTGGAGTCGGATGTTCCAATATAAGTATGAAGGACTGAAATAAAGAGTCAAAAGGCTTTACGGCGATGCAAAATTATTCAAGTTAAGTGGATAGTGAATCCAACTTTATTTCAAAGCCGAATAGAGAAACTAGAAGAGTTTCTTTCCGAATATAGAAACTATAAAAGTTTCGCGGATCCAAACGTAAGCAAACCTTTCATGACAGGGTAAAGGTTTGCTCGTAGTAAAGGTAGAGTAAGCTCTGATCACTATCCTTAGTATTTCCCATAATGTAAAACGTGTATGATGTTACACATTATGGGGGAGGGCACTACCCAGACAGGTTTCGATCTTTGTTGAGGTCTCGTCAGTGGGAGCCAGACTCAGATGTAAACACTCAGGTTGAAGTGATGCAGAACTTACATCTGGGTCTGGCTCCCACTGACGAGACCTCAATAAAGGTCGAAACCGATCTGGGTAGTGATCCCCATAATGTATAACATTATGCACGTCCACTAGGAGATGTGTTTTACATTATGGGCAATACCAAGGATAGTGATCAGATCTTACTCCACTTTTCTCTATTCGGCTTTGAAATAATGTTGGATTCATTTGAATTGCAGCACTAGTATTGTGTTTTCATACCAACAGATGTCTAGAACATTTCAATAACGGTCCGACAACCAGAAAACATCCACTCTACAGCAGCCTTTACCAAAGAGAGTTTCTTGATACGATAGAGAGTTGGAAAATTACGACTATAGTGCACCTATCAGATTGAGTGTAATACATATTGGTCAAATGGAAGAAAAAAAGCAGCTTACAAACTGCATTGAAAAATTGGAAAACACAATGCATCGGATACCCCTGTCTTAGATTGTAAACAACAGTAGACACAACCCCTCGCTGAGTTCGGCTTCTTCTCTCAGCTAAAAGCAAGCAGTCACAGGTACCGTGAGCATAGGAATATCAGTGGAAGACATTTGAGTAGCGGAAAAAATGACAAATCCAAGTTAGTGTTGATTCACGCAGACAATATTTGATAGCAGAATGAATCCATGTGCCCGTTAAGTCAGGTGGCTACACTCCAGGCAGTGCGTGTTTCTTTGGTACGTGTTGAGTTCTGGTGAAATGATCTTAATGTCATAGCCTACTTGAATCTGATGACGAATATCGTTTGGGGACTACTTTGAGGATGATTTTGCGTTGGCATGCTCTATCACTGACTCTCAACTAAGTGGAATAAGTTGTTCTTGACAGGATTCTGAAACAGTTCAATCTGAGACAACTTTGGGATGTGATCGGGTTTGAATGGGCTAACATCTCCGTAGAATTCTTTTGATATCATGTGAAAGTGCACATCCTGGAGACCACTTGAGGCTGTTTGGGGATTAAATAAAGCAAGCGTGCCTAATAAATTGTCCAATTAATGTATTTTGTAGTTTATGTTTTTTAATCCGGATGTATTTTTATTTATTACAAGAAAAAAAAGAACAAATACACTTTTTATTTAAAGCATTTTGAAGACTTCAGTTCTTTAAATTGAGAAGGTTTCTGATTTTTGAACACCTCAGTTTCTGAATTTGTATGGTACTATTCATTTGGGGGTAAAAATAACAATTTAAATAATAAAAGAATCTCACCCTGTGGGTATTTCCTATTTAGCAAAAGGTAACCTTGACAATGCCCTTGAGAATGCTTTTTTTTTCCAAACTTTCTTTCTCGTCACGCATACAGCGATCTTATTTCACATTCCAGTTTTTATATACAGTTCTGCATACAGAAGCTACAAAGATAAAGTGCAAGATATAAGATTAACGTTATTGAAAACAGAAGCGTATTCATACAGCAATATTAGTTCATTCTCCACACGTAACAGATGACAAAGTCAACCTATTCCAAAAGCTACTGATAAATTATTGGAGAGATGACTTGTATTGAGAAAGACATCATTCTGATAGGAGACTGCGAAATAATCTCAGAATGTTGGTGCAAAGCACTTGGAAGAAACTTTTCTCTGAATCAGACTCGGCTCTGTGCTACCCCGAACCACATCTCAGTGCCTGAGAAATAAGTATGTTTGCTCAAATCATGTTTATGGTGGAAAGATTTTCCTAGGAATTTCTCAGTCTGACAGTAAACCAGTCTTGGAGAGAGCTTTTCTTCCTGCATCTCAGATATTTTTCGCTTTGGTGAAATAGAGAAGCTGTTCTAAAAAGATAATCCTAAACAATCTAAGCACATTCTGCCCATTTCGGAATATAACAAATTAAAAATGCTGAGAATATCTTTCTGAAACTTCGTGTGTCTCTTATCTCTCTTTACAAATAAAATACTTTAGTTCCTTTCTGACTAACTGACCAAGACGAATGTGATAAAATTCTTCCATGTTCCCATAACAACAGAGTTCTTGTGTTAACCACGTGGCATGTCGTAGTCATTGGCACGTTATCTCAAAAAGGAAGGCTAGCAACTCATCTGTAGCTCGGTGAGTAAAATGCTCACCTATCCTTACAAACTTTCTTTGTCCAACTGATAGGTGGACCCTGCTTACAACTGATGGTGTCTTTACATATACATGAATGAGTTAATAGAAAGAGTATGGTAGAATACGGTATGCACTGCAGGATGATTTTAACAGGCCTTAGGCAGCCTTTTGAATCGAACAGCCAGCGACATGGCTAACAGAAGGAAGGCCCGCTCTAGATTCCAAATATAGGTGACTTAAGTAGTCACTTACAGAAATGCATAGTTTTTCTGGTTTTAATGTAAGGCAAATTGAATGGAGAATACACTCAATTAACAGACCCAGATAATTGCATTGTCCTCCATAGTTTTTATTCTTTCAGCAATTAAGCCAAATAAAATGTGAAAGTAAATTATCTAACTTAATTTTATAACACAGTGACGGCTGAACTGGATAAGCGTAATGTTTTTATAGTGATACTGCTGGACTTGGCTAAGGCATTTTACAGGATACCACACATGGAATTCTAATCCGTAAACTACAACATATGGGAATGGATATAGGGTTGGTGAGATGGATAGGTGGGTGGTTGATGGAGAGATATAAGAGAGTAGTTTATTCAGGAGTAGAGTCCAAAAGACGACTTGTGACTAGTGGTGTGCCGCAGGGTTCTGTTCTTGGACCACTGCTGTTTAATTTGTTCATTAACGATATAGGGAAGGATCTAAGAGGAACAGTTCATTTGTTTGCTGATGATGCAAAGTTGGGTAGGGCAATAGTGAATGCAGAAGATGTCAAAATCTTGCAGGACGACTTGGATAGATTGGAGTTCTGGGCTAAGGAGAATGGATGTCAATTTAATGTGACAAAATGTAAGGTTATGCATTTTGGGGTGAAAAGATTAGCAGCAGTATACCACATTGGTGGAACTGTACTCCAGGAGATTGATGAGGCCAGGGACTTGGGAGTGTTGGTGGATAGGGAGATGAAGTTTAGGGGGCACCTTGCAAAAGTAGCTAAATCAGCTCATCAACTCACTTGGTTGTTGAAAAATACTTTGACGAGCAGAGACAAGCAAGTTATTGTACCTCTGCACCGAGCCTTGATAAGACCTCATCTCGACTACTGTGCCCAGATTTGGTCACCTAGGTTCCTTCTTGATGGGGAGGAGATGACAGCAGGGCTATGGAGTGAACCCTGTGAGAACAGGTTGAAGATTTTTGGGTTGCAGAAATTAGTTGATAGGCGGAAAAGGGGAGATATGATTGAGACATTCAAATTGCTGGGTTTCTATAGGATTAATTCAGAGGATATTTTTGAGATCAGGACTGGTGGTGGGAGAACTAGGGGACACCTATGGAAGCTGGGAAAGAGTATGGTTAGCAAAGGTATTAGAGCTGGGTTCTTTACTTTTGGAGTAGTAAATGAGTGGAATAAGGTGCTATGACGGTGAGTGAGTTCAAGGCAAGGTATGATAGATACTGTGAGAATGTCGTATAGTTGTGATGACATTGTGTTTAGGGCCTCCCTCGATGAGTCTAAGGACTCCTTGGAGTCGGCCGTAATAATAATAATAATAATAATAATAATAATAATAATAATAATAATAATAATAATAATAATAAAAGTGTGTCATTACTCTTTTCTTCAACGCCGTGGAAGGACTTAATGCACCATGCTAAGATGTTTTCGTCTTACTAGTGTCACATGATTTTGGGAGTTTTAGTATATAAAGTGTACAGCACTATAAATGAAGAGTTGCAGAAATGAATTTAAAAAATTAACAAAATACTTAGCAATGTTTCAGAAGTAGCTCACAATCATGAAAACATTTTTTCCCAATTTCATTCGCGTGATTTGAGATCATCGCAAACAATAATTTGGATATTGGAAAAAATGCATGCAAATTATTTCTAAAAAAGATCAAAATCATTTTAGCTTAATAATATCTAATTTTTTGGCTGACTAATTTTATGACTCAGTTTTTCTTAATTTGTTTCTATGAAATAGCAATTTTCTTATTTTATGTTACACTCTCTAGTCTTTAATTTTATCTCTATACTTATGTAGATTGGCGCATAGTCGATGCGTCTTTTCTCCTTCTTCCATGTCTAAATTTCTGAGAACAAGAGTATCATCACGTGTGTAGTCTACAGTGAAACACGCCTGTCTGGGAATGTGTTAGTTTCGAGTTAAAAAAAATAAAAAATGTCGGTATTTTGTTTAAAGTTAGTTTTTTTTCCATCTTGTAAAGTAAGTAACTTTTTCTGTTATGCTAAATTGCAGTTTCTTTATACAGAAATATCTTTTGATATATTTTAGTGTCTTGGTAAAATGACAGGTGTGCTCCAAAAATATCTGCATTTTAAAATTACTCTTCACGCAAGGCTAATTTAGATATACTCATAGTTATGAATTTATATTTAATATAACAATACGAAGTATTATGCAGTTGGATTTGGCAGTAAGATATATTCATAAGTTTGACCCTTCTTACTCTGCTCATCCTCCGAATTCCCTCCACACCCCTCTTTCACTGCATTTTTAAAACGAAAAGTTTTTTGGGAGTGTGTGAAGATATGCTCATTTTCAATTTTTATAACTAATTATTAATCAAGCATCTTCTTAATGTGATTCAAAGCTGGTTTGGGAACGTTCTTATTATAACACGTATATATTTTCTTAACGAATTTCTGAATGTAGATTTTTACAATGCACTTAGGAAATATAAACTTTGAAATTTAATGAATTAATTCATGGACTAATAGGTTTCAGAATGCTGAAACAGTTTGGATTTTTGTGTCTCGATAATGGTGTTTGTGTCATAAGCGGTTACTAACTCAATACCCCGAGTCAAAATGGTCAGGTTTAGTTAAAAAGATGATGAAAAGGAATATGTGATAGTTGCTTTGTTTCCAACAAGCAAACAATAAATTCTGCATGCATCCACCGCGTAGCACGTGACTGTTTTGCATCTTCTGTAGCGAAATAAACACTCGAGCTTCAAGCGTTCAACCACAGCGCTTTAAAACAAAATTTAAAAAACTTTTTAGTCAATCAGTAACTTAATATTTTAGATTCAGATTCCGTAATTGGGATCTGTAAGTAGAGAATATTAAGCCAGCCAACTTTCAGGAGCTTTAATAGTTTTAGAAATGTCACCATCAGAAAAACCAAGAGTTTTTTTCCCCGTATTTTTTCTGTTAATGTAAATCTGTAACTAAAATTTTCGTTGTTACATAACTGCATGTTTTAACTCCGAGTGATATTAGAGATCAAACAATGCAGTTGTATTGTTTGATGACGTAATCCAATCAACGTCGTTGATCTATTACTTCCTCCAGGTAACTGGAAGAAATTCATCAGCTTCCAAAAAACGTCAAATACTTAAAAAAACAAAACAAATATCCTTTAATTTTATTGGTTAAATGTTTTTGTTCTAAAAATGGGCTATTTTATTAGTCAAGATGCTATTACTTGTGTAGGAATTCAACTACAATTCTAAAGTGGACCTGAAAACAATTCACAAATGCATTCCTCCCCAATGTTTAAGAGGGTTAGGGTAATGGATGATCATCGCTTCCCCATTGACATATAAAAAAAAAAAAAAAAAAAAAAAAAAAAAAAACAGCTCTCACTTTTGAATGTGTTGTTTCTATTGGTTACAGAAGTTGCTTGACAAGTTCCTCCGTGTGGACTGTGCAGGTCGCTGTGCAACAGGAGGTGCATGTAAATATCTGTTTTAGATGCTATTCAGGTAATAGATGCATAAACCATTGTAACCTGAAGAAGAACCACCGAAGAAAACTTCCTCGCGGGTAAATACCACCTTGTAGACCAATAACTGTCTCTTCTAAATCCGGCTATGATTGTTGGAAATTATGCTAGTATCGTTCCCAAATTTTTGTATCCAGCAAACAAGCACAATTTTTAGCATGAAAAATATTAACAATCTGATTTCTGATGATACAATTAAGTATTCTGAGGTTGCACATATTTGGTATTTGTACAGAGTTATCTGAGCAGGTGAAAAGGAATGCGTTTGTAGTAGGAAAGGCCAAAAGCGTCAGCAGGCATTATCAAAAGTAAGGAGAGATGTCAAGTCTTTTTGAGAGGGGAGAAAATATGTTTAGGAATTATTGAAGGTGATTAGTTTGTAGATGATTTTGAAGCTTAAGATGTTTGAGCACTACAAGTCTTGTTGCATTAGTAGGACAAGTGGAGAATGTTGTCATCAGCAAAATGTGATTAAGGTCAGTAAAAGTTCGTGTATGAGGAAGAAGAGTAGGGGAAATAAGAGGCCTGAGGAAAACCTGCATCGGTTGAAAAATCCGGAGAACATCCTCTACTGTTGTGTGAATGGTTCGAGGGTAAAAATGACAATTCGCTTTTACCTCCAGCCTTCTTTCACTCCTTTATAATGGATGGAATAAAGATCACAAAATGACAATGTGCTGAGAAGCTCTCAATTCGGGTTTTCTCCCCCAGTTTATCTGGGGTTTTTCATCCCGCAATCCGGTCCCGTGAACACACGCAGATTACAGTCATAAATATCGCCGTTAGGGGACGCAGCACAGGAGTAGCGAACCGGCTGCATTAATACGCCAGTAACCTCTCATTAGGAGGGACTCAACCCCTCCTAGAGATGAGAAGGATAGGATTACTTGAGATAGCATTGAAATGAGAGCAACAGGTCGACAGTTTGATAGGCAACACATTTTTAAAATCAGCTGTATATAGGCTTGCTTTAGTGCTGTTGTGGATAGATGCCATCTGCTGACTGTTTACTGTAGTCAGCAGATGGACAGCATCCCAGAAGGTAAAACACATAAAATAAAAAATAACCATCATACAGATTAATTTATTTTTATAATTTCCCCCGTTCATATGAAGAATCCTAACATGGATACCAACTTGAAATGTCGGAGAGCATCCTTCTTTAAAAAACTTGTATAAAATCTTACATTCATGTTCTCGACGATTATGGTGCGAATGTTTGTTGATATCCTAAGTATCATTGCACTCCGTCAATTTCTAGGCAGAAATTTTTTGTTCAATAATAAGGGTGAGGAACGACTTATCGTTTTTACAGTTTGGCCAAATATTTCATCATTGGTTAAATAAGGAGGTGTTCACTGTTGACCTCTGACATATTTGTGTGGCTTCTTAGAAATTAATAGAGCTTGTAATTTGCCCAGTGTTTTCCAACGCATGTAGTGCACAAAATTAATGTCTAAATTATAATCACGTAATTGAAGTACAGTATCATGTGTAATTGTTTAGCTCAACAATGTGTTCATGACATTGTGCTCGTGGATAAATTTAATGAAGCAAATTATGAGCAAACTTTAAATCCAAATTTCTGGATGTTACAGAATATGGAAGCTGAAATTTAAATTACCAAACTATAAGCAACTCCTTAGATTTTAGGCAAGGAAATCAGTGGTTTCTTGTATTTCTGTTTTATACAACTTAAATAATTACTTAGCTGGTAATATTTAATGTTTCTAGATACTAATAAAATGTAGCTTCATATGTTAAACATACTTTTATCTCTGGCAACATTTTTCTCTGATATTCTGATTATCTAGTTTTGTTAACAGCACAATTTATAATATATAATGCTGGTAATTATGCGATTAACGTAATAACCATGTGTATTATTTCTTGAGGTGAATCACAGATGGCACCAGCAGCAGCTCACGTTAAGAATTGAATCTGTGTAGTGGTAACAAATGATACAAAATGCATGCAAGTAACAAACTTGAGTTAACAATGAAACTAATATTTTTTTGTTTGAAAAACGAGTACGTCAAGCTACTTCAGTAGACTTGAAGTCTGCTAATTGTGATGAATTATAGTCTAAATATTCTTACAATATTTGTTTAATAAAGTATTAGAAAAAGTATCATGTGGATGCCAAGAAGAGAAAATAAATAAAATCAGGCTTCATTGTAAATGATGCTTTATTATACTACGACCTTATTACAATATTAGCGAACTAAACCAGCCATGGGAGGTAAGCAACAACCGCAATTCCATATGAACATCAGATTAAGCTGATGAAGTAAGCGTATGAGTTATATATACAGCTCTATCCAACTTTTCGTTTAATTAATATCATGGTCAGCATTCTCGGGGAAATTAAATTCTACGTACGGGAGGTACAGGGACCAAAGGCTGTTCGTTATAACGGAAACGCCTATCGGCTGGAGGAGGACCATACAGAGCTGGGTTAGCAGGTTCGGCTTCCACAATGACATCAGCTGGACTCTGGTTATCTGTTCCGGGTTCGTTGGTTTTCACATTAGCACGGAAACCATTGACGTCTGCTGTGTACTGCACCAGACGGTATCGACCATCATCATCCCTTACGGTGTAGGAGCCCTGAACAACTCCGTTACCATCAGCCACCTCTTGACGGGAGCTGCTTCCGTATAAGGCTGGAGCTTCGTAGCTGAAGGAATAAGGTTTGAAGGAGTAATCTTCTCTGATCTGGAATGAGATAAAGACGAATTGCACCAGTAATAAGAAAGTAGGAATTATTATTTTTAAAATAAAAAAATATTTTAAATAGAACTAAGAAAAGAAGGAATGGAAAAATTGAAAGAAGAAGAGTAAACATTGTAGGATGAGGGAAAAAAAGTTTTTAAATAAAACTTGAGAAGCATATCTATATCTTCAAGTTTTCTTCAGGAGTTATTTCAACTTATGAGTTCTTTAGAGATTCAGTGGAATCTGTTATTTCATTTAAACTGTTTAAATTAATATTAGGAGCCTGTGTTATATTAAATATTTACGTTACAATTTAAGTATCATAACTTTGTTAATTTGCAGTGAGATACTTTGAATTATTTGTGCTATTTTGTTCCATGTATTACATAAGTATAAAAAGGCTTCTATAGTAATATAAACTTACCGGATGTCCCAAGTCGCCTTCATAACGTCTCGGAGGATAATACTGACACTGAACGGCCAGCAAACAACCAAAGAAAACAGCGATCTAGAAAAAGGAAACACAGTTAGATTTTTTGTAGGGGGGGGGGGGAATATTAGAATACAAAATAAATTAGTTGATCATAAACGATTTTAAATGTAAAAAACATCTTCGTATATAAAGATGTTATCCCATTATAAGCGGAATTATACAAAGTTTTTTTTAATTGAATAGACGCATAAAAACAGCTTAAGAGGATCATATTTTCATTTAATCAAATTAATATTAACTATATATAGGGTAAAAACTAATTAAATTATGCACTAAACATTTTTCTTCTAATAAATTTCAGGTGCACCCCGTGGAAAGCAGAAGCCATTGAAATGTCCCGTATTAAGGAGACATACCTTAAAATATTTCTTTAAAATTTGTAAATTACACAAATATGCCGCGTTAGGGTGGTTAACCAGTATTCGCCCAGTTTTCACAGTATTTGAATAACTATTCAACTACTGAAGTGTGTAAAAGACACAGTTTTGTCGCCCTATTATTGCCGGGTACGCCCATGTGTGAAACAACTGGAAAACCAGTTATTCAGGGGCGTTTACGTGTTCTCTGCCCGCTATACAAAGACACAATGAGCAGTTGCTTCAAACGAAAGGATCATATTGCACACCTGTCACTTTCTCCGTTGACCGCAGTAATTTTAACAAACACGCCTTTGAAGAGGCTATTTATAATGTTAAATTGCTTGTAAGTTGATTTTAAGCTTCGTAGAAATAATTGGATAGAGTAAAACAATTAATCATAAGAGATGGAATCATAGCTTTAAAAAAAATTACACGTGTAAAAGACTATCTTACGTCCAGTAATTGTAATTTCATATATATTACCCACGAAATTATCTATTAGGAAACTAGGCAATTAAACCCTTATCCAGTTTAACTGAAACAATGGAAAATACATAAACAAATTCCAATCGTTACTATGGTAACAATGTTTAATTAACGACAACAATGGAAATTCATAACAATTGAACTAGATCAGTATTATATTAAAAAATGTGAAACGTCGGAAATGCCAGGACTAAACGAGTTAAACAAAGCATGCAAAATAGCAATAATTGTTGCAGTGAACATAGTATACACTAAAGAATCATCAGAAGAACGACTTACTTTGAGCATGGTGGAGATCGTAACACTTTGGCTTCCTAATCCCAAGTGTGGATGAAGATCTCGAGAGCGTCCTATTTATACTTGTCAGAAGCCTTCGGTGATGAAATGAGACACTCCAGATTCACACCCCAGGTCAAGTGAAGACCTTGGATGAGCGGGGATCGTCATATTAAAACGGAAGAACTTAACGATGGAATCTGTCGAGGAGTACGTGACCTTCTGTGTTTCCATCTCTCTTCAGCCCGAAGGCAAAACTTCCCAGGACAATACCGTCACGTGAATCACCGACTTACAAGTGACGTAACGCATTTTTTTTTAAGAATCTGGGTTTCGTTGTTGAGCAGTTCAGGTTACTTACCTGGCTTCCTACAAACTTTATCATTCTGTTCGGTACTATTGAGGAAAGAAAATTAATCTAGTCTAAAACGGGGGGGGGGAGCAGAAAAAGGGAGGGTATTGCTATGCCAGGTTTTTGTCCACGGGGGAGGCATCGTCATCATGCAACACATTTTAATGTTTCAACTAAACTAGTACGCGAAATGTTACTTTCTGTTCTCACTGGTGGAATTTACATCCGGGTTGCTCACTGTGGTCTCAGTGAAACTGATGCTCGCTTCTAACGCTAATAACAATTAAGAGTGTAATCAAAAGCGAGTTAAGTGATTTAGTTTACAAACTGTAATGGAATCTTTTCTTTTTTAGGATAAATAGCTGCAGGTTCCTAAGAACATTACTACATTATTCTTAGCTAAATCTCAACGAAATTGAGTAAAAGCAGTTTTACTTGCGATCTGCCTTAGACAATTATGAGGTCTCTTTACCTTGATTGTGCTATTTAACTCGGTAGCTATTATGGAATGATTACATGTTAACATAACTTAATTCCCTATTGCCATACATCACATTTTTCACAATTAGGTGTATTTATTATGCAATATTTTATCCGATTTAGCGTACAAAATTTCCGATAAATCCTTTGAGAAGATTAGAACGGCATCTCTGTGTCAGATGGTGAACTATCGTTCATTTTGCTATTATCAACACAACGCCATCTGTTGATCATCTAGAAAATTTATCGTGCATTTTCCTATTTACATTAATAAAAAAATAGAATTTCTTGTTATGTAAAGATCATTATCTACAAATCATAGGTTGAATTATATTCGTTTCCTATTTAATGAATGTGATAGGTAAATTGCGTACGTTATAATCATTGCAATAAGAAAGACCAATAATGTTATAGAAATTGGGAAGCGGTGATTGAAGTGTGGAACTTTTTTGTATGAAGCATCGAGAATTCATTCCATCTTTGTTAATGATTACTATAGTTTTTTTAAATCAAAATCCCTTCTGTGGTTTGTACTTTTGCAGTAATAATCCATTTTTCCTATAAATCAGAACAATTAATGCAAGAATTGCAAAAATAAAAAATAAATTAAAAAAAATACGGACTACAATATAAAAAAAAAAGTAGCAAAAACTTCTGATAAGCTATAATAGCAATTATAAAAATCGCCAATTAAAGGTGAGCATAAGTAACTGAATAAACTCAACGGTATCGTTGGGTGTATTGCGGTCTGTAATTATGTGTGTTCAATGGTCAGTTTGTCTGGATGTGAAGGGGGTTAAAACCCCCCTCACAGCCTCGGCCCAAGACTGACTAACTTGGTACTAAGAGAAAAAAAACCTGAGGATAAATTCTTGAGTGGATTTGATCCAGGGTCTTCCTCTTAGCAAGCGCGTGCCATACACACTACGCTACCGAGGTCCGAAGCTAAACCTCTAACTTGGGCAACTTATACTCTAAAGCGTACACACACAACGAGAAAGACAGCACGGGTTACGACAGCTGTGCACAGAAAGCAATGCTAGTTTCGTTACTTCTCGAGCCACGAGACTCTCTCATAGAAACAAAAATAATTTCGAAAATTTTTCTTATTTTATTTCTGTTATTATTATATAAAATATTTATAGGTGTATGTTGTATTTTAAGAATTTGTTTAAAATACTGATAATTATTTTTATTTTATTTCATTAAGAAATAAACACCTTAGTAAACCGTGTAAAATAAGTACGTAAAGTACTTTCCTTTGAAATATACCTTGAAACAAAACTACTGAATTTTACTTTTGTGAACAATGATATAGAAATCTAAGATTTCTTGAAATTAACATGCATTCATGTATTTCAACTTGACGATGCAAGTCTAAGTTTATAAAGCTTTAACCTTGCGAAGTGGGGTTAAGCATTCGAGTTACGCGGAGATATGCAAATCGAGTTAGGAGTGCCGTTAAATATGATGAATCAGCTTTTAGATACCTTCGGAGAAGAGTGTGGGAACCACTGGCTTGACGGTTTCCTTGCATTGTGATTTTTTATGCTACAAAATGGTGTCGTTCTGTGTAAACAATGCAATTACTGACTGATGAGAAAAACGTCTGTCTTATGAATTCATGATTAGAGTTGCGGGCTATTGAGGGGGGGGGGGTAACCATGAAACAAAGTGCTAGCGGCCATGGCTTAAATCATCATAAAATAGAAATAACAAAATGGATAGGATATTAAACAACAATACACAAAAGAAGAAAAAAAAAATGTTTTTAAAAAATGCTAAAAATTTCCTTCCAAATATCATGGAAACTGATTCTGAATTTATTTCATGAGGACGAACAGACCTGACGCTTTCGAACAGAAGAAAAAAATTGTTATTGTATTTTATTATTTGCTATTATTGTATTGCTGGAATTTCAGTGAAACGTGTTCCGATCGAGCGAAACAATGTCAGCTGACATTGCGACCACCCTCCTACTTTTCCAGCACTTGATTCCAAGAGATTAAAATCTAAACATGTGTACAGTAAAACGGCGAATTTGTGTATGTTTAATTATGAAGGAAAGGGATATTAAGAATCCAACATTTCAGAGCTTAATGTTTGCAAAACTTTAAGTTTCGAAATTTTGACCAGAAAGCTTACAAGAATCCAATCCTCGACATCGGAGTTGCCTTAGCTTACAATACACAAAAATAACTCAACCGCTGCCAAAGTCCGTATATTCGTAAATAAAAGCAACTCCATTGTGAGTTCGGAAGGATAATTTGGAAGAATCCTTATGAGTTCTCCCAGCCGAACAACACACACAGTTAACAGGCAAAAAATGTTTGAAAGAACTGCATTGATAGGCTACGTTAGGGGTGGCCATCGTTTTACGTTCCATGCGCCAATTTTTTCACGTACGATTTCAGACGCGCCATACAACTTTGTACCTTTTAAAAACTCCCTGTACAAATATGTTAATATACACAATATTTACTTGTATTTACTAGAATCTACTTCTAGATTTTCTAGGCACAATTTTACTTTCTGAAATATGTCTGATTCGTTCATCAAAAACGTTAAAATTATCATCAATTCTTCTTATAAAATGATGAACTGGGCTACATTACACATGTCAGCAGATTCGTCCAAAGCTAAAGAAAAGAAAAAACTAGGTCTTTCAGTTACTCGGATTATGTCTTTTATTATATGAGAAAGTGTTTTCACGAACAGTCCACAACGGTTTTCCTGATGGATTCGGTATAAATAAAAACACATTTTCCCACTGTTCATTGAATTCAGCTAAGCTGTTTCTGTTTTTCTTTTGCTCATTTTCTTTTTCACTGATGGATAGCCGAATGTAAAAACAAGGCTTAATTTTCGAAAAAGTACAAAACTGCAAATGATTACAAAGGACGAACAAAGCACAACTCCGTAGCGCATGAATATCAATCGTAAACTGACTGATGAACACCTGCGACGCACAGCTGTTGCTGACGCTTGGTTCCTCAGGATCAAACAAGTGAATGTGCGAAAGATGTTCTCGAACCAATAAAATCGCTAAAAATAATTACTAAGTTTTAGTTTTTGGTTAATACTTTTTGCATAAATAGGTTTACTTTTTCATTATAATTGAGGTACAATGCGCCACTTCTAATCATCTAATGCACCACTTTTGGCGCAATCACCATCCCTGCTACGTAATGTATGGTGGTCTCCCTCTGTAGAAAACTAATTCAAATAGTTATAAAGTAAATTATACTTGTCAAGAAATTATATTCTTGTTTAAACTTTTATCGAAGTGTAAGCAAACAAAATTTACTCAGGATATTTCTTCACGAGTCGGCTACTTGTATAATAGAAGCTGATAACTTCACATCGATTGCTTTGGTATCCCATAATGCAAAGCGCACTTCCTTAAGGATGTGCAGAATACTATGCATTGTGAGAGGGATCACTACCCAGACTGGTTTCGACTTTTATTGAGGTTTCATCAGTGGAAGCAAGAAGAGATATCAAGGTTGAAGTAATATATATATATATATATATATATATATATCCCGTATACAAAGTAATAAAAAAGATATTAACCTTATTTTAATAAGGCAGTTTATGTGAAGTTATCAGCCTTCTCTATACAAGTAGCCTAATTTAGCGCGAAGTATTTTTACGACTGAACTACTCATAGACAGATTTTTTAAAAAAATGTAATTTCTCGGCAAGTATAATGTACTTTTTAAACTAGCAAAAAAACTTTCAAATTTTAAATTTTTTTTTCTTAATATTATAATAATAAATGAATACACCTTTTTATTAAATATGAATTCAGAAATCATATATTTCCCATATAGTTTTCATGTTCTTGACTACCCGTGAGGTG
The DNA here is from genome assembly GCF_054136105.1 of Typopeltis vanoorti. Taxonomy (NCBI): domain Eukaryota; kingdom Metazoa; phylum Arthropoda; class Arachnida; order Uropygi; family Thelyphonidae; genus Typopeltis; species Typopeltis vanoorti. Next base: position 30,908,161 of record NC_143569.1, on the reverse strand, counting down.
ACCGGGATAAGAATAGCCCCAATATAGCTCATGCATGTCGTACGAGGCGACTAAAATGGGTACCCAGGGAGGGTAATGGATGGCAATGCTGTAGCTAATGAAGTTCTAACTGAGGCTCGGCTATTGCTGTCACCCTCCTGCCATGATCAGAGCTTTAATAGCTCAATAACACCTTACCCTTACACTGTCCTCTACAGATAACGGGGAAGATGAAAAGCATTCTTGCTTCGCTCCTTTTAGCCAGTCCTTATAAGTATAAGTCATGTATGTATGTAGACAAAGATTTTTGATACAATCAAGTTTTATCATTAGTATGCACAATATTTAAATAAAATAAGAGTGATTGATTGATTAAACGTTGTATTATTTAAATATTGTGCATGCTAATGATAAAACTTAACATGAGTAATTTCTTCATTAAGCGTTGTTATGTACTTAATTTTTATCATTACCATGCAGAATAATATTAATGTTAAGAAGTCTAATGTGAATTTAATGCATCCAGTACATTCAAGTATGTATGTCAGAAGCTAAAGTAGGTGATGACAACTCTTCAGAATTAGTACAAATGTCAATTAGAATTAGATAAGACAATAGAAGAGAGATAACTGAATGCAAATAATGAATTAGGAATTACATTGAACTCTGACCAAAGCAGAGAAAAGACGCGATAAGTATTAGAAGGAAGAGAAAGATTGTATAAATGTTTATTCTTCCGAAAAATCCAATTGAGGCATAATTTTCATTACACGATGATCAGTCATCATCTTGCTCATCCGTTGTCTTATTTAATTCTTTGGCCTTTTTCATTTCTTTTGTAGAGCTGTCTTAAAAATATGACGAAGACCAAAATAAATTCTCACGGTTTTACAAAAGACGTGGACGAAACTGATCGCTTTGTGAAAGATAGGCAACAAAACTAATCAAAATAAAGTAAAGAATGTTGGTCAAAATGCAATTCGAACAAAAACTTTCTTGATATCACTTCTACTCACGTGATGTTGCAAACCTTATGGAAAAATGCAGTTATTTTAAGTATTTATTTTAATTTTAAAAACATGTTTAGTATATCCTTTATTTAATTGGATATCGATTTTTACCATATTACATATAGTATGTCTGAAATAGTTTATTCTTAATTCCATCACTCAGTGTAAGATTACAGCCCTATTTGGAATCCTAACGTGTATCCTCAGTAAGGTACCGGATTATCTGATTCTTATCCAATTCCTACTAGGAATTACCAGTTGTTTTAGATATTGAGCTATCGGATCTTGCACCGATGTAGCGTATTTTTCTTGCTCGAAATATTTAAAAGTTTTGAACGATTACATGGGAAAGGTTTGTAACCATTGCAATTTTTGCTTTATTAGCGACTACTCCTCTTTGCTGCTACTCGTGTGCTGGTGATTCCCACATTTTTCTGATCTGTAATGACGCGCTGAGGTATGCAGGTGTGGTTTGTATGCGTTTCTTTGCGATAAATCTTAATATCCAGTTTTCGTCCTGCTGTCCTACTTCATAGGACAACTAAGTAGGCTAATTTTTTCTATCTTGTTCTAGTTTGTATGCAAGCTAGTATTAGGCGTTGATCTTCCTACGAGAATAAAATTGTAAAGTATCTGTGCCATCAAAGGGAAAGTGTCATCTACATAACGAGCACATCGGTTTTGGTGGAGCTAACTCCAGCCCTCCTTATTCGCATGTTTCTATAGAATACTCTTAAGCTGTGGACAACGGACAGCCCATCGCCGAACCCAGTATTTTACTTATGAATGGTGCTGTTATGAAGTACCTGGGTTTCGGGTCAGTGTTGGTCTAATTCTTTTACTGTTATCTTATGAGTTCGAGTAGCTCATAGGTGGGGACAGTGGCATAAAGAAAGAAATGTTTATTAGACAGTGATGTACTATTCAGTCCAGTTTATCGCAAATGAATATCTTCTTGACTGTTGAGCAACTTTACGAATTGTTTAATTGGTTGTAGGCAATGCCATGTTTGATTTACACAGTAATTGTTTTGGGTGTGTTATTCATGAACCTACAATGCTAACTATAATTTCGAAAGCTGCCCGTGATAAAGGTGGGTGGGTTAACTTTCCTTAAAGTTGGTATAAGAATATTTCATAATCAACGAAACATTCTTATAGCATATTTTTCCAAGAGTGGGTATTTGTTTTATGTTATTAGATATCTATCCATACATCTTCGAACAGTTGTTTTGTAAGAAACCTTACAAAGGTTGTTTAGTTTTCGACAACCTTTGCAAGGTTTTTTTTTTTTCGGGATGTTATTGCTTTTTTTTTCAAGAGACCTTTAAGGATCTCGGTTATTGTCTGAAGCATTAGCTTCAGACAATAACCAATTTATGAATTTATCTTTTTTTCTCTTAGTCTGTCATATTTCTTGAATATTTAAAATTTTTGTTCTACTCAAAAGTGCTTTGAACATACATCGTTTCCTCCATTATCTACTATAGGAATCGATAGTCGTTCTTTGTGTCTCAAGGCGCACAACGTTTTTTTTTTTTTTTTTTGATGATTTCTTCAATCATTTGAATACTCCTACTGCACACAATAGGTTCACATGTAAATTAAAACTGGAGGGACAATTACCCTACTTACTGTTTATTATTAACTAGGACAATAAAGCGAAAACTGGATATAACTATTTATCACAAAGAAACTCGTACGAAATGCCTTCGCATAATTATGAACAATGAAAATCATCAGGAATGTTGGCGCAAGAGCAAAACCAATCCTAAATGAACAAAATCTGCAGATCCTTATCAGGTTTCAAAAGTCTGCGAGAAACGAACAGTAAAAGAATTGGTGGGTTATACTGTTAAACGCTGAATATGTAACCAAAGTAAAAAGATAAATCGGAATGTATTGCCAAACATTTTTGATCTATTGTACTGTCACCATTTGTAAGTGAAAGACTCTCACAACCGATGCAATGTTGCTATTTCAAGAATGGTGTCTCCTGTTATTGTGCAAGTAAGATGGATAATGAAGTACGCATTTTCGTTGTTCAGAAAAATTCACACTAAGTAATATTTATTAAATGATCTCAGTGTGCATAGGGAAATGTCTGTTATCTGGACAATAAATTGGTAATCGGTCTGACGGGTGTCAACAAAGGGGAAGCTTAAATCGAAAGCTTTCTCCAATGATTTATTATTCACCTTGGGGACAAGGAAATGAATCACTTTTCCGATTTCCTTACTGTTGGCAGAATTCTCCATACAATCATTTCGTTACGTTGCCAGTATTTTAATTTCGTGCATTGAGGCCCCCCCCCCTGCTTCATGAAAAGAATACAAACACATGCCCATATCCGAACTGTATTCAATAACACCTTGATCATCGTGTAGAATTGGGAAGGCCCTTTATCACTCTCCGTATATAGGAGGGGGGGGGGGGGGGAAATAATATTTCTTGACACGGTTTCTACAACCATAAAATGGTGCACGATTTCTTTATTCCTCAGGCGTACACACGGATAGGAGTTGCGATCTGTTACGACATTACAAACACGCATGCGTAACATAGCACTACGATATATTAAATGTCAGAGTCTTTTTGAGTAACCGTTGCATCTCAGCAATGAAATAAGTATCTTCTGACATTTTAATCTATGGTTCTTCTACTGTTGTTTATATTTTTATTGGAATAGATAAAGCTTTTATGAATTTTCCCAGTCTTATAGATAACCAGTATACCACTTCTTTGATTATCCTGACTTCGAAATGTCAGTAGGTGACTTGGATCTAAAACGTTGGAATAAAATTCTAACACCATTAAGCAGTTTAGACGTTAGCGTGTGTGTCTCTTGTAATCTTTTTCAACATTCACGTGATTATTATCGCAACGTACTCCTCCTGTTGTACCAGAACTAAAAACTAAACAGTTTGTTGTTTGCAAAAAATCAAATTACGCACTACTAACTACATTCGCAAAGTGTTGCATATATAAAAACGGGCCCAGTTTTATTTAAGTAACTAGTTCTTGAGGACGTGCTAACAACGTAGAAACGTTGGTAATGTCATTTATAGATATATGTAACAACTGTACATTATTTTTTTTTAAAAAAAAATATTATTTCATTGCTTTAAATGGAGTCTTGTTTCGTTTGTCGCTTTTTCATCGAACCTTAGTCATCTCGTTTAACATCTTCAACATTCATATTTGTTTGACAATATATTTCAACATCAGCACATCTTTTAGTTGATTCTATCTTGACGTCAACCATATCTTTGTGGCCTGTTTTCTAGTGCCTATCGTGAGATGTTCGACAACCATCAGTGCTTTTCGCTATATCAGTTCTGATTTTTGAACCAGAGTTGACAGTTTACAATCGATTCCCAAAAGATTTCCCATGTCGAGCGGGTCAGCGTGAAGATTTGAAAAACATTGAATCTAGCATTTGCAGAGCTTACCTACCAACCACAGTTATATTCAAACGCTTTGGATTACAGTCATCCCCTCGACTTACGTCCGGGTTTCGTTCCATCCGGCAGGACGTAAGTCGATACATTAAATCAACAGAGTCGTAGGGGTTAGGGACTTAACCGTAATAAGTATACTGTCATTTCAGTTTTTAAACCTTATTACAAAACTGTACTGTGCGTTACTGCCACTATAAAACAGGAGAATAATCACCCAAATCTTCCTCCGCAATCTTTTTCTTCATTACCTTCCCTGTGTGAACGATCAGGCTGTGGCTCTTCTTGCGTAACCTTCGTGTTTTGATGAAAATGTCTAATGGGCTTTGCTTATTCTTCTTTTCATCATAATTTGTTCATAGTAAGAAAACGCATCATGTACTTTCGTTTCTATTATCAAATAGCGTTCAACATTGGGGTCCATGTCTTCAGCCATTTTGAGAACATCGCTAACTGCAAAGAACATTTCTGCAAGACCCTTCACTGTGAATTGTTTAACTACTCTCCTTGTTTCTCTTTTCCCTCTTCCTTTTCTCGTTTTTCCTCTTCCGCAACAGTTGTTCCTCCAGTTCAACCAATTCTTCGTTAGTCAACTCTTCAGGGAAACTTTCTATGAGTTGAATTATGTGGTCATCATTCACTTCGAGATTCAGATTGTTTGCTAGACCCACTATTACAAACTTCCAAAATCATGCACAAACCTTTTTAATGTCTTTTTTTTTCATATGCCACGCATACATTGAGAGGTCACTTCGTCGCAAGCCACAGCAATAGTTTTAATAACATGAAAAATATTGAATGTTTTCCAGAATTGCATGCGAGTCTGGTCATTTCCTTCAGTAGCAGAAATGGCTTGTGAAAAAGTTCTCTATAGATCAGGGGTCGCCAAAGTCATTTGCCCGTCGACCCCTTCAAGCGTTTCTTGACTTTTTATCGACCCCCTATATTTTACTATTATTTTACTATTAAGTAATTATAATAGGGCAAGCAAAAAAAGACGCTTATGTGAGTTTTTAGATTGTTTATTTTATGTGTTTATTGTATGTATAATATAGTATATATTATTATATTACTATCACTAGTAATATCACTGGTATTACTAGTAATATTAATAAACTAATGGTATTAATATCACTGGTATTACTACCAGCGCTGCTCAACTCTTCAACATAGAGAAGTTTAGTTCGTGAATGAATAACGATTGAATTATAATATGTATGTTGATGAATTTTAGAACATTAACGCTCGCTTGTATGTCGATGCGCAAAAATGAGACTGGGATCGAATACTTTTATCAGTAAATAAGAACCACGCACGTGTTGCAATCTCGCTCCAATTCCGCCGGCCGGCAAGAACCATCAACATCCGTTTATTGGTAAATACGTCATTTTAGCCTACTTGATTGGCCTCAGTAACTATTTTCATGACCTTACTCCATCTTACAGGTCCTATTCATGGACCTGTAAGATGGAGGTACTGACCCCACGATTCACTCTTAATTGCGTTGTCATTACCTCCATGTCTTTTGTCATGGAGGTAATCCAAGTTAACCGAATTAAATATTACCCATACAAGGATGTCTTAAATTTTTCTGTCGACCCCTGAGCCCGAATCTACCCCTAACAATGTCATATCGACCCCTTTGGCGACCACTGCTGTAGATAATAAGCCTTAAACACTGCAAGAAATCCATGATCCATCGGTTGGATCAATGAAGTAGAGTTTGGAAGGAAAAACATGACCTTGAACTTGGTGAAGATCACCGCTATAAGACGGATGACCTGGAGCATTATCTAGAATTAATAAAATTTTAAATTCTACATTTTCTTTTACCCAGTAGCAAGGCATCCTCAAACATTTCTTGAGTCATCCACGACTTATTGCTCATAATGAACTGAGAGTATGATTCCTAATGTTCTTGAAGATTCGTGGATTCTCACTGTGCCATGTCACAAATGGTTTGAGTTTATATCCAGCCACATTACTCGTAGAAGAATCGTAATACGGGCAATAAAAACTTTGAAACTAGGAATAGATTATGCTTTTTTTTTTGTGGATGAATGCCCGCTGACATTTTGTTCCGAAACAAGAACATCTCATCCATATTAAATATTTGCTATGACAAATAATTTTCCTCCATAATAATTTTATCCAATTTTTCCACACACTCCTTGGCAGCCTTCTCAGCTCTTGCAGATTGCCATAATTTTCACATTATGCAGCGCAAAACGCTGCTTAAATCTCATGAACCAACCGGAAGAAGCGTTGAATTCGTAGTCATAATCAGGTTCTGCTTTCTCCTTCAACATATTGAAGAGACCTAGTGCGTTAGCTGTTATGGTCCTAGTGCTAAAGGGTATGCGCTTTTGGTTCAGGTCCTCTATCCATGATGCAAGTAGCTTTTCAAATCACAGATAGGACCTTGTCGTTGCTTCGTCACTATCGTCGATTTAATGGAAGCAGATCCTTTCACAGCCTCCAAGATTTTATCTTTATTTTTCAAAATGGTCGTCACTGTAGAATGAGACCATCCTAAGTCATGTGCGATCACATTGAGGGGTTTACCATCTTCATTTTGCTTTATAATTTGCAACTTCGTTTCAAGATCAATTGGCTCTTTTTCTGTGTTTCTTCACGCGGTTTTTTGATTGTGCCTGTAGGGTCCATGTGGCACAAAACGTGGCGAATCTTTTAACGATAAATACACAAATAACACATTTCTCAAACACAAAATCAACAGAGGAACCGTTAAGGACACGTGCCGACTGCTGAGGGAGATTGCCGTTGAAAGCGCTGTTGCTACTGTGCGTGCTTTACCTTACGCCCGCTTGCGTCTTGTTCGAAAGTATAGCCCGAGTGTATTTTAAAATGATTGCCACGTACATATTAACTAATAAAAGTTATTTACGAAGCATATAATTTTAAAATAGAATGGCGAGTTGAATATCGAGCATTGAATTTGGAAGGACAAGATGAACAAATGCAAAGAGTAAAACCAAAAGTGAAAAAATAATACACTGCAATCAGTTTAGCGTATTAATGCACACAGTACGTTATTTCGTAGGTTGCATTAATGACAACGCCACTGCTATTATTATGCGTAGTAGTATTAAAGCAGCTGTAAAGAACCACTAGACGTGTTTTATTAGTGAATTATTAGTCTTAAAATTTATTTATTTTTATTGTATTGTGCATATGGAGTACATGTTTAAACACTTCTGTTCTGCTAAAATGAATTTATGCAAGTGATTATTCTTATGCACGGAAAGTTGTCAAGAATTCAAATGAAGACATTATTCTTAAATAATGTATACAAAACACTTCTTAATTAACCTTGGAATCTTATTCGTTGTGGCTTCCTATACTGTTCCCTTTATTAATGAGGACTGTAAAAACGTTCATATTAGAATATTGATATTTCCCAAACAGGAAATAACTTCATTGCAGGAATACAAATTACATAACTAGAAAAACTCCCAATAAAAATAAAAAAATCCATTTCACTTTAAAATCATCCGATTCGCATCCTACAGCATCCGTATACGGCACACGCAAGACTGGTTCTATTATCGGAACTCGTGAACTTGACCAACTTTCCAGAGTCGCGCCTAAGCCACAATTGAGAGCACGTGTGGAATACTAGACTAACGAAATCCACGTATTCTAACAGCATTTACGACATTGACAAGCAAGTGTGCGTAGTTCCGCTGTAAATCCGTAATATTGATAACATCGAGTGCTCCGTAAGTTGATGTGCGACCTTCTACATTCCTTGTGTCATCATTATACCAGTTCTTACGGGGAATGGCGACTCGATGCTAATCCCTAATTGTTAATTACGTTACTGATTGCTGTGCGAACTAATAGTAAACAATGTTGGCCGGACATTAAACTCTCGTAAACGTTTTATGTCGCCGTGTTTTTGAGATCTTATGGAACGAAACATTATAATGATTGTGCAAACAGAAATATAAATGAAAGCTGGCGCACTTTTAATTATTTAACTGCGTCATTCGAATCACGACAATTCGCTGTTAAGACGTTTGTCAAAAGCCTCCAACTGTCGGCCATCTGAAGGACATCTTACAGAGCTATGAATTATTGTCACCCTCTGGACATTCCTTAACGAACTATACTTCGATGTGAAGAATGATGGAAGGGGGAGAGAAAGAATACAATCAACTATTTCGAGGTGTAAAATAATGTAGCGAGTATTGACAGCAATTCTCTACATTATTCTGTATTCGTTAGTTTAAAACGTTTTAACAGTTATTTGTATCTGGGAATTTTCGTCCTTTTTTCTCCAAAACAAGCAGAAAATATTGTTTGAATGCAATATAAACTCTTGATTATCTAGCATATGTCGAGGAGCATCAGCACATCATGCTGATGCTCCTCAATGTTAGTAAATGTAATTTTATGCATTTTAGTGTTATGAGACGTTCAGTACCGTCGACAGGGGATGTAGCATAGAGGCAGCCTGCCTAACGGCGCGGCTTAATAAGGGCCCTCGTTCAGCTATATTAAGGTAGGCGCCCCAGCTACGTAGCAAGTGCTTTTTCCAAGCTTAAACTAATTAAAAATTATTTGCAAACAGCAATGACCCAAGAAAGATTGGTTGGTCTAGCAACTACATCGATAGAGGCTGACATCGTTCATATTTAAATTTAGAAGAGCTTATAAACAGTTTTATTGTGCAATATCCCCCATAGAGTAAACATTTAATTAATATTATTATTATTATGTAATCGTTTTGCTTTCTCTTGTAATAAAAACAAAATAGCAGTTGGGGATTTTCTTATATTTTTATCTTATAATCCATCAGGGGCGATATTTAATTGTTTGCCTCAGGGCGCGATCTAATCTGGAGACGTCCAATGGTGTATTGTATTGGAATTATACTAGCGTCACTGGTCTGAACTAGTGATGCTGGAGTTTAAGTAGCAAGTGCACTTTTTTCTCGTAAAGAAGTGCCAGACTGGAATGGATTGACTAGGAGGTTGCGATAAGGTGATTGAATGAATTCAAGAAAAGACATGCTAGCTGATATGAGTCGCCTAGGATGTCTCTGATGATAATAATAATTATGTCAGGCCATTAAAGTGTGAGAAGAATGCCCTGTTGGAATGTAAACGTATTTTCAAACACTTCGTAGAGAAAACAAATGAACAGAATAATAATACTGACCCTTTGTGGCTTAAGTTGTCTTTTTTTAAAACAAACAAACAAACAAACTCCAATTTGGAATTCTACTTATGCCTTCTTTACTTTTTTATGTATTTATTCAATCGCCGAGGAAAACACGAACGTCTTATTTACAAGGAAGGAGGACATTCTGATGGTCGAGGGTTCTTTACAATTTAAATCCATCTAATTCATTTAGCCATGAACTATCTCCGGGTTGCTTTGTTCATCCATACGGAACTCACGAAAGAGAGAGATAACTCATGTTGCATTTATCGCTACGACGTCACATTTCTTAACTTCAAATACTCCGCCTATCATCTTCCAACTTAAGACTTCATTAAGAAAAAATCAGTTGACATTTTCTAAAGCATCTCTTCGATTTGTATGCGATGCATCAACTCGGTTCTCTCCCTTCACTGTGGTGTGTGTGTGTGTGTGTTGAGTGCGTATTTCTATTCGTTCTTTTTCTTATGGTCACCTTGAACCAGTTTCACTATGACAAAAGGCACTCCTCCCCCTAAACTTCCCCCTCATCGGAGTGAGTCTTATTGAGGATGCATTAAGAATGTTAAAAACTTCTACTGCCATCATCCATGATAAGATGATTGAGTCGCGTACGTTTAGGAACATCGTCAGTTTCAAAGAGGTAGTTTACGGCCCGGAAAATTTAAAATCTAAAGAAATCTAACACAGCACGTTTTCTCAAGGGAAGGGTGAAATTATTTGGCTATTGAACAAAAGATTAAAGAAAATTATTTTTTTTGTGGATGTCGCTTTGAAAAAAAACTATTCAGGATCCTCTTGTCTTGAAATGGGATTTTTGTGACGTCACTTTAGATTGTCTTTTTCGTGGGGTTAATGATTGTAAGGTCAATGCTTGCATAACTGTCAGTGGATGACGTCTACGTGATAAAAAAAATAATAATAAAATAACAATTATGAAAAAATCCAAGTCTTTTTAGCATTAAGAATAATCCCTGCTTCTTTTTATTAAATCTTATTCTAAATCCTAAAATTCTCAGTTAAGATCAAGGATATACCAAGAGTTACTGGAGTTATCTATTGGAGAATAGAATTTTACTCAAGGAGTGTCAATGCGATCGTGTCTTGTATTTTTGATGTGTCTGGTGAAAAGGGTGGATCGTTAGGGTTGCACTGACTCCGTGAATACCCTCCCCTTGAAAGACTGACTCACTGGTGTTATAATTAAGTATCACGAAATCAAATGAACATGTTTACTGCGTAACAACGGAGGCTTTCGAAACACCTTGATGAGCCAATGTTGCCTGGAATTAAATGTCTACTATTAACGACATTTAAATTGGCATAACACTTAAAATTTAATTACTGCTGAATGTTTACCTCATTAGAGTAAGGAAGTTAGCAATGCATGCAATATCAAATAACATTTTGTATCAGCCTAAAAATTAAAATACTCCTACTCACTTGGCCATTTTGTCTTAACACTGTTGCAGAAAACTGTCTTAATTGTTGTTTCATAATGATATTTTAATGTTTTCTTAATAACACTAGAACCAAAATCTAATGCTCGGCATTCTTTAACCAAATAAGGGCTTGTATTATTTGTCTGTGTCATCGATTAAAAAAAAAGTTAAACAAGCTTACAATGAAGCTATCTTGATTATAAAACAATAAAATATCACAGCATTCAAACTTATAGAAATGATGACCTTCTAGCTATGAAACTCATTGTTGTAACTCCCCCCCCCCCGAATTATTAAATGCATTGGTTCTATCAGAACATAATGCACTTTAAAAAAAAATAATAATAAATATGAAAGAAAACTTCACTGGCCTATCACATCTTTAGTTTCCTCGATCAGAATTCAAACCGAGGCTTTTTAGTGTTGAATTTGAGCTCGCGCTGCACGTTTTGTACTTCGTATAATATAAGTTTAGGTTAAAAACTTATTTCGTTGATACTCGTGTTTTCCTTGAAATCTAAACAAAAATCCAACAACCGAAATTCTTGTATGCTGTAGCAGACGACTTCCACTAAGAATAATTAGCGAAACAGCGGCTTTAACGCAAAAGCAGTCCTCAAATCGTCACATAAGCATTATCAGCTCAGACAGGATTCAAAGTATGATGGATCCATGACCTTAAATGAATTTTCTACATTTTTCATTTGTCATCTCGGAAGGCTAAACCTACTTTTTTCGAATTATACGGCAAGTTCTTTACCCACTATTTGATTCGTCCGTTTTTGTGCAATATTTTGAACTAAACATAAGATACTCAACTGAAACGAGCTTTCTACAATTAACCTTTTGTTTATGCAGACGTATTAATCCTCCTTTCACGAATCATTTTTTGTTGACAGGACATGATCGACACAATCAATTCTCAGGATGTCCTAAATGCTGTTTCGATGCATGCAAAGTTTGATATTTTTTATAGGTGAACCAGCTTTATTTAAATCATAAGTATTCCCTCCAATGAAGCCTCAAATGTATTTTTTTTTCAATCATTTGCTTAACTATGCAATACTCGGACATCTCCATCTTCAAGATCTACAACTATTCTTCTAACACTTATCCCATACCATGTTGAGTAGACAGAGAATAACCACGTCACTTCAATGCCACTAAAACGCAATCTTGCTTCTACTCTTGCAAAAGTGATCTTAATACATTTTCCCTTATCCTCAGTAATACACAGATCACCAGAGAGGATGAAATCTCTGCCTGTCCGTCTCTCTCGTTGGACTGCCTGCCATTTACCTCCACCCTTTCATAAACATCACATCGATAGCCTCCTCAACCTCTTGATATTCTTTTCCACCCAAGACACTACTTGTCATCCAACCAACTACTAACTTCTACAAATTCCAAATCCTCAAAATACCACTCACTGTTTGGGACGATGCATTTAAAGTCTTCCTAAAATTTCTTGATGCTATTCAGAGAACAATTTGGCTACTGATGATCCCTCTTTTACTCATTTCCATCTCTATCTCACAAATGCAATGATTCAATTCTGTCTGCAGGTAGTTCCATGGTCAGTGCTCCGCTGAACTATCAAACATCATCCTTCCACTTTCTGTTGGCTCTGTTAATACAAGCGCATCAACTACCCAGTAATCCTTTTCGGTGCAACTGCAAACACACTGAACCTGCTTTTTCTCTTGCTCATTAAAATCATCTACCTCTGTCTTCTGGAACAACCTTCCTTATGTAGTTTTCCTAAACAATACAAACCTCAAACTTTTCCAAGAAAAAACTGTAAATAAATTTTTTCAACCGTCAGATAAACTCCCTCTCGGACAGTGCTGATGTTATTCCTCTCGGTATGGGTTCGATATATTGTACAACTTTCGTATATTCGGATCGATCGATGCGTCCTCTAATTTTTAGGAAAGGGGTGGCTGTATTTGCATTTCATTTAAAACACTTTGCATGCAGTAATTCGAACAAAACATATTTTTGATTTTAAATACTGTAGAAAAACGAGAAAAAACAGCGGGAATAATTAATGCCTTCTATTGAAATAGAAGGCATTAATTATTCCCGCTGTTGTTTTGGGCAAATCTTTAATTTCTTCCACACCATTACTTTTGATACCATCGTGTACATGCAAAAACAATCCTAAGCGCTCATCCATAACTGCCACACTAAATCCTGTTTTCTTATCAACTGTGAATCTTTCACATGTAAAAAAGTGTTGGGGGGGGGGGGAAGACCTGCACGCCATACGAATGAATAAGGAGAAATCTTAAACAGAATCTGTCTTTAACGGCAGAAGGGTTTTCAGATTTAATCTCGCATTTCTAAATGGACCACGTCGATTTCTACCTGAAACAGACCTCCGCGTGACCGATCCTTGACCTCTTCCAATAGTAATCACTTGTTCACAGGATTACAGTACACCCTTCCCCCTATTAACCTCATGGTCCGGTGGTCTAGATTTAAAGCTGTGCCGAGATGAAATATATCTCAAGGCTGTCCGAGAAAATAAAATAATAATAAAAAAAAAAAAGCTGTCGTCTTCCTTATTTCCCTCGCGCTCCGCTAACTCACCCATTGTTTACGACCGCGATGAAAACCTGTACACGCGTTGTTGGTTGGGTTTATCCACGGTCGCCACATTGCTCCGTCAGCTTGTCAGAACTAAACAGAGCGTCCCGTTACCTGTTGCGTCATCTCCGTAAATCTAAAACCACATCCATCACCACGCACTAGGAGTCGAAAACACCCGGCCTTACTTTCGCTCTCGTCTGAGAATGAAAGAAAAAACAAATTTGGGATTCCGTCGGTTTAATTACTATCCTCCTCCATTTCTACGCAAGATTCATTAAAAATTCATACTTCTTAACGGATTTTGTTCAAGTACGAAAAGTAATTCATGCTATTTAAATTTAGAACATTTTAAGAAAGATCAGAACGCTAATGACTAGGATTCGATTGGAAGATCAAGCAGCACTTTCCTACGTTAAATTCCAAGAAAGTAGCACAAACAAAGATTGTGCATGAAATTCAACAGGTGATATGAAATTCCAGCAAAAAATACTGTTGGTGGGCGGTAGATGGCGTTGTGTGTAGATAGATTTAGTGGGTTGTGTGGAAAGGAGTGACCTCCCACGATGTCCTTGGAGGTGTCAAGTAGTAATAATAATAATTTGAGCTTTACGGATCGTCATATACCAAACGTAAGATACTCAAAAATCCATGAAATGTAATCATTTCTATTTGTGATCACAGCGACCAAACTTTCTCTCTACAAATACTGAGTTTAAACTCGGTACTACAGAAGCAAATTCAATAACTGCGAACATTTCTATTTGGTTATAACACCATCAACTTAGATCTGAAATTTCTCAAAGTGAAAGAAAATTCAATATTTTATAAAAGTTTATAAATTGCTTATTTAGAAAACAAAAAAAAAAAAATTCATTTAGCTAATGAATATGCCGGAAAACCATCATCAGATTCATTATAAAGTTTGTTAGAATTGTCAACTTCACTTATTCAAAATAATTATCATTGTTTAGTTCTTCCTGTGCAAACGTTTCAAGTTGATTTCATTGTGACGTAGTACAAATGAGCCAATTGAAAGTATTCCACTTATTTATTATGTTAATTAAAAATTTGAACTGTTAATTTTTTTTTTTGGCTAGATGGCTGAAGCAAGAATGCTTTTCATATTCCCCGTTATCTGTAGAAGAAATTGTATAGTTGAGGTGTTATTGAGCTATAAGCTCTGATCATGGCGGGGTAACGGCAATAGCCAAGCCTCAGTTAAAACTTCATTGGCTACAGCATTGTCATCTGTTACCCTCTGAAATCTAATTTCCAAGTCATTATTTATTGTTTATTGAAAAGTAGGCTTTCTCCCCAAGAGAGCTATAAGATTATGAACGAGTCGAAAAAGTAAATTCAGGATCGAACCGTTTGTTTTGTTTTTACATAAACACCTCATGGCTTACTAGTTAAACCACCCTGTTTTATAAGCTGAAATTATCAACTTTGTATCATTCTTTATCAATGAATAAAGATCGCATGTGGCTTGAAAATTAATGTGGCTTTGTTAACATCTACGAGTTTGAAAAACACAAACGAAATGAGTAAAAAATTGACTGTTAAAGCTTGAATAATGTAGATATTTAAACAATTTTAAACGCGAGAAACAATAAACAAATTATAACATGTTCAATCGCTAAAATTTCAGCAAAATCCAAAGAATCCTAGCAAGCTCTGTTATACACACCGTTATATGTTTTGTATGCATACAAAAGACTACATAACTTGACGGTGATGTTCCCTTGATAGATCAGCATATCCCTTTATGAAACCTAATTAAACTCTTACAATGAGACCGCTTATTTCTTTGTTTTATCTTGCTTTCCCACTAAACATAGTAACTTTTATATCAAAATTATCCAGCTAATCCATCTGCAATTTCTTCAGCTTCGTTTTTAGCTTAACTCTTTCGCTATTCATATTTTTGGGACTTTCAAGTGAACCTCAAAAGCCATCAATTTCTTCATAACGGCGGTATCGAATATCTACTTTGTGTTGTAAAGTACAAACAGCACGTAAGTTTCGTCTTTTTTCAACTGTTTTTATATATACACCAATATTTTTTTCAGGAAATTGATGTAGAAACCTTGATAGTAGCATAAAGCACGATCACAAATCTTGTTATTCATAAAGGCTTTTTTTTGTTGGGACTGCTTTTCTGGATACGTTTTAGGTTTGCAGGAAGGGAAGGATCTTGTAGTCTCCCCATGAGACCAACTGACTCACCTTTAGGCAAAACGTCATTATAAAGAACTGAGACGTACAGACTGATGTGAACGTCTAAAACATTTTACTTACAGGAATAAATTGACACTGAGAAAGTGTGGTAACGGTCAAATGATTTTCAACAAGAGACTGCTCCAGTTAGCACATATTTGTTCGATCCTCCGTATCAAGCTGTTCTTTTACAAATTCTACTCCTTTATAAACAGAAAAGGTGGAGAAAGGTAATAAAATATAGTTTATAAAGATGATTCAAGATCCACGACATGAAAAAGGGAAGAAATCGAGTGCTAAAAAGAAAAAAAAAAAGACGAGCATGTTCACATGGATGGAAATTCTTGCTATCAAAAACCTTCTGAAATATATGCTAGTTTACTGAATTATTTGTTCCCCTTAAATTTAAGGTTTCTGTCTTTTTTATTTTTTTTAAATTGATTGAGTCTTGTGCGCGCGTTTCGTAAACCTATCTTCTAAATGGGTGGATGAAGATATTGATGCTCCATGAGGAGCCACATGGCTTTGTAAAGGGTCGATCATGCCTTAGTAATGTACTCACTTTTTTTATAATAGAATGAGAGTTGAGTTGGATAAAAGAAATAGCTACACGATTCACTGAGTACCTATCAGCTATTCAGCCCAATTTTATTGTGCTATAAATAATTTTCATATCGAGCATCAGTCCGAGTATAAAAGCACCTTCGAAGAAAAAGCAATCCAGGTGACTTCAGTGGATGTGTTGTGTTAGTGAAGCCGGTGTGTGCATGCTGTGCTGCCACTCCGAACGACAGGAGGAACCTGCAACAGTAAGAAAAATTTGACCCATAAGACAAAGATGAATGACAGGAAATGGCGACGTCTTATACGAACTGCATTTGCAAATAGGAGACCGAAGGCAGAGGTCATCTCCAACGGATTCATTTCAAATTCCGAAGTGTGTAATGCAACGAAAATAGCATAAAATTAGATTCGCAGTTGTGTTTCTTAAAAAAATATCTCATTTTTAAAGTAACAGAAAACACCGCCTATATTGACGTCGTAACACAGAAATATGGCTGCTGATTGAGCGCAGAAGTCTTGCTAATTCACAGTGAGTGCAAAACAAAAACATTTTCTAGCCTAAAGTTTTTCCTGTTCATCGACTACACTACAGGGTGAACAACCTCTTAGAGTATAAAATTACCATAGAAATCTTTGGGGGGGGGGGGAGAGAAGGATTAAAATCCAGCATGGTTTCCTCTGCAACACAGGCTGCTGTTAGGTCTATTGGGATCGAAGGAGGAGCTTTAGATGCATCGTAATAACTTGAACTTCATGGAAACTTGCAACAATGTATATACTGTGTGTTTACATACACACGTTCACAGAAACCGCATCACCTGCTGTAACCATTTTTTTAAATTAAATTTGAATGCCTATTTGAAAAGGGATAATAATACAGTAACTGTTACAAAGAAGGTAATATAATATTTTTAATTAATATTTGGCTTTTTAGTACAAGATGTGACATAATTAAAAAATGACAACAAATTTGGCAAATTTGCAAATATTTCAAAATCCGTTTTGGCTGTTTAGCACTTCAAAAAGTGGATTTTTAACTTGGGAAGAAATTCATATACAGCTTGGCATCGGAGGAGTATTGACAAAATCAGTTTCCCTGATGGATGCAACTGTCAACTCATTGTTCCATATCCTTATAATAGCTTCTTGGAGCTCCCAAACTGTTTTCGGTTCTTCTTGCCTATTTGAGTCTCCATTTGGTACCACAAATTCTCAATGGGGTTGAGATCTGGGCTGTTTCCTAGCTACAGTAGTTGCTCATTTGAGCCACTTATTAATCTACAAACAACACTTAAAGCTTTTTTAAGTACTAAACTTAATTCGTGTGGTACATTTTAGGGTTATCATAGCATTACTTACTTTTTTGCCCTATGACAAGGCGCAGAGTGATCCTGAAAGATGCAGTTCGTCATTACGGTCAAGTGGTCTCTGATAGTAGGCAACAAATTTTCCAACATTTTCTGGTTGTGCATTCACTGAATCACAAATGCATGTCGTACCAAAACGATGGTACGACATGCAGCCCCAGATCATTTGATGTTGACGCCTGATGGTCAGGATTGAATTTTTACCCTGATCGTCTTCGAACCGTCTGTCTGCCATCGGTCCTGCAAGTTAAAATTTTTATCGTCAGAAAAAATTACTCTTTTCCATTGATCAGGGATCCATTTGGCATGTTCTTTGCAAAATTTATCCGGGCCAATTTCTTTTTTTTTTTGTCAACAAGGGCTTCTTTTTAGGGCTCCTGGCTATGATGATGACAGTCTGTCGATCTCGGCATGGTGCAGACTGTGGCTTTCTTTCTGCCCCCTTTCTTCCTTTCAGCAGATCCGGTTTCATTCACTTTCGACAGCAGCTGTACCACAGTAGATTGACTACAGGACACCCCTTTAGCTATTTCAAGAGAGGAATAGTCTTCTCTATTCAAAGCTTGAATCACACTCTTTCTGTGAAGGGTTAACTGCATGTTATAGCAAATGCGGTTTTCTGTGAACATGAGATTTATAAAAACATTTGTTTGTAGCATATTCTTATATGGTTGCGAGACATCAACTGTGCAGAAGACCCAAAATGAATTATTTGAAATGTACCTTGGAGAGTATTAGTGATAAAGAAAAAAAAACAGCAAAGAAGTCTTGAGTGAAATAAGAGAAAATCAAGTATTGAAGAAGACAATCATAGAAAAAAAGTTCAAATTTCTGGGACACGTATGGAAACGTAACGAATAGAACAGTATTGAATGTAGTTACCATAATGAATATTTAATCCGGCCATAAGTAAGTTAACTTAAAGGTTAAGCATATTTTTCATCCTTCTCAATACGAAGTGGATGAGTCGAACAAGCAAAGCATGTGCACCATGCTCAGCTGTAGACGTGACAAGACCACCTAAAACAACTAATGTCACAATGGAAGACGCAGTCCTCACATCGGCTGAAGAAAGGGAGAGAAATCGGGTCAAATGCCAAGGGAATTCGGATCTTCTTATTTATGCAGATAGTCTGACAATCACACTATCTAAAGAATCATTTGCTGATGCTTTCAGCAAATGATTCATTATCGGAAACTACTTCGCTAGTGACCTTCCAGAGTTTTTTTATATTTTATCACTGCAAAGCTTGGTGTCTAGAAATGCTTTAATCGAGCATAGTACCCTCATAACATCTTCCTCCCTTCTTACTCATAAACTTGGTTCTCCTGCGACTTCTTGTTATCTTGATTTAAAAAAACATCCAAATAAAAGGAATGCGGTTTCAAACTATTGTGGATATGCAACTAAATACTACGCTACACAAACGCTCCTAAATAGAGCATTGAACAATGGAAAGATCCTTAAACTCGCTACATATATTCAGGAAGAGAGTCTACTTGGAGTATCTCCTTCGAAGTTGCTTACATTTGATTATATTTCACTACAAAAATAATAAATCCTGTCCGGGATAGTTTGGATTAATTTCGTATATCTTTAGCCTGCCTTGGAAGGCCCAGTTGATGATGGTGCTTCTATTCTTCAATCAATAGGCCTTTGGTTGGAATTCAACTGTGCTGTATGCGTGGATATTAGTGAATGTGTTCAGGCGAGAAATGAATTTCATCGATCCGTTTGATGAAACACGAACGCCCTGTTTATTGAAGGTCTGAAGTCGCTTGAATTCCAGGTGGTTTCTACACTTGGACTTCCGGATTATCTAATCCCTAACACCCCCCCCCACACACACACACACCAATACTGCTAATGGAAGTTAAATTTATAAACATTCGTGGGTAGATTCCAACAACAAATTATCTGTAATATTTTTATTTATTTAGTAAAGAAAATAAACATAACTGTTATTTAAAAATTCTTAATTCTGTTTCCTGGAAGAAAGTGAATCAGCAGGCAGCTTATTAAAGTCAAACGGCATCCCACACACGTTCATGAATTACAGTTTATCACACATACATCATGCTCTTATTAAGCTAACTGTTTTGAGTACACAGTTGTCTCATTCTTAACCAAGGCTTCTTCCCAGTCATCTTCTTTCGAAAAAAAAGTAACAGATGGCTAATTTGGAATTCAGAAGAATGCATATTTGATCCCTTTCCATAACAAATGTTTGCAATGGTTCCGTTGCGAAAGGTCATCTAGCCTATTTTAATTTTCATTTATCTCATGAGGAAGACTATGAAGAGTTGTTTTATGACAAGAATCGACACTGCGTCCTTTCATGTGTCTAAGTGATAAATGGAATTGTTTATCACTGAGGCATTAAAATGCATGTCCTGGTCTCTTAACATGAGAATCGAATAGCTAGCCTTAGGACTCGTCCTTCTTTGGTTATAGAATTCGTATCTCCTCTTGTGATGTTCCAGCAAACGGATCGACCTGTTTTTCCTCAAAAGTAGAATTTTTGATCTGATTCTTTTACGTGCAACCCATTTCCCTTTAATCTTGATAACGAGTTTGTATGGGATTGTCCTAGTTAGTGGCGTCATCTATTGACAAACTGGTGCATTTGAAACAAATCAAGAATGCGTCGGTAGAGTAGATAATATATATTTATTTAATAACATCGTTGATTAGTAGGTAAAAACTTCTTATGGTTCTAGGTTCATTTCTTCTGTAACTGAAATAAAGGAAATATCTTACACGTTTGAGTTCACAACCGTATTATCAAATGTGGGAGTTCTTACCATTATAGTTGTTCGGGTATTTTCAATGACTTAACACACAATTATGGTTACGATATTTAATTTAAAAAAAAATACTTTTCATTTTTTATTTATATACTCGCATTCAGTAATATTTTCATTAAGAAAAATATTGGGATATTCCGTTTTGGAGGATACTGGATTTTATTTTTATATTATTTTTTGTAACCACGAATTGTAAAATACTCAATTAGAATGAATACATCAATGGAGTAGGTAATGTATATATATTTAGTAAAATCGTTGGTGAATAGGTAAAAACTTTAAATGATTCTATGGAGCTAATAAATAAATTTAATTGAATGGCTTTGGAGTTAGATGTTTGGAGAAAGTGTTTAGTGAGAGGGCAAAACCAGGGAAACTAGAGATATTAGGGAGGGTGAAATCTACCATTTGGCACTGGTAATTGCAGTAACAATGGTGAAATCGCACGCTAAATGGACTCGAGAATAATCAAATGTACTTCAGGCATAACAATATTTATGAGTAAATTTGATATCCACAAAAACATGATTGAGCATGTCCTAATTAATAGTAAATGGACAAGTTCTGAGCGGAACACCCGGATACAGAGATAGGATCTGAGCACTAATGCGATTGAAACTTAGAAAATGCACTCTTAAGACCTACCACTCGCTATTGACACGGAAGCATTGAGCAATGCAGTGCTGAGTATATGAAGCACGTGTAGCACCTTCTAAATGCCATCTTTTTTCTGCCTGTTTTGCTTTCTATGTGGCAGGATCCTGTGATATTTTAAAACACGTACGAATTCCATAATTTTGAAATGTAAAGTTATTTTACTAATTCGAAGAAGAAATTATTTTTGAGATGTTATCAGCCTAAAAGACCATAATGTTAAAAGTGAGTAAGATGGTTTGAAGACGACTTTGCATGAAATTAAGCAATCCTATGTGTTGAGGAGAAGCAAAGGCATGAATATTTGAGTGATAGGACAATTGCTGAGAAAAGGGAATGCAGAAAGAGGCTGAAGAATTATCCAAATAATGAGAAGGTTTAGAGAAGTTAATATAACAAATAAAATCGCAGTTGAAAATAGATAACTTCTGATTTAACAGCATGGTAGAAGACGTAGATAGAGAGAACAATCACAATTAATTATATGAAGTTATTAAGTTATGTAGGAAGAGAGAGAATAGAGTGAAAGCATTAAAAGATTAAAACAAAAAACTCAATTCAAGGTCCAGATATCATGACAATGCAGTCGGAGAATTTTGATAATCTTTTAAACAATATTCAGTCTTGTAACCCAAGAGTATTTGGTGAACAGACTGGTTTCACTTCCCAATTTCATATCACTGCCATTATACACAAGAAATTAAATTGACTATAAATTAAAACTTCATAAATCGCAAGGATGTAATTAGATTACTGCAGAAATACTAAAAGGAAGTGGGAGGCAATTAGTGACTTATCTGGCTGATAGAAAACGTTCAGAATCGAAATGGCAAGTTTACCAAACACTTCATCAAAATATTTTTTGATGAAGTGTTTGATGAAAAAATATAAATCATTATTATATTCAAGAAGATAAAGGATCTGGTTAACAAGTAACTTAGTGGCAAACAGGATCGATTCTTTATTCTTATTGAGATAGATGCGTGAGAAATTTCAGAAACTTCCAGTCAAATGTCATGTTGATTACAAAAAAATTTAACTCGGTTGCCAGACTAAGTATATGAAAAATTGTAAAAGCTTATGGAATACCTGACTAACTTATTATCATTGTTACATTTTATATAACCGTGAGGTTAGTAGGACATGTGATCTGGAAGGTGTTAGGAAAAGTGGTTGGCTCGAATGAAATGGATTGACAATATCAAACAGAATCTTAATAGAATTAAATTATAACTTTATGGCATGACTCAGCAGTAGACGTTCAAGACACATCTGGTCTAGAAAACTGTTCATTCTGGTCCGACCATCGTAACCAATGGTTACTTGAGGAACATGCACGAATGTATATCTCTTTTACCACTTATATTGTTCTTTCCTTATTTTTGTTGGTGAACTTCTGATATTAATTAGAAAAACGAGTAATAGTGGAGTTAATTTTTCAAGGCTTATCCCTACTAAAGAAAAGAACTTACTGTGAAGTAATGTTAATTACAGATGGCGATATTCATTCTCTTAAACAATTAGTAGATAAATTACCAACAGTAGCACAAATGCATGCTATTATTAACTTCGTGCTTGGAAACTGAAACGAACAAAGCCAAGAATGGGCAATTGTTTTTTTTTAATAATTAACAGACAAAAGTAATACTAATGCGCGGTAAATGGCTCATTGTGTAGATGATAATGATGAGATAGTTAGTGTTTAAGAGTGCCCTTCCAGAATGAGTCCTTGGACTCCGTGGAGATGTCACGTAATAATATGCACCTTTACATATCAATTTTTAGCGGTGGAATGATAGATGAAATTGTCCAATCCCTGAATCAAATTTGAATTGATATTTTAATAAGAATACTTTATAAATTTCAACATGAAGTCACTTAAGAGAGGAAACGTGTAAACAACAGCAGCAAGGACACTTTTACTGTTGATTTTGATAGTAAAGGGATGTCTCAAATGCAAAAAAAAAAAAAAACTCCTAGTATGGATGTAATACGTTGTGATTCTAGTTTATAAATCTCAGGAGTCAGTTTAGCAATAATCAAGAATAAATCAACGGCATACATAATTACTAGGGGTTTTTTGCAGAAAAAAAAAACAAGTACTTACGTAGATTGCATGCTTCTTTGTTGTTAAATTCCTTAATGGTTAACGTGATCCATTCATACTCTGTCCTCGTGGCCTTTTTCGCTGACCCTAAGATGCCCTGTTAATAATTCGTTTCAAACGAATCTGTATCTCAACTTCCGAATATTAGTAAATAAGAATAAATTTCGACAAATAGAACGAAGGAAAAATCTGATTCAAAATTTAAAAATCAGAAATCACAAAGCAAAAATTCATGGTCTTATCTTGAGATTTCGATTTTTCAAAAACTCAGAACTTCTTTGGATATAAGGCCGTATTTAATTAGGAAAAAAGTGAATTCTTTTACCTTTTGCGATTGGCTTAAGATAGATTCTGAATTTAATGAATGAATGAAGCTTCTTATTGTGGTGTTTTAGGTGCAGGAAAAGAACAGCAATCACCGTATTAATTCATCCAAATTTAATCCAAGTCAACCTGTGTAATAACATAATGGGAAAAATAAATTATTTTGTAGTAACTGGAGAATTATATGAAGATATGGAGTTATCTCCTAATAAAATGCATCACCAATTTTCTGACGTGTACCCAGAAGAGGTGTTCGTGTCATAGTAACACGAAGTTGACATTATCACTAATTCCTATCGACACTTCCCTCCAAATTATTCTATTACTTGTCAGAACTCCAATATTGTCATATCTAAAATGTTGTCCTCCTAAGACCCTTCTGACTAAATAAATCTACCTAGACCTCTCTCATTCTCTTTCTTGCTATCTTGGCATCAAACTTGTTTTGCTAACCTTTCCTCACCCATTCTATTTAAGTAACCATACCACCTTAGGTTAGCTCTGCCGACACATTCTTGAATTCCAATAATGTCAGGTTCCTTTATAATATCTTCATTTTTAATATGATTGTATCACAGGTTCATTCCCCTAATTAATGTTTAATCTGTGGTCTCCAGTCTTTGATCAAGTGCTTTATTTCTAACCCAACTCTCAGATCCATAACTTAAAATTGGTTTAAACACTGTCTTGAATACTGGTAGTTTGGTGTTTTGGCTAATTTCTCTCTCTCTCTCTCTCATTCCATATAAATTTATTTAGCTGGCTACCTGCCATACTGCTTTGCTTATTCGGTTGTCTATTTCCAGATTTAGAAATAGCTGAAATATTTTACAGCTCTATAGGTTCTCCATTCAGAACGCAGCTGATGTTTTCTATGCTGCCTATTTTCATAGTTTTGGAGTTTTTATTGCTGCTTTTCATGCCAAATTAGTTACAGCTATTATTCAATTTAGTTAGTGAATCCTAGAGACTTACACTAAATGCATTTAAAAGTATAACATCATCTACATAAAGCAAAGACTACATTAGACAACTCCAATTCTAATATCAAGCTTGATGCCACATTCTTTTATAATATAATTCATATAGATAATGAATAAGAGCGGATATAATGCGCATCCTTGTCTTACTCCCGAATTTACATCAGACTATCTTCCTGCATTTCCTTCAATTCTAACTGTTGACTGACAACTTAAATGTACACTATGTAGTGCTCTGTGTAATGTTCCATCCACCCCATATAATTGAAGGGTTTTGAAAAGCTTTTCTCTGAGCATCTTGTCGTATGCTTTTTCCAGATCTACAAAATGGAAGTACACATCCTTATCCTATTCCCATAATAAGTGAATTCTGGTTTAAACTCTGTCTTGTATACTACGTTTGGTGTTTTGGCTAATTTTTCTCTGAAAATTTATGTCAAATTCAGTCGAATATGCATTGAAAAATACACACGACGTCTTACCGAAGACTAATTTTGTTTTTGTTTTTTTGTATTTCTCATTTTTTCTGAACTTAAAAATAAATAACATACGCGTAGTAATAAATGATGGGATGAGCAAATTTTGCCTTTTTGCCTCAAGTGTTGCCAGATGCATCTCTTATATATTCCTTATTCGTTTGCAAAAGCGAAGAGTTGAAGTATCGTATGTAAAACCTGGTGTGAGAACCACTACCACCACTCTGCTTATTGCATACCCTGAAGTGATTGGAGAAAAGGATCGCGTTCAGTTGCAGAGCAGAATTTAAGGAGCATGAAGCCCTTAGCTTACTCTTTTATACGAGGGGAACAAAAAAAAGTAGATAAATGTTTTCTTTTTTTGTGTAAAGAACCACACAGATAGAGATAGGACAACACAAGATCCAGAATCGTTGAAAAACAAATTTACTTCAAAATGTATTCATACTAACCGTATATAAATAAAATGTGCTCATACTACTCTTAGCAATGTAAGAGTAAGTTAAATAACCTCAAACACACAAGAAAAAGAAATAATTTAAAAACAAAATCATTGTAAGTGTGTAGTAGGTAACAAAAAAACGCCTCAAAACTTGTCTTGGTTTGGTTTAAGATAGTTTATGATTTAATAATAATACTTGGACGCAACAGATTTTATTTCAAATGTCAAAAAGTTTCTTTCTTTAGATTTCTTTACGACATATCTAGAAGAAGCAAGTGATGAACACAATTTTGAAAATTTTTTCAACTCAAATGATACCCGGAGTTATTTCTAGATAAGCTAGAGGTTGACATGAGAAGCAATAAACAGAATGCATAATTATAGAAATAATTATATAACCAACTCTGATTTTTAATCCTGTAACTAATAAAAATTGACGAAAACTGCAGAACACCCACAATATGCATTCGTGTAATACTAGTCAGACTGAGAATGAGTTGAGGGAATTATCTTTAATATTCTTCTCTCCTTTTGCCTATCATGTCGACAGTTTGGTGCACTCAACTATAGCGATGGAGACGTGAGACAATTTATTTTAATAGAAAACTGTTCATTTAATTATTCATATCCTTAATATCTCTAGGTGTCAGAAAAAAAAAACGTTATTTTCGAATTCAGCACTTAAAATTGCTTTGAAGCATCCTCCGAGCTTTTTTTTTTTTAAAAGGAAAATTTTTAAACTATTTGTGTTGATGAGAAATAAATCACCAATTACCAATTTTTCTCTGGATAATGAAATAATGTTGGTCATTGCAGTTCTGCATAAAATAGACAGTGCACGTTTTAGAGGTGGGATTATGTTGCTTTTCCTTGCTACTCTTGTAATCAGTCTCAAAAGTTCTGTTATTAAAATAAATTCCATTGGATAATGCTAAACCAGTCACAAGTTATAAACTTTCATTCTCATTGCCTAAGAATTTTCAACTCATTGTTCGTCTTACTTTCATTAGATGGCGCCACCAACAACGAGGCAGACAGGCTTGTATTCGACACAAAAAGTATCTGACATTGATAAACAAGATATTTGTCCACCCCCCACAAGAGTCGAAACACAAAACCTGTTATTTAGCAGACGCCTCTGTAGTTCAGTAGTTTCGTAAGGCACCACTTCATTGGAACAGTGCTTTCATTAATGAGAATTCCTCGCAAAACTTTTGTAAACCTTGCAACCAAAGTTAAATGTAATTTGGCATTGACAGCTCAAGCCTTCTAGCTGATTGTCCCATAGAACTAAACATGGATTTTCCCTGTCATCCTTGTCTTATAATCATGTTTGTTACCCGTATTTCTTTTAAATTTTAGTTTTTTTCATGCCGTCTTTATAAGCATAACGTATGCTTTTAATGTATGATTGTCTCAAACAATGCTAAGTGAAACAAAATATCCAAAATTAATTCGAAATTAATCTGTTAATTGTTTGAAAATTAGCAAAATATGCATATCATGAAGCATATTGCTGATCTGAAATTGTTGCAGATTACATTTTTTTTCCTTATCAAAAAAATTTTCTATTACGTTTTGTAACTAATAATTACGTATGAATGACGTATTCAAACGGAACACTTTGTCTCTTTTCTGTAGACAAGTCACGGGATATAACTACACATTCGTGATGTGATAGAAATCAACGTGAACAGTGACCAATGCAGAAAATTCCCCCCATAATCAGTTCATTTTTACTTAAATAGAAAACTAGATGCTGTAGCATTGGTAGCGATTGGATCGAGTAATTTGTGAGGGAGAACCGGATGAATGAGATTGTGTGTGTGTGGATAACTTAACTAAAGATAGTTCATATTTTTATTTTGTCGAGGTGATTTCGTCATCTTTTTCCCTACCGATTCATGTTCTGGAAGACACGAATCGCCAAATTAGTACAATGAGTACAGATCGAGTGATTATTATGGGGGACTTCAACTGTGGATATATAGACTGGTGAGAAGCAAGATCACACGGCAGTAAGGAAATGGAATTCATACATCTGCTTAGAGGTAATTAGTTGGGTCAATATGCGAGAGAGGAGACTAGGGGTATGAGAGTATTGGACTTCATCATAGAATCAAAAGAGCTCTATAACGAAGGTGGCCACATTGCCTCCGATTGGTGAAAGAGACCATGCGGTCTTGACTTCGGAGATTGTACAACATGAGGAATATTCTGTCAAGAAGAGGAAAATGTACCCACGAGGCAGGTAATTATGACAGGCTTAGGAAGAAGCTTAAATATGCGCCATGGCATAAAACAGTGCAGAGTAAGGATGTTTATAGCATGGGACATCGAGGAAGCAGTATTAAATTGCGTACCTAAGGTAAGGAGGGTTAATTAGGTAGGCTTATGGATGGCTAATATCAATAAGCACGAGCAATAGAAAAAGAAAATGCTGTGGAGAGTGATCTGCGGAATGTTCGCTGTGAAGATAAATTGAGGGTGTGTGGATTGCAGAATTTGGTTGATAGGAGAAAGAGAGGGATATGATAGAAACATTTAAGTCGGAATTTTTCCTTTATTCCTTGGAAGTTGAATAAAGGTGTGGTTAGTAGAGGATGTGAGGACTAGATCTTTTGCTCGGAGAGTTGTGAATGAGTAGAATAGGTTGCCAGAGTCGGTTGTATTTTTTTTGTTTTTGTTAATGGGTTCAAGGAGAGATATGAAAGATTGTGTAGATAGTTTGGGTCTCCCGACATGAGTCTTCGAACTCCATGGAGGTGCCCGTACAACAGTAATAATAAATATTGTATTCATCATCATCATGCGTATGAAGGATTTAGGCCTTAGAAGTTATCGTTGAATCGTTTAAGAGGACGTTCTGGTTTTCTTTTTCCTAATGGCTTGTACTTTAAGGCTTGTTTTGGTAATCTTTCTATTTCCATTCTTTGAACGTCTTCCATCCATTTATGTTTATTTTTTTTTTTATTTTTTCTATTACTGATTCTTGGTTTAATTCTTTCATAATTTCTTTTGTGATAAAATACAGTATACTTTGCAGTTTTTCTCATAAACTTAATTTCTGCTGTTATTAATCTTTCTTTGTCTTTTTGTTTTATTGTCCAATTTCGCTTCCATACATTAAGACTGGTAGGGCTAATGTATTGTATACTTTTAGTCTGGTTTGTTTTTGAACTAGGTTTGGTTTAAATATAGAGTTAATTACATCTGTTATTTTTAAATATTTTGCAATTTTTACGTTTATATCTTTTTCATTTTCATGTGTGATCGTACATCCTAGGTAGTTAAATGAATTCACCTGTTCTAGGATCTTGTTATCTATTACTATCTTAGTTCTTGCTGGATCTTGTCCTTTAAAGGCCATAGTTTTTGATTTTTCCGTTGATATCATCATACCATAATCTTTGGATATCTCATTTAGATTTAAAGTAGCTTTCTGTAAGTTATCTTCAGAATTTGTAATTATTATTTGGTCGTCGACAAAAAGGAGAGTGTTTAAGTTTACTCTAGGAGAAAGTTTAATTCCTTGATGTAAATTTTTATTCCATTTTATTATTATTTCATTTAAGTAGATATTAAAAAGAGTTGCTGAGAGGGGGCATCCCTGTCGGATCCCTTGGTTTATCTCTCTCGTATATGATAGGCTCGTAATTTAATCTTATTTGTATTTGATTATTTTCATATATACCTGTGATAGCTTTTAGGGTATATTTAGTATTTGTCTTTCTTTTAATATGTTCAATAATATGTTTCTTTTAACTTTGTCAAATGCTTTTTCAAAGTCAATAAATGCAATATGTGTTTCTGAATTGTATTCTCTTCTTTTCTCTATTATTAATTTTAGGCAAAAGGCCGGGTCTATACATGATCGTCCTTTTATAAATCCATTCTGTACTTCTAAAATAAAGTTTTCGGAATATTTCAATAGTTTGCTATTTAAGATTCTGCTATATATTTTGTAACAGGAATTTAGTATACTGATACCTATATAGTTTTTAGGGTCATCTCTATTACCTTTTTTAAAGATAGGAATCCCAATTGCTTTTTTCCATTCTATTGGGGGGGGGGGGGGGTATCAGTTGAATAAATTTTATTTAAAAATAATAAGAGTCTGTCTTTTAATCTTGTTCCTGCGTATTTGTATAGTGCTGAACCTAGCTTATCTTCTCCAGGTGAT
Source organism: Typopeltis vanoorti (assembly GCF_054136105.1). Lineage (NCBI taxonomy): Eukaryota > Metazoa > Arthropoda > Arachnida > Uropygi > Thelyphonidae > Typopeltis > Typopeltis vanoorti. Next base: position 30,878,366 of record NC_143569.1, on the reverse strand, counting down.
TTTCCGTTTCTTGTTTCTTTCAGGCTGATTTCTAATTCTGCTTTAGTTATTTCCTTTTCATTTTCGTTAATTGTTTGCCAGTTGTCTTTTTTTAAATATTTGTCTATCCACAATTCTGTGTAGTAATTTAGAAATTCTTCTCATTTCAATTAGGTGTTTAATTTTATATTTTCTTTGGTATCTGCATTTAAGTGTTTCAAAATCTTATATACATTGGGACTTTTTTTTATATAATTCATGTTCTAAATTAGAAACAAATTTTTCCATGATTCTCTGTCTTTTTCTGACTTCTCTTTTAGCAATGGCTCTTATTCTTTTATATTCTATTTCATCTTCTAATCTTTTACTGCTTAACCATTTGTGATTATTTCTTTGATTGTATCATCCCAGATCTTCAGTTTTTTTCCTTTTATTGAATTTTTTGGTCTTTCCTAAGCTTTCATTTGCTGCTGCATTTAGTATCGTTTTTATATTAAGCCATTCTATTTCTATTTCTTCATTTTGTTTTATTTTATCTAGATATTGGTTAATTCTTTGTTCATATAGCCATTGTACATTTGTCTCATTCACTAGTCTAGTTTTATAAACAAATGTTTCAAATTTTCTTTCTGTTCTTGTTACTTGTAGCCATTTAGGTGGTAATCTTAATTTTATTTTAACAAGGAAGTGGTCACTGCTTATTTCATATCCTCTGTGAACTCTAACATCTAGTGAAAATTTTGATGTATTTTCATTTAATATAAAATAATCTAATATTGATTTCGATCCTCTTGCTGCCCAAGTATATTTATGTATGTCTTTATGTTTATAGAAGGAATTCATTATTTTTAGGTTATTATAACTACAAAGTCGATCAATTTTTTACCATTCCTGTTTAGAGTGTGTTCTCCATCTATTCCTATATTATTATTAATTTTCGTGTTTCCAATTCTTCCATTTAAGTCTCCTGCTAAAATTACGTAATCATTTTTATTTATTTTATTCTATATGTTTTGTAGCTGATTATAAAAATCAATATTATCCTGTTCTCTTCCTTCTTCTGGGGCATATAAACCAATTATTGTTAAATAGCTTCTATCTATTTTTATTCTAGCTTCTATTATTCTTTAATTCCATAATTTATAATGTTTTAACTGTTTTGAAAGGGATTTATGAATCCAAATCATGACTCCTGCTTGTGCTCTTTGGTCTCTGTCGACTCCACTGTATATCACATTAAAATTTTCGGTTCTCATAGTTCCTTTAATTTCTTTTTTGTTTCAGTGATTACTACTATTTTAAAATTTCTTTCATTTAATAGCTGGTCTAATTCTATTTCTTTATATGCTATTTCTCTTACATTCCAGTTTGCTGTGTGTATTATATTTTTTCGTTTCCATTTTTGTTTTTCCTTTTCCATTCCAGGGTCGTTTTCCATAGATTCAATCCGATTATCTTTTTCTGTCAGTTTATAAGTAGAATTATGTTATTCCATGTCAGGGGACTAGCCTGACGATGGAATAGTTCCATTGTGTAGGGCTGCTACCTTAAGGCTTCTGAATAGCCTTCTTCCGAATTTAAACCAAAAAGAGGAATAGGGTATATTTAAAGGGGAAAGAGTAGATTATAGTAAGGATTATAGAGAGGGCATAGTTGTAAGGCCAAATATTGTATTATTAATAATAATACACGGTTTGTTTAGGATTATAAATAAGAAAGATCACAAATCACTTACCTGTGGTTGTGATCTCATTTTCTGTTGTAACACAGAAAAAAAGAGAATGCAAAACAGAAGAAGCGGGGTCATATTTGGGGGAAAAATTCAAGGGGGGGGGGGGGAGATAGAAAGGTAAAAAAAAGAAAGGAAGGCCATAAGGATGATTAAATTAGTAAATCATTTTTTTTTATATACAGCGCCTCTATCTGAAGTCAATGAAAAAAAAAAAATAATAATAATAATAAAAGAATGACCAGGATTGAGAAGTCATATAAATGTGTTCGTATTTTACTGCAGATGTTTCATACCCGGATGAAATGTGCCGTCTTCCTATATAAGTTTAGGAAGACAGTGAGTGCTTAAATGAGGAAGAAGGGCAATGGATTTGCGAAGTCATGAATTACTTATATTTTCACCATTTTGAATCAATACTTATATTGACAGTTTTGTTTATTTTGAAGTGGTCTTAATTTTTCTGATATTTTAATGAGTGTTTTTTATTTCAATTCACCCATCATTAAGTCAAAATTATCTGAATTGCTGCTTGCTTCTCCATTGGTAAATATAGGATAAGGAGACATTCGTGCGATCTTTTTCTTCATGTAATTCCAAATTAAGGCATATGTTTTGCTTGTTTCGAAATAAAATAACTTCGCTACCACAATAAATAATCAACGGTGGTAAGCAAATGTATTAAATATCACATAATGTAAAAGAAAAATATAAACATTAAGAATTTTTTGATAGAAAAACGAGTAGTTATATTTCATATTTTAAAAATCTTTATTCGTCGTTTTTTAATATATTTTGCACTTGTAGTTTAATTATTAAAAAAAGAGAAAGAAATGGCATAATTTTGTTTACTTCTGTGTTGTTATGAGGAAGATGCAAAACGTTTTACATTTAGCTTATAATTTTACTATAGCGTGAAGGATTTGTTGACCCGAATTTGATTCTTCTCATAAAAACAGGTCATTCCCACATTGTTTTTAACTAATGAAAGAATACTGTTTAAGGAGAGTGACTACAAAATCGTTTAAAGAAATAAACTTCTGGAAAAGTACTCTAGAAATGGATATCTTAAACAAATTCAAAAAGTACAAGTATTGGACGTTTATTTAGTATAATATGACCGCTACCTAGGGTAGTTTTATTGGGACTAGTTAGGACTCGAGATCTTCAAATTTTTGTCCATGAGAATTCTGTACTGAGATGTCAGTGTTAGGTATGTTATTCTTCCTTTCTTCCGATTTTACTAATCATACTTAGTTTGCATTCCATGTTTTTAATATAAAATCAAATGTATAATTTTGAGTAATTAGAAATCCCATCTGTTGTATTGCTAAGCCTTCCATTCACCTTACATATCTGGACCACTAAGAGACCAGTGAAACGCAGTGTACAGCCATCCGAGTCACCTCTACTTTCTCGGAGTGCGATCTGTTTCCTTTAAATGGACTCTAGCAAAACCGTGGAATATTCCCCTGTAAAGGATATCTTCCTAGTCTGACGAAATGATAACTAGACCTCCTATGAGGCAGTTGATTTTTCTCTCACTAAGAAATACCCAATCACTTGCTTATTGATGGAGAAGCAAGTGATTGGGTAAGATATCACTTGCTTAGTCATGGAGTGACTAATACCATGTTTGATCTCCAGAGCAAGAGCTCTTTTCAGCTTATATTTCCTTCACTCCTCTTCTAAATGCGATGTGAGTCAAATTGTTCAATGGCATGGCAAACATACTGTAGAGATACTTGAACATCATTTAAAACATCCTCCATTCGAGGGTACAGCAGTGAAGCAGTTTCATTGACCAGCCGCTAGATGGTGCACAGGACTGAACTCGATGAAGATGCATCAGGCTTTCCACTAGCTGAAATATAATCCTGTTGCTGCCTTAAATGCAAACTTCAATTATATGCACTATCCTTGGACATCCAGGCTTGGCCACTTGTTTTTGACCGAACCTCAAATAGCAGGTACAACTAGAGTCCATTTTGACTGTCCTAATTAAACTATGTGTTATTCCGCATTAAAAGTGGCACACGTCCATCTGTTTATCAGACCGTACGAATGGCATGTGTCCATTCGTACGGTTGAATATTCAATGCAAAATATTGAAACTCCTCTTATTAGCTGAAGGTTTCCTTTCTGCTTTTTGTATCGCTCATCTGTTGTGTCTACTGCTTTCCCCCCCCCCCCAATTCTGCAAAGTATAAGATTGCAGGAAATCAAACTTCATGGATAACAAGTTAAACTTCCCACAAAAATCTTACTTAAGGACTTTCAAGTGCACAATTCCAACTGTTATTCTTTCCAGAGTTCCTTACCCAGAAGAAACAGATGCTTTGGTGTTTGATGTAAGCAGTTATCTAAATTTTCGATCTATCAACCAAATAATAGAGAATACTGGACAGCTTTTCATTCATCCAACGCTCTTTATCCTTTCTTAACTTGTTTGTCTTCCAAAACTATTTTAGGAGTGATATATCTGTAACTCAGACCATCACCTCTGAAACCACCTGGCCTTAGTATTACAACGGAGCCAAGTATAAACAGGTGTTCCTCCTTTCATGGTATAACAATTGTTTCTACTATCCATATCCGAATATTTGATTTTATAATGTTACAGAAATCGCCCTTGTTTCCCTCATATTCAAAATTCCACCAACCTCCAAGCCATGACATTCCAACCAATGTTCAGGGGAGGTCTTAGGCGGGAAAAAAAATAAAAAAAAAAACTCCGGCTCATTCTCAATCTGTACTGAAGACCACAACAATTGAAAAGTATATTAAGCATTATGGTTGTTTAAATCACAGCCATTTCCTCTGGTACCTTGTAAATGTCATTGAATGTAACTTCTCTCTCGCCAAGATAACAATACAGTAACAATAACTGAAGACAAAGCTGACCTCTTGATATCATTCTTCATCTGCCAACTTTTGCATAGACAATCAAGGCAAACTTATCCAACCATATCAGAAACAATGCACCACCGCATGCTTTCCATAGTCTTTCGCCAGAAAAACAGTAGAATCTTTTAACTACCGAGACGAGAAAGTATTCTTCTCCTTATTGCGTCTCCCGGTTTAGGGGGGATGCTACTAACACATTCTATATAATTTCTATACTCTTCTGGACTTGAAGAATATATAGATTGGAATATAGAATTCTTCTGGAATATTCCAGCTGGACGAAGCACATATTCAGATGATTGCAAACAAAAAAAGAGAGAACATTCTGTAATCAAATTGTCAGACTATTTCCTCTTACCTTTAGCCCTTTCTAAAATAATGGAAAAAGTTGGTAATAGCCGACTTCTTCAGCCAAACAACTGCAAATTACCACTATTACAGACCAGATCCGCAGCAGAACTTGTCTAAATTATCCCATTCTGGACACGCCTCATGAATCCATTTTTGGCACTCTCATCTCGCCACACTCATTACATCAGTATTTTCTTTAGCCTACAAAAACAAAGCCATCATTTACACTACTTTTCATCTATCAAGCTGGTAACTCTGTACCAATCTTAAATTTACCCAACCTTAGAACGCTATTTTCACATTCAAAGTGATTCATCCAACGTACTTGAAATTCTTGATGTTGTCCAAAGAGGACAGTTTGGAATATCAATGATTTCTTTCTCTCACTTACAGATTCAGTCCAACCGCGATCTCGTAGACTTTTTGCTTTTGGCCTTTCATAAACGCCACTTCTGATCTGACGTCAATCATTTCGCCATTTATGCTAAGCCTACAATAAGTGGGAGCTGTCCGGCAGTCCGTTGCAGCTGAAATGTCAAGTTGTTTCACAAACGGCCTTCCAATCTCCAGCTGTTCTAAGAGAGCATCAGTGAATCCCTTTTCTCTTAACTCAACACATCACTAATCTGCTACAGTTTCTGGGATATGTTGCATATATCTTCCATCTAATTGTTACCCAATATAAATATCAATTCGTTCAAGCGCAGTGTTTTTACAAGGATTAAAGCACCATGTTACTGGTGGCATCACACGCATCTGTTGGATAAGTGGCCATTGTTTTGATGATAGCTTGTAGCAATTCCTTAATTTCAACTACGCTTTTCTTAAATTTTATCATGGAGATGTTTGTGGAAAAAAAAAAAACATCGCATATTTTGCTTTTCTCTAAATTGAATGTAATCGTTATTTATGTAGGCTGTGTCAGGATAGAAAGTAATTTTAAAATGCAGCTTGTTTAAATGAGATAGAATACGAACTTCTGTTTATATAAGTGAACGACAATTAAATCATTATCTGCAGTATTGGTGTACCCCATTGCGACAACAGTCTTCCTTTACATTTGAATGGATGCCATTATTTCGTAATTGTTTATTTCATCCAATTTTATTAATTTCATTTTAATATCTGTTAGCATTTTACGGTTACGAATGTCAACTTGTACAATAGGATCAGTTGAGTTTTTATCCTTTTATCTTCATACAAAGACCATACTCCAAACTACTTAAGAACTACAATAATGTAGTTGTCCTAGTTTTTTTTTTTCCTGGTGATTTTAACACAGCATAATCAACATTTTATTGAATAAACACCAGAATTAAATTGTATTATGCAACCATGCAAACTATTACACAAGCCATTTTCATCGTACCATCATCTTTATAGGCGTAAATAAATAAATTAAGTGACTATGGAAATAGAAAAGCAAACAAATAGATGAAAATTTCATTACAACTAAAGTTATAAAAAAGGAACTGTAGTTGTATGAAAATTTCACTTATCAGTTTGTTTTCTCTCGTAGTATAAAAACTTATCGGATCACATCAATTTCTGGGTCACCTGAAGCCTCAGGCTAGCCAGGTTATACGAACTCAATTTCGTAATAAGTGATACTTGTAGCTTCTTCGAAGAAACGACAAATAAACAGTATGCTGAAAATATTCTATTTGCTCATCTGCAGAAATACTCGTTTCCTCTTCCTTGAGCAGTAGCAAAAAAAAAGTCTTCATGTTTTTTAAGGCATTCGCTAAAAAAAAAAATACTCACTTCTGTTCTGCAAAGAAGTTACAAATAAAATAACGCATCTAAAAGATATTGATTAGTAGCTCCCTCTGCATAATTTGCCAACAGAAGTCAACTACAGGTACGAGAATTTTTATCCTCGCTGTAAGCATTATTTGACCGAATTAGTATTTCTATTTCCGTATTTCATGTTGGAATCTTAATGGAATCATTATAATGGTATATTTAAAGAATAATTTTGTCAGATGTTGAGTGAATAATTAGTTCTGTTTTAATAATATTCTGATTCATAACTGAAAATTGATTTAATTTTATTATTTTTTAAAGAACTTCAGTGTCCTGTTATATTGCCAGAAGTAGCATAAATCTAGATTTGGTCACGAGTGATGCTACCAACTTATACACTTGATAGCATCACTCTTTGGGTAGGATACTATAAAAGAAAACATTTTTATCTTATTTTGCAGAAATACTTATACATTTGTGTTTTTGGCAAAATATACTTTTAATATTTCTGAAACCTTGTAACTATTTACCTTTTAGGTTAGCTTAACCTGGTTATTTTTATTGGGATATTGGTATTTTCATAGTATTCATCAGCATATTTGGGGAATTTGTTCTTAGCACTCTCAGTTCGTTGTCTGGTGAAAGAGCATAGTTTAATATCTTATTGTAAATATAGTTTAGTTATTTTAAAACAAATCTTTTAAAATGTTTTATTCAAACTTTGAGACAAGGATAAGAAAACTGTATGGAAAAGAAAGATAGAAATCCAGGTAAGTAGGTTTCGTGAGAGAGTTGCATGTGTTTGATATCAGTAGAACAATGGGATATATTCAGAAAAAAAAGCTTATTTTTTTCGTAAACCATGTTTTTATGAACCATAAATTTATGATTCACAAACTAAAGAGTCTTCCAGACAGAAGAATGAAAAGAAATATTCCTGGTGTGCTAATTAGTTAGAATACCTTCTTAACTGAGACAATAATAGGTTTACAGGATATTGTTTAATACATCATGCATTCATAGTTAAGACGGACACTGGTTGAACATACCTGAAGGTATAACAACATAAGATGGTCTGAATGGAGACATGATGGGAATAAGTAGAGGAAGAAATCAAAGAAAAGATGGGATTTTGAGGAACGCAATGGATGAGGACGACTGAAAGAAGAATGGAATGAAGAAAATATGGAGACCTGCTTCCAGCAGTAACCATCCAGGATGAAGAAGACATTTAGACGACTTCTTCCTTGTATACCACGAAGTGAGTTAGTCAGGGTTCGAGAAATACGTTCTCCTACTCGCTGGACTCGATATAATATTTTATATAATAAAAAAAAACTTTCTAAACAATTTTTTTTTTCAATTTAAGAAAATACAAAAGAACAAGTTTAATTTTAAAGGGCCATTCTAGTAACAAAAATTAATGTAACAAATTATATTTTCCAAGAAATCTATATTGTTTTCACAGTTCTTAACTTCTTCTAGCAATGGTCTTCGCACAAAGGAAATGTTCTCCAAACAACAATGCATCACTTTATAGAATTCCTATTACATCATTAAAGGGGGGGGGGTTGGAAGATTACATTTTTTATCGTGGCAATCGTGGCAAGTAGGATTTTGCGTAATTTGTCGAACCCTGCTGATAGAGTTGTGTAGACATAGTTTTTAAAAAGGTGCAGAAGTGTGCGCAGGCATAATTTCAGGTTTAAGATCCCCAAGGCAAATTATTATGATGAAGATCCATGAAAGAATCGCAGGTCCCTTGCAAACGTTACGCCACTGGAATCATGTCACAATGACATGTAAAAGTTCAAACAGAATGCTTGGACTTTTACCTAATCCTGTATATGTAACGATATCATTTTTTCATCATCACGCTTTTCAAAGATTTAGGCCCAGAGTGGGCTGTTCCGGCCTTAGAAGTCATCGTTTGAATCTCTTGAGTGGAAGTCCTGGTTTTCTTTTTCCTAATAGTTTGTAGTTTTGGTAATTTTTCTGATTTCATTCTTTCAACGTGTTCCAGCCATTTATGTTTATATTTCTTTATTTTTTCTATTACTGATTCCTGATTTACTTCTTTCATAATTTCTTCATTTCTTTTGTGATATAATAGACTATACCTTGCATTTTTTTTCTCCTAAACTTCATTTCAGCAGTTATTAATATTGTTTGTCTTTTTGTTTTATTATCCAGATTTCACTTCCATATAGTAGTATTGGTAGGCTAATGTATTGTATAATTTTAGTCTGGTCAATTACACCTTTTATTTTTAAATATTTCGCAATTTTTTTAAGTTTATATCTTTTTCATATGTAACCATACATTCTAGGTAGTTAAATGAATTGACCTGTTCTAAAATATTGTTATCTATTACTACTTAAATTCTTACTAGATCTAGTCCTTTAAATGCCATTGTTTGTTTTTTTTGTTTGTTTGTTTGTTTTTTTCTGTTGATATTATCATTCCATAATCTTTGGCTATTTCATTTAAATTTAAAATATCTTTCTGTAAGTTATCTTCAGAATTTGTAATTATTATTTGGTCATCAGCAAAAAGGTGTGTGTTTAAGTTGACAGTAGGAGTTCAGTACCTTGATGGAAATTTTTATTCCATTTTATTATTATTTCATTTAAATAAATATTAAAAAGATTTGCTGAAAGGGAACATCCCTGTAGGACTCCTTGGTTTCTCTCTGATATGATAATTCATAATTTAATCTTATTTGTATATTTGATTATTTTCGTATATACTCATAGCTTTTAGAATATTATTTGGTATTTGTCTTTCTTTTAATATGTTAAATAATGTTTCTTTTAACTTTGTCAAATGCTTTTTCAAAGTCAATAAATGTAATATGTATTTCTAAATTGCATTCTCTTCTTTTCTCTATTATTAATTTCAGGCAAAAGGCCGGGTTTATACATGATCATCCTTTTCTATATCCATTCTGTACTTCAGAATATTTTTTATTAGTTATTTAAAATTCTGCTATATATTTTATAACAGGAATTTAGAATACTTATACCTCTATCATTTTTAGAGTCATCTCTACTACATTTTTTAAAGATAGGGATTACTATTTCCATTTTCCATACTATTGGCGAGTTACTTGTTGAACAGATTTTATTTAAAAATAAGTCTTTTTTTAAAAAAAAACCTTATTCCTGCATATTTATATAATTCTGAACCTAACTTATCTTCTCCAGGCGATTTTCCATTTCTTGTTTGTTTCAGGATGATTTCTAATTCTTCTTTAGTTATTTCCTTTTCATTAAATGTTTTTTATCTTTTTTTTTTTTAGATATTCATCTGTCCAAAATTCTCTAAAGAAATTTAGCAATTCTTCAATTTCAATTTGCTGTTTAATTTTATGTTTTCTTTAGTATCTGCATTTAAGTGTTTCAAAATCTTATATACATTGGGTCTTATTTTATATAAATCGTTTTCTAAATTAGAAACAAAATTTTTCCATGATTCTCTGTATTTTTCTGACTTCTCTTTTATATTCTATTTCATCCTCTAATATTTTATTGCTTAACCATTTTGATTACTTCTTTGATTGTCGTCCCATATCTTCGGGTTTTTTTTATTTTGATTTTTGGTCTTAAGTTTTCATTTGCTGCTGTATTTAGTATCGTTTTTATGTTAAGCCATTCTATTTTATTGAATTAAATATTGGTTAATTCTTTGTTCATATAGGGATTGTATATTTGTGTCATTTAATAATCTAGTTTTAAATTTTCTTTCTGTTCTTATTTGTAGCCATACTGCTACTATGTTCACTGGGCATCTACAGATGCAGTATGGTCACTCCGATGTTCGGTGATGTTCCAGGCCTCGCCATGTAGTCCTGTTGTTTGCTTTTCTAGCGGCCTCAACTCTCTGAAGATCAGTCACTCCACACATGTCATCCATCCATCCATCCATCTCATTGATGGCCTACCCCTGCCTCTTTTTCCAGGAACTTTACATTCTATAACTGTTCTGAGAAATCATCCTTTCTATGTGTCCAGAATATTTTAATTTTGTTCTGTCAATATCCTTAAGAAGCCTTAAAGTTCTACTGACCTTTTCTAATACCCTTCATTTGTACACCTTTCAGTATATGATATCTTCAACAACCTTTTGCAATACCGCATCTCAAAAGCAGATATCCGTTTCTTATCTGACTTCTTTAGGTTCCAAGTCTCACATCCATAAGTCGCTGTTGAAAAAACAACTGCATCCAAAATCCTCAACTTTGTTCCCATGGAAATAGATCCATCCTTCCAGATTTTAGACAGGTCTCTGACTGTTGTGTTAGCCATTCCTAACCTTTTTCTGATATCTTCTGAACAGCAATTCTTCACATTAATAATGGATCCCAGGTACTCAAACTTGTCGACTTTCTCAAGTCTTTCTCTATTAAGGTGCACTTGTTTCTCAAGAGTTTCTCTGTTTGTATTTCCTTTGAGAATCATAATCTTTGTCTTGCTAGGATTGAGTTGAAGTCCTCCGTTATTACTGATCTTGTTAACTTTGCCAAGAATTAGTCCTAGTTCTTCCCTGTCATTACAAAGGAATACTGTATCATCAGCATACCTCAGATTACTGATCAATCTACCTCCTATCCTAATTCCTGTCCTGGGCTCACCCAATGCTTCACGCATGATGCCCTCTGCATCATGCGTGAAGCATCTCCTGTACAGGAGAAAGTAAACATCCTTGCCTAACTCCTTTTCCGACTTGAAGCCAGTCAGCCAATCCAACACCTGTTCTTACCGTGTCTTCTTGCTCCTTATACAAGTTGGCTATCAGCCTGATAGCGTGTTGAGGAAAACCCATTCTTTTCATTACTTCCCACAATTTCACATGCTTAACGCAGTCAAAAGCTTTAGAGTAGTCTAAGAAACACATTACCAGAGGAAGCCTGAATTCTTTATATTTTTCTATAATCTGTCTATGGCAAAGGATCTGATCTCTGGTGCCTAAAACCTGCTTGTTCCTCGGGCATCTCTGCCTCAACTTTGGCCTCAATCCTATTTAGCATGATCTTTAATAAAATTTTGCTTGCATGAGATATGAAACTAATAGTTTTATAATTCTTGCACGCCTTCATATCACCTTTCTTATGTAGTGGTATGAAAACTGACTTCTTTCGGTCTCTAGGCCATGATCCTGTCTCCCATATCCTTGTAATCAATCTATGAAACACTCTTTTACCTGTGGCCTTAATTAACCCTCCTGGGATTTCATCTGCACTTGGGGCCTTATTGCTGTTAAGCTACTCTTTCAACTTCATGCCTAAGTGGAGGAGGTTCCAAATCAAATTTTCCTGGTGAGAGGGCTCCACATTTTCTTTATCCACTCTGCTGTACAGTTCCTCGCAGTATTTTTTCCATCTGTTTTTGATTTCCAACTCTTCTGTTAGTAATGATCCATACCTGTCTTTGATGACATTCAATTTAGGCTTAAATTTATGCTTTAAGTCACGAACTAAATAAACATCCTTTTATAATTGTGCTTTCTCATCTGGAACTCTATTTCTTCACAATTATTAGTACAGAACTTTTCCTTGTCCTGCTTGATGGCTCTTCTGGCTTCTCTATGTAATATCTTGTATTCGTCGGTCCCTGTGTCTCTTTGTTTTTCCAACCGCCTTCTTTTGATTAGTTCCCATGTTGAATCTGATATCCATGGGTCTCTTGGTTTTGTAATTGGGTCGAGATACTTCTTTTCTGTATTATCGCCTTGACTCCTTCCCAAAGCATTTCTGGTGAGTTTTCCTCATTGGTCTCCAAAAAAATCATCCAACCGAGTTGATGTTTCTTCTGTGAATCTATTAGGAATTACTCTAACATCCAATCTAGTGAGATGTGCCTGACCTGGAAGTTTTCGGAGTATTAGTCTTACTTTGACTCTTACTAGCTGATGGTCTGTACCACAATCTGCTCCAGGACAAGTATGCACATCAAGAGATGCTTGTCTTCCACCGTTGGAGAATCAGGATGTAAGCAATAAAATGGCTATTTGGGTGGCAATTTTAATTATATTTTAACGAGGAAGTGGTCACTACTTATTTCATATCCTCTGTGAACGCTAACATTTTTTAGCATTGTTTCAGCATACAGTAATCAATCATTATTGTTGACCTGCTTGTGCCAGGAGACTTGACTAATCCTAGGATGGCAATAATCACATGTGCTTCTCGAATTGCCCAAATTCCTATTTTATTTTATTTCTTTACATTATATTTAACGCTACCATCGAATGCTTTTGGGGTCATTTTTATGTTCATGACGGAAACACCTACGATTTTGGAAGAAAAACCAACTGCATCGCATGACAAAGCAAAAATCGAACAGCAGGTCAACTCATACACTGAATAATTATCAACGTGGTCACATTCCATGTATCCTCCGTTAAGCTTTGGAATAGTGTACGAATGAAAAAATTCTTGATGCTAATTAGAAAAGGGTAGCTCGGTTAATTTCTTTTAAGCTCCTGCAATCACTTCCTCAAAGATGTTCGTTCGATTTATTCCGCTTTTATGTGATATATTCTGAACCATAATTTACACACTTGTAACTACTGGAAAACGTCCTTTCAGGGATTAAAACCTATTTGAATTAACTTTCTCATTCCATTTTGCATCCATTTATCTCCGTCCTGGGGAATTATTTTCCTCAAATATCTATAACTATTTTTTTTTTCAAGAAACATTAACGGGATCCTTTTTAAATTCTTGCCCACACATACATTGTGCACTATAGAATTTGAGCCTCGCATATATGCAAAATGTTTTAAGAGAAGTGGGCAGGGATATTCAATGAGGATAATGTAGAGATATTTCAGGATGACGTAAATAGACTAATAGTATGGGAAAAAGTGGATTACCAAGTGTAAGGTGATGCACTTTGGGAAGAAGACATTATAGGCTGTGTACTATATTGATGAGGCTAGGGATTATGGACATGGAGTTGAAGTTTAGATGGCATATTGCGAAGGTGGCAGAAATAGTACATCAGATTTCATGGTTGTTGAACGCACTAACAAGCAGGGATATATCTTCTCTGCCACTTCGTCGTCTAGATGTAGCCTTATAAAGGCTGCATCTAGATGAAGAAGTGGCAGATAAGATCCAGTGGCGAGTGATGAAGATTGTGGTAGGTTTATGGAATTTACTCTATGAGAATTGATTGAAGTTCTGTGGGCTTCAAAAATTAGCTGATAGGCAAAAAAAAATTTGGAAATGATAGAAACATAAAAGTCGTTAACGGGGATTTATAGGATTGACACTGAAAACTAAGTACATGAAGAGATCACTCCTGGAAACTGTGTGATGGAAATGACTTTTTTTTTTGCTTGGAGGAGTGGTGCACGGGTTTCCAGAGATGGTTGCGAGTGCTTCGTCAGTGAATGAATTCAAGGAGAGGTATAATAAATATTGTGTGTATGTGAGAGAGAATAATGGGTCTATGATGAGTTCTGATTCTAAGGTGCTACCAATATAATAAAAATACGTGGGATTACATAACTGTGGAAAGATTTTTTTTTTTTTTGGTTTGGCCAATCATGCATGCATCATGGATGTGTGCTACAAATTACATAAATCCAATTAGGTTAGTAATAAAAATATCGATATATTTAATAGAATCGTTAAGTGGGACAGACTGTGCGCGTGCGCCTGTCTGTCATTAAACTTGAAAAACCAATAGCTACATATTTCTTTCCTTCATTTTATTATTATTTTTATCTCTGTCGACAGCTCACATATAATATTTGAGTTTTTATATTTGCCGAGGACCTACCAGTAACTTTTGATCGAGGACGACCCTTTTGAAACGCTGGTTTAGGATAATTACGTTCCGATATTTCAATACTGGTAGATGCACAGTCTGAATGATTCAAATTTGTATTTTCATGACTACCTATGAAACTTGCTTCGCAGCCCAAATCCCAATTATTCAGACTCTACTCATGCTAATATCAACATTTTGGAAAGTGAGTACTCTACACAAGTATACAGTGAATTATCATGAAATGGTATGCTAATATAAAATTCTAACAAGCGTCACCGAAAACGTTCACTGATGTTAGCATCAACTATACACACCCTCTGTCCAAGAAGAAACTAGTGGCACCACCTGCTCTATCTTTGTTATCGAAAGCGGCAACCTCCATTATTGTTGTGTCAATAATGTTTATACATTTGTTTCATTAGAAGCCGAGTTATAATGCCAAGAGTGACAGTGTAGTTTGACGAACGGTCGGAAAATGAGTTTCAAACAGAGCTGCGATTGACTTTTCTGTTCAACTTGGTAAAGGTTTTACCGAAACGCTTCAAAAAGCATACGGTGATGAATGCTTATCCCGTACTCAAGTTTACGAGTGGTTTAAGCGATTTCAGTGGTCGTGAGACGCTTGAGGACGACGAAAAGCAGGGCCGTCCAAAAACTGAGCGAAGTTAATATCCAAAAAGTGTGCGATTTCATCAAAGAAAACCCGAAATCGTCCGTGCGATTGATTGAAGGTGAATTGGGGGTTCGAAAATCAACTGTGCACAACATTTTTGCCGAGCGTTTGAGTCTTCGTAAATTGAATTCGCAATTTGTTTCTCACAAGTTGACCGACGACCAAAAAATGTATTGAATTGAACACTGCAAGGACCTCATTAAAACAGCTCTTAAAATTCCTTGAAACGATCGTTACTGGTGACGAAACGTGGTGTTTTGAGAATGATCCTGAAATTCCCCTCTTCTGCTGTTGAGTGAAGACCAGCAGAAGAGGGGCATCCGAGAAAAAAAAAAAAGTCGCTTGGAGAAGTCAAAAGTAAAGACGATGCTGATTTGTTTCTACGATTCCAAGGGTTATCCACAAAGAATTTGTTCCACCTGGCCAAACTGTCCATGCTTGAGTATTATCTAGAAGTTTTGAAGCGATTGATAGTGAGAATTCGTCGCGTACGGCATGAATATCCTGATACAGGCAGCTGGTCACTTTTGCACGATAATGCACCGTCTTATCGTTCGAACATTGTGAGACGCTTTTTGCTCAAAAACCAAGTTTGTGTGTTGGATCACTTTGCCGTATTCACCTGGTTTAGCACTCTGTGACTTCTTTCTCTTCACCGAACTTCATTTGCCGATAAAAGGAAAGCGATACGACACCATTAAAAACGTTCAAGCGTCAGCAACCACGACTCTCAACAGTATTCCAAAAAAAGATATTAAAAAACTCATTTAACGAATTAATTGACTGTGCCAAACGCTGTATCGAAGCTGAGGGAGAGTATATTGATTGAAATAAATGATTTGAATAATTATAATTGGCCTGTGTTTTATTTTCTATCAAAAGTTCGGTTTCTTTTTGAACAGAGGGGGGGGGGGGTAGTTAGGTGTTTAGAATGGTTCATTGCTTATTTTGCTCGAATGGCGTATATTTTTCCTGTGCCTCCAGCTGACCAAGACTTGTAAACACATGACGTATGTCGCCTTTTGAATGCTGTTTTAATGTTTCTTAGTGCACCTTGAAGATATTCTTAAGGTAACAAGACAAGCAGCGAACTATAAACCAATAGATCTTGATTTAATATTTTTAAATAATAAGATTTTTTTAAAAATAAAGGTTCAAGAAAATAGCTTTCACACGGTTCAGCAAATTCCAGTTAATAAGCTTTCAAGAAAGTGTAACCTTTTATTCCAGTTAGCCTAGAGGCATTTTATAAAGCAGGACAAGGACAAACTTGTGGCTTCCGACATACGAGCAGTTTCCTATTCCAAGCTACTAACAGCGAAAGTACTATAGTTTGTAAGACGATCTAACTGCTTCATTACTGTTAAAAGGAGACTCGAAAATTCACTTTAAAATGATGAAAATGGTAAGTAAGGCATTAAAAATATCATTATTCCATTGTATACCAATTGAAAGCAAAAAATAATTAATCGACGAAATAATTTGTATAAGTTACTTGTTATATGAAATCAGTTGTTTATTGACCTTATATCTGAATATTTCAATAATTTAAATTACGTTAATTTCTTTATTATTGGCAGCCGTATGTTTCATTTTTGAATGATGTGAACGTAGCTTGATCGACAGAAAACAACATGCGAGAACTCATCCATAAATTTATGCTTTTGTGGGGATTACAATAAATAAAAGAACAGCCCTAAATTTATTGAAAACTCTAGCGATATGGAGACTATGTTTAATTCAACGTTTGTGTTGTCCTTCACTATAAAAATAAGAAGAATGCAAAGCTCTATTTAAAAATTCATTATTTCGCATGAAATATTAACTTTGAAGTAGTTATATTAAATACAGTATATAATTTACTTTTTATATATCAAGGATGGGCAAACTGCGGCTCCCGAAACAATATTGTTTTTCAT
The DNA here is from genome assembly GCF_054136105.1 of Typopeltis vanoorti. Taxonomy (NCBI): domain Eukaryota; kingdom Metazoa; phylum Arthropoda; class Arachnida; order Uropygi; family Thelyphonidae; genus Typopeltis; species Typopeltis vanoorti. The sequence goes on along the minus strand of NC_143569.1, from coordinate 30,861,281 downwards.
TGCCATTTTTTCTAAACTTTTATATTAATAATCTATAGCAGTATAGTATGTACCAATATTAGAATATTTTATTTCGTAAATACTTGAAAGATAAATAAAAATCAGATATTTTGAAACTTTACATCTTTAGCTTTTAAATGGTACCGGTCAAAAGGGTTGTTAATGTGGATTTTATTATCGTATTTGGTTGGTAAAACGTGTTTCGACATTTGATGGCCTGTGTTGTCGCTCCCGCCAAAATTAGTTCCAAAAGTGACTACTATGATCGCTGCATTACCCATCGCCTCTGTTGCCTGGACTCTGCATCACCACTCTTCATACAGTACACACAAGTTACGCACTTGTGGTGGTAGCGGAACATAACTAGTAAATTTTAGTGTAGATAAGTACTTTTCTGGTGTTGTTATAAAACGGAAATAGGAAGGAAACTTAGAAGCACTTTATGATGATGTTTGAGAAACTAAAAAAAGTTAAAGACACATTTTGAATTTCTTGTGAATCCTTTTGTGATTGATGTCATAAATGATGGATGAAACAAATACCAGAAGCAAAGTATCCCAATCTTCAAAAAAACTGGCTTCCAACTACTCTCTGTTTTTGGGACAACTTACTGCTGTAAATCTCTCTTCACTGTAATGAAATTTGTCAAGTCAAAACATCGTGCTATCCGCACTCACCTCACCGAGCTTAGAACAGCTTTGACATCCTACCAGCCAGATTTTAAACTATTAACCGAATGAATGAAGACTCAATCAAAACCGTCAACGAGTAGAGATTAAACATATTCTTCTTTGGTGAGTAGGACTAATATATAGTTGTATTTTTTATAAATACAATTTTAAAATAATATTTTCTGCGTCTCTTGAACATTTAAAAATGTTTAAGAGACGCAGAAATTATATGCGGCTCTTATAAACGAAGAACTTGCCCACCCCTGTTTATATATGATCCACAAATCGATAATTATACAATATTTATATCCAAATTTTTCACGATTCTAACAAGGTTGCAAGAGGGCGCTACAAATCGAAAAACACCGCAAACAATTTCACTGTAACTAAAATCGAATATTGTGTGTTCTGAAAGATTAAACAAATTTCCCAGTGCAATCATTATTTGTCTTGCCCTGTAACTGAAATTCAGGCGTTACAGATTATTCACTGCTACTGGCATCTTCCTTCGTTCCGTTATTTTTTAATAATTAGATTTATAATTTTATTAAAATATCGATTACTAAATAATATTTTTCTTTTATCCTAAAATTAGAACACACGCAATTTACAGACAAAAAAAAAATACTAGTTGTGGTGGGCGTTGATGGAGATGATTCGTAGTAGAGGTTCGGTGTAGTGGTTGAGACAGTTGTAGGTATCCTCCCGCAATGAGTCTTCGGACTCCTTAGAGGTATTAGGAATAATAAAGTAATAGTTAATATAGTTATCCATTAAGAATAAACTTCTTTCATTCTAGAAAAAATAAGTCTGTGTTTCATTGTAAAGTTTAGATCCAAAATAAACATTCAGGAATCCTTGAGGCAGTATTAATACTTTTAAATCTTACCAACAAGTCCACTTCGAACCTAACTTCTTGGTCTGATGCATAGTTCCACGTAGGCTCATTATTTACTTCCATCACGAGTGCGTTAGGTTTTCTGTAAACTAAACCAAAATTTGAGGAAAGGTACATTAGTGCAGTAAGTCAACTGCTAATAACAATCTTTCACAGTGGGCGCATTTCGCTGCAATGGAATATACTACGAAATGGCATAAAATTGATGGACAACATTTTCTAAAGAAAGAGAAACGGCAACTTTTAGGACAGTTCAGAGTGCACAGTAGATTTATAGTCAGTAGCCTGATCCTTAACGGTAATTATTTAACATATACTCCTGATTTTAAACTGAAAGTTAATTAGAATATAGTAAGATTTTAAATGTTAGAAGTTTTTTTTTTTCCAGGTAATAATTATTGTGCACGGCTTATACTCAGCAAAATCAAACATACGGGTTCTGATTGCTAGTAGCACTGTGAATAAACAGTAGTATGTATCAAATCTCTTTGAATGTTTTGGTCAAAGTTTTGGGTAATCCCTCTAATGGCGTATTGTCACGAGTGAGCAGACCAGGTTTCCCTTGGTTACATCCGAAACTTATTTGCATTGAAAAATTAACACAAATACGACTCAAATGAAAATGATTAACTGGTATGGAGATACGAAAGTAATTAATACAGCTTGTGTACGTGGTAAAATATACTATACTTGTGAGAAAGTTCTCCACATGAGCCCTTCCACGCCTCCTCTTAGAGATGAAAATAGTTGCAACTCCATAAGGCTAGTAAGAGATGACTAAAGTTTCAATCATGCATACTTAATTGTTATGAATATAATTTATATCTTTCTCATATATAAAAGAAAAATAGATTGTGGTGGTTAAATGAAGTTTCAGAATTTTCTCTTATTTTATTTTTAGTTGTTTTTGCTGTTAGCTGTCATGGTAACATCAGTCTGCTGCATCGACGAAAAGGTAAATTAAAATCAGAAATATTTTCCTTACTTTCCTTAATAATATTAAAACACCATAATAGTTTGCAGATGATAGCAGTTGACATCTTTCGAATATCCTCAAGGGGAAAAAAAAAAACACTGAGCTATTAAAAATGAATAGCTCAGTGCTACCTTGAACATTAAGCTATTACAAGGAAATGCGTTTACTCTACTCAAAGGAAAACTGGCCGGAAAACAAGCATTTAACAGAGAATTATTTGCTGGCATCAGTCTTGTTTGCTTCTGCCTTAACCAAACGAAATATCAAAGGGAGGGATTGAATGTTGTGGGCTTAGAATATAAGACGTGTCCTGATCTGATATAATCTGTTATTTCTTTCTTAACGTAAAAAGCCGAGGATTGGTCTCGTGAAAAAGAAGTGAAAGCAAGTTTGAACGAAACAGCAGCCGTAATTTTGGAAAGGGGATGAAATTCTTCTAGACGGAGTTGATCGTCAACTGATTTATTGCTGAGTATGGATTTTTTTTTTTTTTTTTAAGTTTATGAATTGTTAATAGGAGATACCATAGATTCGAGAAACTGATTAATATTTCAAGTTTCCCGCTATAAATGATAGGATATTCCATAGTTCCCACAGTTTTCTTTACCAACATTCCTCGTAAAGCGATTTCGAGTTTTGAATGCATTCAAATATATGAGAAGTGTATACGTTTATCAATAGCTAAGGATTCGTATTTAATCCTCATATTATTTCCCACAATTTTTTTCCTTAAATAAGGATATTTTTAATAGTCTGCTACATTAGAAGCAGCTGAGAATTTAGTTTACTCAAAGAATAAACAGCACTGAAGATACCAAATCAGAACTTATAAATTTGTATCTACACATGCAAATACACCCAGAAGTGATTGTCTTTAATTAATCATAGGAATTTATATACATTGTCTTCATTTATTCTCAAAACAAGTTAACTTTCTTATCTCAGTGAAGGGAGAAATTAAAAAAAAAAAAAAAAAAATAGACGATTCAAGTAAGCCATTTGGAGTGGAGGAGGATAAGAGAGTACAGCGTGTACACTACTTTCTCACAGTAACTCATGCACTGAATCAGCTGGTTTGTACAACTCGGATAAAAATACTTTCTTCAATGTTTAAAAATAAGTGCACCAGCGAATAAATTCCAGTATATATATATATAGCGTCGCTTCCTTTTTAATCGTCATTACCAGAGATTCAGAAAGCGATGTTGACCTACTCACCATCGTTTCACTCCCTATCAAAAGTTAAAGCTTTTGCTCCAGTTCTAATGCCATTGAATTATTTGACAACTTTGTTAGTCTATTTTCGTATGCTTCATATTTTTTTCAATTTTTATTGTTAGTGATGGCAAAGATATAAAATGGAATGATCGTTTTTAGAAACTCAAGGCAAGGTTATTATTTATTCGGGTACTCCATGGAGTCAAAAGACTCGACCTGGAAGATCCTATCCATTAACACAATACCCATCATGCATTTCCTTTAAATTTATTTACTGGTGGGGCGCTCAAAATTATCTCTGGCACTCCACTCATTCACCACGCTCCAAGTAAAGAACCTTACTAACCACACTCTCAGGTAACTTTCAAGTATGATTCCTTGTTTTCTCTCTAATCCCTTGTATTGAAAATTTTGTTTTACGTCAATCTTATAGAATACCTTTAGTAACTTATAAGTTTCCTCATATCCTACCAACTCTGCAACCTTCAATCTATCATAATAAGGAACATTCCATAGATCTGAATCTTCTCCACCTCCCGATCCGCAAGAAACGCAGGCGACCAAATCTGTGTACAGTAGTCAATATGTGGCCGAATCATAGCCTTATAAAGAAGGATAATAACCTCCATATCTTTACTTGTCAATGTGTTCAACATTCAAGTAATCATCTGAGCTATTTTGCCCACTCTTGCAGCATGTTCTCTGAATTTCAAATTTCTATTCACCCCCAGATCCTTACCCTCAAGAATTTCCTGGCAACTAGTACCATCAATGTGATATGAATTGTGTAATCATTTCATCCTGAAGTGCATTATCTTAAATTTTACAACATTAAATTGACAGCCATTGTCCTTTTCCCAAACTGCCAATTTATTTAAATCATCATGTAAGATATCAACTATTGCCCTCATCAGCGAACTGAATACCCTCATCCCTTACATATCTTCCACTATATCATTAATGTATAAATTAAAAAACAGTGGGTCTAGTACCCTGGGACACTCTACTAGTCGCCTTCATTTGCCTTGATTCAACTGCACCACCCTCTGATACCCTTTTATACCCTATAGAGTATGATATCCCTATCCACCCATTTCTGAATTTTACTTTGAACTAACTTTTGCAAAACTTTAACCTCAGTCTGTAATTTGCTATTTCTGTCTTGGAGCCACCTTTATGTAATGGAACTATCTTACCCTCTTTCCACTCCCTTGGAACCTTGCCAGAGCTGATATTTAAATTAAACAAAATTTGTCAGAGGCACCACCGGTTTACTAGCATATTCTCGTAGCATACCATCTAGTCTCACTGTTGAATTTGCATTGATATTTTTCAATATACTGAGTACATCCATCCAGTTCATCTACATCAATCTCTCACCTCAGTAACTGCAAAGCCACCACCTTGAATGATATATACCCTTGTAAAGTGATCACTTAATAACTGAACATTTCTTCTGCCACTTTCCTACCATCAACATTAAGTAAAGTTATCTTTTTTTTTTACTTGCTACGTAGCGAAAAAACTTTTTTGATTTACTTTGACCTACTCTGAAAAAGTTAATTACCGTATCTCAAAATTGATTCAGCCTTTCTTGCCTGTGCTTTACATTACTCATGTGTATGTTGATCATTTTGTTTATATTCCCTTTAACAGTGCTTTTTTTTAGCTCCTGCTTTACCGAGTACGGATTAAGTGGTTGAGTACAATATAAAGCAGGAGCAAAAAAAAAAAGCACCGTTAAAGGAATACTCCTCATCCTGGGTATGCACTCTGATACTGTCTCACTCAAACAGTCCTTTGACCGCTTCTCATGCACTAATAACGTTCGTTTCATGTCGTTTCTTATGCTATGGCACTTCTACAAGTTGCCTCCTGAGTTTGTCATAATCATCAGCTTTGTAGTTCCACATAAACTCATTCTTGACTGAAATTTTCACATGTTGAGCAAGACTGCATGATCACTTTCCCTGATTAGAGGTAGGATTGTTACTGTAGTTATGGATATATCTTCTCATGATGTTACCAGATCCATTACATGCCATTTCAGGTAATTACCGCTTATTAACTATAAATTCCCTTTTGCAATCTGCCCTTCCAATCTATATCCCCCATAGTTTAAGTCTTCCATAATTGCTTGGCGTTTGCACTAATCCGCTGTCATCCACATCTTCTTCCCCCCCCCCAGATCTATCGCAGCAACTAACAATATATTTTGTTCTATCTTACATCAGACTGCCTCAAATGAACCATTTTTCTCAGATCTACAGTCTTCCTTAGCTTCTATTTTTGTCGAAGTTCTTCAACTATCATTAATAATATCCCTCCTCCTGCTCTATCTTCGCTGAAAATACAATATCCTTTACATTCTCTGACAACCACATCTGTATATCATTAACTGCCCATTTAGATTCTGAAAACTGCACCCAGCTGTTCACAATAATTCCTGCACTCATACGTATTTATCCCAGGGGTGGCTATTTCTGCACATACTCATTTGTCTTTGGGGGGGGTGGCCAGATACGTGCTTGATTGCACTAACAAACTCACTGAAAAACTTTCTCCAAGCATCTAATTCCAAAACCATTTAAGTGCAGTCCATCAGGAATATACAGGTCCTTAAGTCCGTCAAATTCACTCTATTCATCTATAAACTGCTCGCCATTTCTTCTGTACAATCTACTCATTGGCAATCATGGCCCTTCTCATTTCCGACGGATCACACTGAGGCAGCAGAATCACAATCTTTACGTTCTTAATTTTTGCTTCTTCTAACAACTCTTAAATATATCTGCTTGCCAAAACAAGTAAGTCGCTCACTTCTTTCTTCTGCAACGCACGTTTTCATTAAGCATACATCTTATCATCGCATTTCCATACAATACTGTCACTTTTCTCTTCCATTCTCCCATACCACACGCTAATCGTTTGTCCAGTCACTCCAGCTTGCATTTTGTCCTGTGAAGGAGTCTGCGTAAACGTGCAAATTCTTTCAGCACTGGCATCTCATCATCCGCATTATTACTTCCAATCTCATTTGATATTCCATCCACTGCAATGTTGAACTGAAGCTCTTTCATCATATGAGGGTGATTTCAGTTTATTTCGTGTAAAGAGGTTGAGAATTCCTCTCTTGTGGTTTTAAAATTCGATTTCTGATGTAATCAACAACGAATATTCTTTTTGAAATGACGAGATCATTTTTTACTTAAGGTCTAAATCGGAGAGAACAGCAGTGGGTTTTTAATGTATACGTTTTCTATGGGTTCTGTTTCTGTATGAGCATCCTATGATTCAAAAGAGGTGGTGAGAAATGAAATCGTTCACAGCTGTGCTCGAAGCGCTATTATAACTCACACTCCCTAAGGTTTTTCCATATTTTACTTAGGCACAGATCTGTGGTTCCAAAAAAAAAAAAAAAAAATGTTTGGTCTCTTAAGAACAAGATTCCTAACTTATATAAGGATCATTGCTTGATGTTCATGAATGAAACGAGGAACTGTTCACAAAAAAAAACTGAGGTTTGATTGAGACCTAAGAGACAGCTGGTGGAAGCATATTTCATTTGCATAAGGCATAATATGCAGATTGATTTTTAGTATATGAATTGTTAATCTTTCTGTTACCTTTTTTTAAAAACAAGGTTAATAAAAAAAAAAAAGTGATATTCCTGATATTAAACATTCACTCAGGAGAAAGAGTTATTCACATTATAATGATTACGAGACATCAACCACTATTTTCTTGTGGAGAAAATAGTGGTTGATGTCTTAATATCTCTAAATGAAAAATGGTGGTACCTCACTGTATGCAACAGTGGAAATTTTGCTGCAGGGCTGACGTGTTTTTATCTAATTTTTTGAACTGAAAAGATAATAGGAAATTTTTATGATTGCGTCGATTTTGTGAAAATGAGATATCGGATTTTAATGCTCTGTTGCTGCCGCTTTTTTTCGTAATATTTTCATAATTTCGTAAAGTTGTTTTTTTTTAAAATTAACTATAAATTTGACAAAATAATTTCGAGATTAAGCGTAGACATACATTCTCTCAAACGGATGTCATTACTAACATTCTAAAAGCAGTCAAAACAATTTTATTAGTGAACAGGATTCAAGAATGTCAAGCGCAGTTATCGAACTTGAATTGCCGTATGTTCAGCACAAAATCAGTCTCATAATTTTTATACCACTACTGATAATTATTTAAATGACATTGGTTGCAGAAATGCTAATTTTCATTGTGAGATTTCTTATTTTCTAATTAAAATAATGTTATTTTCACAGCTTGAAACATCATCCACAACGACGGAAGTACCTCTCCCATATAAGTTTTCTTATAGTATCCGACACGTTGGAGGTATCACAACACGTGAAGAAGAAAGAGATGAAAGTGGAGTAATAAGAGGAAAATATGTCATCAACTACAGTAATGGTCGTCAGCGTATTGTTGAATATTATGATGATGGCACAGGAATAAAACAATCAATTCAAACTAATGAACCAGGAGTGAGTGACAAACAAAATCCTTCCAGAGTAAATATTAAGCTTCTTCCAAAGCCTGCAAAATTATAATTTTCTTATTCATTTTATCTATGTCAATATAAATAAAACAAATCTCACTTGAGTAAAAATTTAATCCATCTTGTATTAATCATAATTTCATTAAAAAATGTTCTGTTAATAAAATGTGATAATTTTTAGTTATTTAACGGTTAATACTAAATCTCATCAATCAACAGAAATATATTATTTGAATTTACTAAGATCATTCTTCTGAGAATAAGTTCTACACACTTTATAAAACTATTTAATAAGCTTTGTGCTTTTTAACAATAAACAGATAAGAAAAAGAGACTTGTAGAGAAGAAAAGAAATTGAGTTAAGTGTAAAAGATACAATAATAGCAGGTATGGGAGTAGAAAATCCTAATATGACATCTATATTCCTTAAGTTAGAATCTGATATTGATAACAGAATCTTTATTTCAAGTTTGGTGAGACGGCCAACAGAAAGTATGTGGAACAATCTCTTGCAAACATGTTATTAAAATATAATGTAGCTCCTCGCCTGTAGCACTTTCTAGACATTCGTTCAGCATTATGTAGTACAAATGATTTCAAAATGATTAAAAGTCCAGAACTTATATACCATTATATTAGTCTCATACATTAGACTGACCATATTTCTTATCGAATACAGCAGATGTCATAAAAAAATAGCCTCAAATATTCCCCACCATAAGTTTATGCAATTGTGGATGCTACTTTTGGTCATGGATTAGCTTCTTCTTTAAATGCAAATAGAATTAAGAATTCTCTCAACTACGTCAAATTAAGTTAAAAAAAAAAAAAAACAGGACACTTGGACAGATTTATTTTTCATTTCATCCACATTATTAACACTTGAAGTATATTATACATAGGCTGACCATATTTCCTTGAGACAAAAACGGGACGTGGGTTATGTAATATCCTGTATTCATGAAAAAGTAAGACGATAAAAAAAGTTTTATTACATAAACATTATTTTTGCCGTCTTTTGCAACCACCAAAACTGGTGTTCGTGTTATCTGCACACAAAGCAACAGCTTTGTAATGCAAATTTGTCACTTCTTTCAGCATAGCACACTGTATGTCGGATGTTTCATCAGGTAAGGAAATAGTCTATAATTTTGTCTTGAACTCCACAATTTGGCAAAAAAAGCCACACAAGGAATGGAAAAAGTTTGATGTCTTTTTTGCTTGATGCATCTACACTGACTGTAATGCTTTTTGTTTTATTCAAATCCTCTATTACTTCGCCTAATGTGTGGTGATAAAACGTTGGTAATTCCTGTTCTTGATTCGGTACGTGCTGAAGAAAATTTTATTTATCAATGTCGACAAGCAGTCATTTGCACAAAAACTTTCTCCCTGACGCACAGTATAATAAGCAACGAGCTTCACTTGCTGCAATTTTATCGCTAACACGCCTCACCATATAAACGAGCTGATGTTTTTTGACTGAGGCCAGAGTCTTTTCAGCATCCTTGTTTCTGGCTACGTAGATGTTGGGTGATGTCGCTTCTGCCTCCATGAGCAACGGGGGAAATGTCCATTTTCCCGTTGGCATACCACTTTTGTTCCATCACTACACAGCTTGTCCACTTTAATAAATTTGAATTCTTTCTGGAGATCGTAATTAAAACTGCAGTTTCGCCTATTTCAAATTGCAAGGATAAATTTTAAAAAATAATTTAAACTACAGACATTGAATAACAAAACCATCGGTTAGCATAGAGGCAAAACTAAAGCAGAACAGACACCGCGTCATGTATTTTTTTATTTTCTCTGAATAAATCACTGCAGATATTGATATTTAGTATCGAACAATGCTACTCCATGGTTATACGAATTACTGGTATCATTAATATTGATGTACGATTATAGGTTGTGAATAATAATTTGATTGACCAATATTTATAATTTTTTATTAACAACGAGACAAAATTGACATTTTTACTAAAACGACTGGACGGCCAAGAAATATGTAAAAAAAAAAAAAACGGTACGTATGGTCAGCCTAATTATACGTGACAAATTATTCTTTTCATTTATATATATTGTGTATTCAAATACATCTTTCTGCATGAAGTAACTTTATAGTTGTATTTCTCATATAGTGTTAGAGAGCATGCACAGAAGTGAACCGCTAAGTGCTAGAATGGAAATCACTTCTAGCATATGTCAATCTCATTTTCTCTTTTCCATCATCTATGTGGATGACGAGGCCGAATGAACTCTTTCCACTTCTGTCCAGTTTGGTGTCATTTGTGATTTGGTTTTCAGGTCTTTTACTTTGTCTATCCATCTAATTCTGAGCCTCCCTGCTTTAGTTGGTAATCTTCCCATGGACAAACTATCACGGTCTTCTTTCTTGGATTTTGTCTATTATTGTTGTTTCCTTATGCCTTCATTTCTTAGTCTATCGAGCAGAGATACTGAAAGTAATCTTCTTAGCCAACCTATTTCAGTAGTTAATAATTTTTTTTGTCTTCAGCTTTTTTGAGATTCCAGCATTCACTTCCATAGAGAAATATTGGGAGGACCAGTGCATAGATTCTTACTTTTGTTATTTATTTGATGTCTCTTGACTTCCATATTTTATTTAGTCGTTCAAAAGTTTGGGATGCTTGACTGATTCGTCTATTTATAGCTTTTGTAATTTCGCCATTGTACTCAATTACTCCTCCGAGATAGGTGACGTATTCTACCTGCTCTAGATTCTTACTATCACTTTCAATTTTCAGACTTTTTGTTTTGTCTTTATTTAGGTTTAATCCAAATTATATACATTGTTTCTTTATTTTATCAGAAATTCGTTGTAGATCTTCTTCTGTGCTTGTAAGTAATGCAAATTTTAAATTTGTTATATTTTCCCCATATATTTTGATTCCAGAGTCTTCTTTGTTTAAGGCCTTACTTGTTATTTCTTCTAGTGACAGATTGCAGCCTTGTGTGGAACCAGTTGGTTAAAGTGTCCTCCACTTTCAGATTTCTCGTATAGATTCTTTATTATTCTTATAGTTTTGTTGGGAACCCTTTCATAGTTTCCTATAGTTCTCTTCTATGGATTGAATCCCTGACGAATGTCTATGAAATTTATATCTGTCACTAGAAGTTATTTCTTCTAGTGACAGATTGCAGCCTTGTGTGGAACCAGTTGGTTAAAGTGTCCTCCACTTTCAGATTTCTCGTATAGATTCTTTATTATTCTTATAGTTTTGTTGGGAACCCTTTCATAGTTTCCTATAGTTCTCTTCTATGGATTGAATCCCTGACGAATGTCTATGAAATTTATATAGCAACTTTTGTTGTACTCTAGCGTCTTTCTTTTCTATTAGCTGTCTTAAGGTGATCGATTGTGCTTCGTCCTGGTCTAAACCTGCTTGTTGTTCTCTATATGGCTTAATTTGCTTTTGGAGTCTTTTTGTAAAAACCTTCCTTGGAATACTGAGGAGGCTAATGCCTTTGTAATTATTGCATTCTGTTTATCTCCTTTTCTGTATAGTTATAACTGATTTTGTCCAATCAAGTAGGTATTGCTGCATTTTTGGAGATCCTTTCAAGTAATGTTTTTCCTTTCCTGCGTGTATTTCATCAATTCCAGGTGCTTTCCTAGTTTTAAGTTTATCTATGCTGTGTGCTATTATTTCTTTGGTAAAGATATTTGCTTCCTCTTCCCTTTGAGTGGCTGGAATAATATCCTGAGAGCTGTTGTTTTTATTATATAAGTCCCTGAAGTATTCTGGCCATTCTTTTTGTTTTACTTTCAATTAGTTGGCCCTTTTTGTTGTCCGTGTCATACTAATTTTATCTATTTGTTTATATAATCCATGGAAGTTATTTTCTTTTGATAGCTTCTCTGCCATTTTTCTTCTAACCAGTTATTCTTCTCTCTTTTAACGAGTTTTACTAATTTCTCTGGTTAATCTATATTAATTTCATAATCTTCCTTTGGTTACTTAACCTTTTCACTCTCTATGTAACCTATTGTATTTTCTGCCGATTTTAATATTATTTCCTTTAATTTGCAACGATGTTTATATTGTTTTGGTAGTTCCTGCAGGTTTGTATTGAATTCTAGCTATTTCCTTAGAATATTATTAGCTCGTAGTTTATTTACATTCAGTCTCCTTTTGACTCTAAAAGTGCTTTCAGATTTGAACTTTATTCTTAGGTTTGCTAGTGCTAGCTTATGATCTGATCCAGTCTACAGCAAAGGATCTGCACAATTTAGGATACTTGATTTCCATTTTTGGTTTACTGTAATAATATAGTTATCATATTCTTGGTTTCTGTCTGGTGATATTCATGTCCATTTTCTTTGGGGTTTTGATTGTTTAAATAGTGTTGGTTATTGTTAATCTATTATTTTATTTGAACATAAATTTAGCAGTCTTTTGCCACATTCGTTACTTTCTACATACCCATATTGTCCGATCACTCTTGGCCAGATATCCCAGTCTTTGTCTACTTCTGCGTTATGTCCCCGTTACAATTAGATCTTGACTTTATGTCTGCTGTAATGCTTTTTGTAGATCTGTATAGAACTCCTCAGTGTCTCCTGATGATGTTGAAGTTGGTGAGTATACTTGAATAGTCAGTGATCCAATTGATGTTTTAAATCTTGCTTTAATTATCTTAAGTGAGATAGGATTGTAAGACAGAGTTTTGAGCCTTTGGTTTTAATATAAGTGTTACTCCCTCTTGGTGTTTGTTGCCTGAAGTTAAAATTTTGCCAATCTGATATATTGTTTATCAGTTTATAGCAGAAAACACTAAGAATAATTAACTTTTTTTAGCAAAACACTGAGTAATCAATTTATTAATGCATTGTTAAGTGAGCAAAATCTCTTTTTACCATCAGAACAAGCAACTAATCAGAGAATGAAGCTGTAAAGGGGCCCATGTGATTAAGCCTTTGGGCTTAATCACATGCTGCATTCATCTCATATTGGAAGTCAGATCAATCACCTATAGCCTATTCCACATTATCCCACAGATGGGACAATATCTGGTGAATGAGCAGACCAAATAATGATGTACTCTCTCTTTCTATTAGGGATTTAGATCACGTGCCCATTTTCTGGTCTCATGCCATTCCTTCCATTTATTTTATATGCAGTTTATATTTACTGGTTTCATGTTCAAAAATTGTAAAATTTCTTCATTTATTTTGATGTTATATATATATATATATATATATATATATATATATGGTATTTCCAGCAGCTGATTTTGTGAGAAAGTGCATTTCACTGGTTGATGTTTTTGCTTTATTACACAAAAGTTTGCTTGGGTGAAATGTTATATAGCCTGATTCTGGTATGTGTTTTGACCAGGGATAGCTTAAATATATTATTTATTATGCTATTTACTTTAACAATTTGATATCAAAATACACCTCGTGGAAAGAAGCCAATGGGCACAGTGCATTGTGCCATGTAACAAGTCAAGTCTTTGTAGCCAGAATAAATTGGAAGAATATGATGCTCCCAATTAACTGTGTCCAGGTGAAATGGCTGTGAGAAGGATAGAGGCATTGTGATAGAATGCCATATTGCAGGTGTAACTGTTCAGCAAACTGTTGACAAATTGGGCCATCCCAGGTCAACAATTAGTGACCATACTGAGATGAAAGTGCAGAGAATCAACTGTGGACAACTTACTACATTTACTGAATGTGACTGTAGGGTACTACGGATATGTAAAACCCTCCTCATTGGAAAACATGTTGAATGCAGTGTTCCCGAACATGAATCTGCACAAAAACATTCAGAACCAAGGCTCAAAACATGGGTTCCCATGATAGGACTGCAATGCGCAAGTCCCAGATTACCCAAACCAACATGCCATTTATCTTCAGTAGTACATGGAAGTTTGGTAAGCTGTGTTATGAAGCAATGAATCGTGCTACATCCATGGGTACGGCAGATGAAGTGAATATCTTTTACAGAGGTGTGTAAACGTCTGTAAAAGATATTCAACTTCGAACTATGAAATTCGAAGGTGTATGGTGGTATCGTGTTCTTCCCTGGTTGCCTCGGACATCAAAATCCAAGACCTATCTGAACATTTTAGACAATACAATGCTTTTTACAGAACTGGCCATTCAGCAAGACAATGCACCTTGTCATAAGGTGCTGCTGTAACTGAATGCCACCACACTTGACTGCCCTTCACAGAGCCCTAATCTCAACCCCTCTGTACATCTGTGAGATGAACTGGAGCATCGGGTGAGGTCAAGGGACATATTCCCCACAACAGTACAGGAAGAATGGTCTAAAATTCCAATTGAATGCTTGTGGAAAGTATGCCCTATAGGATTGCTGCAATCATTGCAGCAAAAGGAGGTCATACATCTTAAGGTGAATGCCATGGCTGTTTGTTCCTCACATTATTGTGTCCATTGACTTTTTTTCCAAGCAGTGCATATTTCTCATATAATGGAACAAAGTATTTACTCACCAAATATATCTATTGCTGTTTTTCTTTGGCATGTTTTCATACTCTCATTTTTACTTTCTCATACTTTGTAAATGAAAGGTTAAGAAAATCATCATTTGTGGATTTTTTTGCATCCCAAATGTTGGAATGCAAAACAATGTAACTGAGAACAAATGTTCTCAGTTACATTATTAGTTTGTGGTCAAGGTGAAGAATATAATTCTTTATCTTTTGCATTACAAAATTATTTTGATTGTTTCAGATACTACCACATCAATGAGAGATATATTAGGACTGTACTGTTCTCCAGACAAAGGTAAACTCATTTTGAAGATGCAAATGAATGTAAAAAAAAAAAAAAAAGGTGAGATCAGCAAGGTTCCATTTAAGTTTTTCTTCTCATTGCTTTAAAAGTAAAACCAAAAAAAAGGATCATATCACCCCTGACTTTTTTTTTTGGCCTCTGCTGAGTGAATGGCACTATAACATTTTCATTTCTTTTACTATGATTTACAGGACTAAAAAAAAGGTAATGTTTCCTGAAATCTCAACTATAAAGGTTTTTAATATCTGTCTATCTGGACTGTGTTATAAGTTTTGTTCTATTAAAGAAAAATCGAACCAGGTAGTCATGTTTCAGGAATGCATCTCTGACAAGCAATGAACCTGTTGTCCAAAAGCACTTTTTTTGGGGGGGGGGAATCATTGCTTTCTTAGATATCACAAGCCAAACATAGAAAAAATTGTCAATGCTCTTAGAGAGTGAAAGAACAATCAATGTCTGCTAGTTTTGGTCTTCTTATCTGGCTTTCAGAAGGCAGCAACTACCTTTTGCCATGAGTCTGGAAATTGCTCCAGTTTTTAATGTTCAAAGATTGCTGAACCTAATTGCTTTGGGTTCAGAAAGTAATATCTATTTATCCATTACATTCCGTGGTATGGGATAAAATCCAGAATATGAAGGATAGATAATTGACAAATGATATGTGCTAGACCCATGATTGTGTTTAGGCATCAGCCCATGTGATATGCTTTGGCCAGAGTACATTTAAAAACTATGAGATTTGATACAGCATAGTGTATATTTCCAAGACACCTACCTCCATCTTGGTGTCTTTTTGACTGCTGGCACTTACATTCAGATAGAGTGGAAACAAAGATGATATTTTGGAATTGCAGTTGTTGCTGTCTGGACAATACAATCTTTTTCCTAGATACCATCTTGTTGACAGATTATTGGCTCAATTTCTCAAGTTTAAATTCTGTAAGTGATGAAAGGTATTTAATTTTCGACCTAATCATGGAGAACATTCTTGCACATAAGCAGATACACACTTTTCCAACATAAAAACCCATCTCTGTGACAACACACAGATTACAGTATTCCTATAAAAAGAACTATTCTATTCTGAGATTGTTTCAACTCTTAGCTGGTTAAGAAATCAACTACATAAAAAAAATAAACCTGCAATATTTTTTTTTTACATTGCTTGTAAATTTTTTTTTTTGGGAGGGAGGACACTCTACTAACAGTTTTTATACAGTATTAACCATAATTAATCCTATATAAAAAAAAATCCAAAATGGCCAAGTCCAAAGAATGTCATCTAAGTGTTGCTGTTATACTCCAATTGAGAAAGTTGAGTCTATATGAAGTGATAACAATTTTAATACTCTCTTCATAGTAATGCAAAGTACCAATCTAGCACTGTACCTATGTGATTTCTCTTAAATTGCTTTATGAAGTTGTGGGCAGGTTAATTTCAATTATTACCCGAAGATGCATAAAATTCTGTAAGTGTATTACCAGTACAGAACTCATTTTGCTACATGTTTTGTATAAAAATTGGTGAAACAAGCATTCACTCCTCTGTTCAAGAAGGGATATTAGTAGGTCCATATCTAAAGCAGCAGGTGTGGCAGAGTCTTTAAGAGGATGCACATTCCTCACACTCATTATCCCAGTGGTATAAAGGTAGCATAGGACCACATAAATGATTGCTACTACTTCAGCTTAACAAACCAATCTCTCCAGATTTTCTGCAAGCTAAAACATGTAATGAAATACCAAAATACGTCAGACTAAAACCTCATTACAGTACATTGCAAGTCACTAACAACTGGACTACGGATGAAGACAGTACCCTCCCCACCAATCAAAAGTGCAGAATCGTGTTTTTGTAATCCAGTTATCAGCATCTCACTTAATAATCCCAGAAGATGTGAATGAGCTTATGAGAAACCTGAATTTTAGCAATTTTATGCTTCTGGTGACAGAAGTGAAACTCACTCTGAAAGCTATACTTAAAAAACATCAACAAAGAAAGGTTTGATTTAGGAGAGATAATAAATAAGTTGAGTCAAGATCTCAATCAAGAGATAGCACTTATCAAGAATAATGACATCATGAAGGTTGATGAATTATGGGACAAATTAAAATCGGTCCTGATATAGCAGTAAAAAAAAAAAAAAGATCGGATAACTGATGAAATTCTCTTATGGATCAACGCAGATCATATAAAAAATCATAGTCCAGCAAAATATAGAGAGGTTCAGAAAATTATTAAAGGCAAGATCAAAGAAGAAAAAGAAATATGTTAAAGAAATAGAAATTCTATAGGAAAAGCTGAAAGAGACCTCAGGTATATTTAAGAAAACACAACTATGAATCCTTCAAAACAAAAAGAGAGAAATAATATTTGAAAAGGATGACAAAATACAAGAATGGATGAAATATGTAGAACTCTTTACTGATAACAGCCAGAAAATACTTATGAACAGATGGAAGGTACATGCATTCTAAGATCAGAGGTAGAATGTGCACTGAACTCGGCTAAAAACGGTAAAGCCTTAGGCCCTGATAGAATACCAGCAGAAATAGTCAAGTTATTAGAAGGTGATAACGTTACTATATCAGTAAAGCTATTTAATAAGATCTACAATACAAGCATAATTCCTCAAGACCTGTTACAGTCGACCTTCATCATGCTACCTAAAAAAGCAAATGCAAAAACATGTAATGACTACAGAATGATCAGCCTAATGAGTCATGTTCTCAATGTTTCTGAAAATAATTCAGAAAAGGTGAAGACACCATCAGTGATACCCAATTCTTCCGTAGAAACTGTTTGGGAATGAGAGAGAGACTCTTTTCTGTTCTCAAATCTTATTCCAAATTGTACTGACCAAAAAAGTATTTGTTTGCTTCGACTTTAAGAAAACATTTGACAAAGTCTAACATGGTATTGCACTAGTAAAAAGAACTGGATTAGATGGTAAAGTTAATGACATTATTACAGACTTCATTAACATCAAACAAGGAGTAAGGTAAGGATGTGTGCTGTCACCTCTTCTTCTTTTTAGCATATACTCAGAAGCTATATTTCAAAAAATCTTAAAAGGAAGGGATTAATGTAAATGGTGAAATCATCAGTAACATCCAATATGCTGATGACAATATTCACGATCTTCAAAATTTTCTGTAACTAGTGAAAAAATGGGATTAAAAATAAATATCACCAAAACTAAATTCATGGTCATAAGCAAGAAACCAATTCTTAATTCAGCACTTTCTTTAAATGGGAAACAAATAGAAAGAGTGACAAAGTTTAAATATCTTGAATGCTGGTTAAATGAAGAATGCAATCCAGAAATGGAAATAAAAGTTAGAATTGAAATAGCAAGAAAATTTTCTCTTGATGAAATCAACACTGTGTAACTGCAATTTAAATTTAGAGCGTGTAATGTGCAGAAACTTGGACCTTAAAGACAACATCAATTTAAAAAAAAAACAGAAGTCTTTGAGATGTGATTATACAGATTAATGTTAAAAATCCCATGAATAGCAAAAACGTCCAATCAGGAAGTACTGGAACAAATGGGGACGTCACATGGACTTTTAGATAGTATGAAAAGAAGGAAAACTGAATATCTTGGTCATCTACTTCATAATGAAAAATATAAGATACTTCAACTGATTATGAAGAAGAAGACAAAGAAAATCTTGGTTGGCAGACAGTGGACTAGCATGAGCTCTGAGGGTTCAGAATTTGCCAAGGTGGTTGCCAACCTGCGATAGGAGATGGCACTTGAAGAAGTAAGCAAACTAAGTATGCATGTGACGTATTTCACAACTGGGCTACTAGAGAGGCTCATGACTTCATAGCAACAACCTTAGTCATTGGAATCTTTAATTTTATGAGAACATTGCTTTATCTCTTAACGACATTAAAAATTACTGGAAATTTTCTGCTTGTATATAAAGTATCAGTGGTGTAGCTAGAGCTGTTGCCGCCCGGGGCAGTCTCTGAGTTTGCCACCCCCTCTCAATACATACCAAAAATACTACAAAAAGTCAAACATCATATAGGGAAATAAATTAAAACAATGTTATTTTTCTTGCTTTTCTGTTAGCAAAATCTATTTCATAGTAATGTAGATAAATCTTAATCAAATTTTACTTAGAAAAACTCCTCCCACAACTAGCAAACACTTACAGCAATTGTGAGGAAAATTTGCAGTAGTATTACAATATTTGGAACCGAGTTCTCAAGACTGTATTTTAGAATTAACTGCAAAAGTTCAAAGTGCTGCCAGGGGCAGATTGCCCCCCCCCCTAGCTATGCCACTGAAGTGTATGCAGTCCAGATTCACAAAAAAAAAATGTGAAAGTTGCAAAAAGCAACCTACTGCCAATTTTAAAACAACTATATATATGAATAAAAAGAAAAAAAAGTATCCATATTATTCCAAAATGGCCCTCATAAGCATTTGTATGTTAATCTAAACAGCATCATAATTATTTATCCCTAAACAAGGTTTTAAGAAAGAATATTTCACAATGCCCCCTTAACGCTTAAATTAAAACGATGGTGGTTTACAGGATAAAGGGCAAGTTCATAAGAATAAATACTGGGGGAAAAAAAATTAAAAGGCACCTATTAAAAAAGATAGCCTTGTGGAGGGCTTACCAATTTTTTTTTTAGAATCCATTAAATACGAATTGTAGAAGACTTCATGCATATAAAGCAATAAGATGCAAAATTTCTTTATACCTACCTTAGTTATCATTTACGAAAATGACTGCATCAGGACTTTGTTTGCATGAAACAATGGCACTTATCACTTCAAGTATGCTTACATTCTTAAGCACAGATGGCTTTTTAAATGTACACATAGGTATGCTAGAGATTCATATGAAATGTGATTACTATGTTGGTGCTTAATTTTGATTCCTAAAAAACTGGAGGGTGACATATGAATTCAGATATGCTTAATTCACTTAGAAGCAGAACAAACATTTTCAATTTGTTACTCAGTTCTCCAAATTCATAATAAGTATTGTATGTTAAGATTAACAGCATAACTGTTCTTCCATAAAACCTTGTTTTAAGAAAGAGCAGCTATGATGTTTCCTAGTTAGACCAGAAAAATAAAAGGAGATAAAAACGTTTTTGTAAATTTTAAAGTTTCAAAAATCCTAAAATGATTCAGAGTAAAATATGCTGTTTTCTCTTTATTAAAGAGAAACAGTAATGAAACATTTTTGAATCCCAAGTGCTATTTTAAAACTATATAAATTTTTGTTTTAAGAAATATGTTATGATTACTTATTTCTTAAAACAAAAATGGAGGTCATGATTATCACCTCCATCTTTCTAAATAATGAATGTCAATAAATAAAACAATTTACTTAATCATAATATATACATAATCTCAAGAGTTCCTGTATAAACTTAGTGACATAGTTCTGCTGGTGGAGGAATTGTAGGGATCATTCCCAATGTGAAAGTTTCAGCCATAAACTGCTTCTTTTCATCCTCTGTAAGGTCCTGAATTGAAATATAAATACCACCTATTGCACTGGACTTCACAGATTCTTTACTAATTATTGGAAATGCAGGAGTTGTAATATCCATTGAAGATTCATTTCGTTGAGCAGTAGTAATTGTATTTCCAGCTGTTGGCTGATTGGAATTAAAACTGAAATCAGCACTTAAACCATCATTTTTTGTGAAGAACACCGAACTTGGACTGCTTTTTGATTGTTCCAAAGCAGCAGTAAATGAAAAGTTTGCAGCAGAATGAACAACTTCTGGTTTGAATAATGTGGTCAAATCCTTTTCAGAACCTGGCTGAGAAAACTGATGTAATTGAAAACCAAACGAGCTGACACGTTTTGATGAATTTTCCTGCTGTTCAAAAGATTTTTGCATACCTGTAAAAGACAATAATATTCCTTTAAAGTGTGTGTATAATCTACAGTATAGGTTTACAACTTTAGTGGGTGGTATTCACAAAAGAAATTATGAATGGAAAAATCGGCAACAAATGACTGAATGCAGTGAAAGTTAGTAATTAAACTTAATGTAAGGGAAGCTGGCAAAAAAGGATCCATTAACTCGCAACATGGATGGGCTCTGCTCTCAGGATTGGGCAAGTTAGACTCGTGCAGTGCCATCCCTGCTTTGGACGAGTCTAACTTGCCCAATCAAACTGTTCCATACTAGACAAAACTGTCTAGTATGGAACAGTTTAGCCTAGACCAACATTGGGCCTTCTTGTGGAATACCTCAGAATGTCCATCTCATGTGGCTGCTTCAGCTGACTTAGAACGTGAACAGAACCGGGGAATCCAATTGCAAATAGAGCATGTGATGTAATTTCTTCCCAGTCCTTTGATGTTCATTCACTTAAACATTCAATCACCTGCAACTCTCAATGGAGCCAAAAGTGTGGATACCTGGCTTTGACCAAACACTAGTCAGTGTAATTTATGACAAATATTCACCCATCCTAATATGGACATGCACACCTAGTCAAATATGATACAGACAATAGAGGATCTGCATAAGCATGGGACTGGTTACTCACACCACATGTAATATTCATGCACATATTTATGGTGTATATATTTGTGACAAGGTTCTGCAGATGCCTAGTCATGATAACAAAATCTCTTAGTATAAAAAGGATTTAGAGAATAATAAATGTTTAGTCAAATAATCAGAGCAGGTGTAATAAACAGTTCTAGTGCCAACTGTAATTACAAGGACAGGAAGGGTTTTTTTGATCCAGAGAACATGTGCAGTATATATAGAAAGAGAGACTGCAGGAATAATTACCCTATTCCATTAGACCTGGTGGCAAAAGACTGCATGTATAGTATGGGTCTATGCATAAGGTGAAACACAAAATGTACAGTATAATAAACAATTGAAGTCATTCCATGAGTGACTTGTCTTCATTTCTGGACATAAGCAGCAAGCATGATATGTGTATGTAATTTCTGAAATGAAGACAAGTGGCTTGGATGAGTCATATTTCTAGGCCATCCTGTTTCACTCAGCATCCAAATGAATATAACACGGTGAACCACAAGAAGGTGAGAAATGACCACTGGGCAAGCTACACATTCTTTATAGGCTATCTATATGGAGATTGGATTCCTCATTGTAGTTTATTTTATAGCTTCATGGCAACATATTTGACTCACTAAATTCGAACTAATCAAAACTACAGGCATAATACTATTCTGAAGGTAAATTACTATAGAAAGCTATCCATAAAAAAGAGATAAAGGCTGAATATAATATATCTTGGCAAAATTTTCCTAGGGAATAGGTTCAATGAAAAACTGTTTCATGATATTAAAAATAAGCATGTCAGCAGTAAGCCACTGACAACATGTCCTCCAAATGGTAACAGATTCTACTACTAGTTAAAAAAAAAAACAACTCTGATTATGGCCAATACAACATTATTAAAATAATCTGTTTGATAAGCAGGAAGACAAGGTAGTATTTAGGGCATAAATATGGACTTCATTAAGAAGTAAACTCTTTAATTCATCACACAACACTAAAAATAAAAAAAATGCTTGTATCTATGATATGCAAAATTACCCCTTTGTAATTAGTGAACACAAGGTTTAAAATTCTTCTGGCATTGCACTGAAGAAACAAAATTGAACATAATTTAAGAATTAAAATTAACCTAGCTGAAGCTTTACCACAGTGAATTGGACATCTTCAACAAATGAAACACAATTAACTAGAAGGATAATAACTGCACTGTAATTTTGTATGGATGGCAAGATTTAAATTAAACTACACTAATAGAATCTTAAAAATAGTTTTTTTTTTTTTGGTAATATATTCCTTTTCTGTATAATGCAAAAAAAGAAAGTCATTACCATTGTGATAATGCTGCTAACATCAAAAGCAGCATTGCCACTAATAGGATGTAAATGTGAACTGGATTTTATTCACACATTAGATTTGGTGTTGTAGGAAACATTACTTTGCACTTATTTAACTGCTTTCAAAGTGAAATCTATTGAGCCTAGGAATGATAAAAGTAAAGCAAGTTTTAATGATACCTAGGGAGATATGCTATATTATTAAAACATGTAGACACAGTAATAAATTTACTGAAATCAGCAACAAATATTTTGTACTGAAATTAACAGTAGTACACCTCAGTATGGAACAAACAAGCAATTCAAAGAGACAAAATATAAAGTAAATACAACAACTATACCAATAACAGCAAGTGGTGCAAACTAGAAGAATCACATCAGACCTCCAGGGAGTCGAGAGACTCGTTGTGGGAGTGCCCACACACAGCTCATCTGCATTCACCACACTTTCCAGCAATGCATTCCAATCACCCTCCATGGAAAAATCTCTCATGCCCTTGCTCACACCTTTCAAAAGATGACCTTTTGTTCTCTCTCTATCTCCACACATTCTATGAAAAATCTCATCCAAATTAATCTAGTAATTACCCCTCACAAACTTGTTTCAATCATGTCCTGCTACCTCATCTTCCCTTCTAGCCACTAGGCTCTGTAATTTACATTCTCTCAATCTGGCCTCATACTCTCCATTCCAGAGACCAACTTAGTGAATCATCTCTGAACCCTTTCCAAAAAAAAAAAAAAAACCATCCTTTTGAAAACCAGGCAACCAAATCTGTACAGTAATCCATATGAGGGTTGATCAAAGTCTTGTACAATGGAATAATAACATCCTTACTTCTACATGTCAGTGTTTGCTGCATCATTCCCATAATCTGCTGTGTTTTCCTCACAAGTTTAGCAAAATTGCCCACAAAATTTCAAGTCCCTAACCATCCCTATACTCCGTTTCCCAAATTTTAAAATCTTACACTTTGCTACATTAAACTGACATCGCCATACACTCACCCATTCAGTCTATTCAAGTCAACTTGAAAAGCTACATCTACTTTACTTATAATTACCCACAACTTCTGATACCTATCATTCAGCCAATCCCCATCTGTTCCAATTTTATTACTAGCTTGTCATGTGGCAATTTATCAAAAGCCTTTGCAAAATCTAAATATACTAGTGTACATGCATCGCCTTGTTATAATAAGCAGATTGCTAAAATACGATATGAACTTTAAATTGGGCCAGTATAACATGGCTTCTAAATTTTCTTTCAAGAGCTGCTTATCTTTAAAACTGCTTCTAGGAAATAGACAAGCATCACTCTAGCGAATACTGTGTTTGACCATATGATGTTGTGCAAGACCCAAATTTTGAGAGCTGTATACTTGAGAGGAGCCCTCCACATAGCATTTAAAGGAATGTGGAGAACTGACCAGGGCTTCTGACATAATGTCCAATCCTCACCTCCTCCTGGTGCACTGATTGGTATCTACCTGGATACTGAACGGGTGAGGATGTACTAGCAATTTGGGATTTAGCCGACCAAATTGTATTCTTACTGGCTTAAACCAAAATATAAAATGATGGAACAACATGACAGAATTTCGTGAAGGCTGGGCCATTGCCAGGTTAAATGAGACCGCCCTCCCATTGTTTTTGAAAGGGAACCAGGACAAACAGCAAAACACACCCCAACTCAACATAAGAATACTGAGGAACTGGATAAGTACCAGATTAAAAACATATTCAGGCAATAACAATCAAGGAAAAGGAGTAGCCACAGTATTCAACTAAAATACCAGGCTAATCTTCTTGAATAGCAGACAGTCTCAAGTAGAGTGGGCAAATATCAGAATGGGGAACTGGACAATCAGACTTATTTGTGCCTATGGTCCAGAAGGTTCTACTAAAGCGGAGGAATTTTTGGAGGCTTTAAAAAGCAACTGACACAATGAAAAAGGAAAAGTTGTTCCTTGTTGGGGATGTAAATAGCAGGGTAGGAAATGACTGTCAGACATACAAAAAATAATTGGTGAAAATTTGGAGAAAAGAGCAAAGCCAATAATAATGGCAAAAATCTGTTGAATTTCTGCTCAGGGCATGGACTGTTTATTACTAACACAATGTTCTAACATCAAAATGTGCACAAATTCACATGGAGAGAAGAGGCAAGGAATAAGAAAAGTCTCATTGACCTATGTTATTGTTGATAGTGATGTTTTCTCCCTAGAGCAGGACACCAGAGTGTACAGAGGATTTGAAATTGGAAGTGATCACCATTTAGTCTTGAGAAGGATAAAACTGAATTTCGTATTGAAAAGAAGAACATGTAAGTTAGTTTTAAAGCGAATAAAAGTTTAGCAGCTCTCAGATGTGAACTGAAGACTAAAATACACAAACATTATTCAAGAAAAAATGACAGAGTTTGAGAACAGGAACCAAACCATGGAGAAAACACTGACTGATCCATCCAGAGAAGCATGTGGTGAGGTTGTCTTCAAGGATAGAAAAATCAGAACTCCATGGTGGACACAGGAAGTTAAAGAGGCAATAAAGGAAAAGAGAAAAGCATATCAAAAGTTCCTGGCAAATAAGTCAACTTGTGCTCTTAGAGAATACAGACACAAATGTAAGAAAGCTAAACACTGTAAAACTAGCTAAACAAAAGTCATGGGAAGACTTTGGTAAGAACATAGAAAATAAATAAAAGAATGCTGTAAAAGGAATTAGAGATAAAGATGACATGAAAACAGGAGGAAAAGATGTCCTTGAAGTAGGGAATAATTACATGAAAGAAGCAGTGATAGCACAGCAGTAAAAAACACTCAACAGGCATGCAGTCAGGAATACATAAAGTTTCTACATACTTAAAGTAGAAAGGTAACAGGAGTAAATGATATTCGACCAGAAATGCTCAAGTATGAAGGTATAAAAGTCTTACAATGGCAGCACTGCATGGTTTAGAAGGCCTGGACAGAGGGACAAATTCCAGATGATTGGAGTAGAGCTCTCATATATAAAAGAGAAATAAAACAATGTGAGAATTACAGAGGTATTTCTCTACTGAGTGTTCTTGGTAAGATATATGCAAGTATGCTTGAGAAATGGTTCGGAAGGATTGTGGAAGAGAAGCTTGGTGAAGAACATGCTGGATTCAGGCCAAACAGAGGCTGTCAGGATCAGATTTTCACTTTATGACAGATAGTTGAGAAATTAACAAAGATCGGTATTTAAGCTTTGTAGATCTGGAAAAGACATATGACAAGGTGCCAAGAGAGAAGCTATTCGAAACGCTACAGTTATATGGTGTCAATTGGGTATTATATCAAGTAATGCTTGGTCTTTGAGTTGTAAGTCAGCAGTTAAATCTGGTGTTAGACAAGGATGTACTTTATTCCCTCTGTTATTCATTATCTATATGGATCACATTATGAAGGAAAGTGGTATTAAACCTGATATCAAAATTAGAGATGTTAATCTCTGCTTTATGAGGATGATGATATACCTCTAAATAAATCTGCTACAAGTCTGCAAGATTCCTTGACTAAATAGAATAACTTGTAATACATATGGTAGGAAGGTCAGAAATAAGACAAAGACTATGAAAATAGGAAGAAGCACTGAAAATATCAACTGCATTGTGAATGGAGAACCTAGAGAACAAGTAAAACATTTCAGCTACTTAGGCATGATTTTTAGTGAAGATCGTAAATTAAATATGGAAATAGACAATAGAATCAACACAGCTGGTATGGTAGGAAGTCAACAGAATAAATTCATATGGAATAAGAGAGAAATTAGCGAAAACACTACATTAGCCGTATACAAAACAGTGTTCAAATCAATTTTAACTTATGGATCTGAGAGGTGGTTCAGAAGTAAAACACTTGACCAAAGACTAGACTGCAGATATAAGAGTCCTGAACAGATGGCAATATCATATTAAAAACAAGGATATTGGGAAAGAACTTGACATTGTCAGCATCCAGGAATGCATTAGTAGAGCTAATCTCGTCACTTAAACAGAATGGGAGAGGAAAGATTAGCAAAACAAGTGTTCTATGCCAGGTTGGCAGGAGGAAGACCAAGATTTGGTGGATTGATACAGTAAAAAGAGCCTTAGAAGATAGAAATATAAGATCTGATAATGTTGGAGTCTTGACAGGTAACAGACTGATTTGAAAGAAAATTGTAGATAGGAAGTTAGTAATGATGTAAATTTTTCATGTAGTACTATCATATCCTGTACACCCCTTGAGGGTACATGTCAGAAATATGATGATGACCAATGATTTCACATAGGGCAAGTACATTACATCTACATAAAAGAGCCAGAAGGAAAGTTGGAGATGAACAATGGAAATCAAAGCATCATCCACATGGTTTATAATAAATGGCTGCACCCTCAAACTGGAGAAATATCTGCATGACATCCAGAGGGAAGGATAGTGTCAGTCAGACAGCGATATGTCAAACACCTAACCAAAATATCAAAAGTTTGTAAGGAAAAATATATTTTCTAGAATTTTTGATAGTATCCAATATGTGCATACACTTAATAGATGGCATAGAAATTTTGCCACTATGCAGAGGAGAGCCAATGTAATTCACAATGGGTCTCACAGAATAGTCTTCACGTATTTATGGGAATACATGTAAATGCCACTGTATTATTATTATCCCAGCGTACAGCTTTGTAGGAGATTATGCAAATGCTTAATCAGTGTCTTGGTAGAATTGTAATTCATCTCTTGAGATGAACAAGAGATGAATCTTCCTCTTGTATAATCAGTTTTATCCATTATCACTATGACTTTTCCTTAACTTGCTTTTAAAATAGATATACTGTATATAGCTGTTTTCTTTCAATGAAAGGAGAATAGGATTCAGCTGTAAATCAATGAAATTAGAAATAACTGGGCTTTGTTATTTCAAGAAGCAACTTCATACTAAAGTCTGTTCATATGCTAACAAATTATTCCTGTAGTTATCATCATCTTCATCAAATTCCTGACATGTACAAGGGGTGTACAGGATATGATAGTATTACATGAAAAATTTACATCATTACTAACTTCCTATCTACAATTTTCCTCCAAATCAGTCTATTACTTGTCAAGACTCCAACATTATCAGATCTTATATTTCTATCGTCTAAGGCACTTTGTACCATATCAATCCATCTGTATCTTGGTCATCCTCTGGGTTGTTTTGCTAATCTTTCCTCGCCCATTCTGTTCAAGTGACCATACCACCTGAGATTAGCTATGCTAACGCATTCCTGTATGCTGACAATGTCAAGTTCTTTCCTAATATCCTCATTTTTAATATGATACTGCCATTGATGCCATCAGTTCACGCCTCTAATCTTTCTCAGGAGTCTCTAGTCTTTGGTCAAGTGTTTTACTTCTGGCCCAGCTCTCAGATCCATAAGTTAAAACTGGTTTGAACACTGTCTTGTATACAGCTAATTTAGTGTTCTTCTGACTAATTTCTCTCTTATTTCATATGAATTTATTCAATTGACTTCCTACCATACCAGCTTTGTTGATTCTGTTGTCTATTTCCATATTTAATTTACCATCTTCACTAAAAATCGTGCCTAAGTAGCTGAAATGTTTTACTTGTTCCGCAGGTTCTCCGTTCACAACACAGTTGACATTTTCAACGATTCTACCTATTTTCATTGTCTTTTTGTTGCTGACCTTCATGCCATATCTATTACAACAGTTATTCAATTTAGTCAGGGAATCTTGTAAACCTGTAGTGGATTTATCTAGAAGTATAACATCGTCCGCATAAAGCAAAGAGCTGACATTAACATCTCCAATTCTGATATCATGTTTAATACTACTTTCCTTCATAATGTTATCTATATAGATAACGAATAACAGAGGGGATAACGTACGTATTTGTCTCACACCAGATTTAACATTAAACCATCTTCCTGTACTTCCTTCAATTTAACTGCTGACTTGCAACTCAAATAAAGACTAAGTATTGCTTGATATAATGCCCCATTGACACCATATAACTGTAGCGTATTGAACAGCTTCTCTCTCTCTCTTGATCCTGACATCCTGATCTCATCCTGACCTCTATTTGGCCTGAATCCAGCATGTTCTTCAAAAAGCTTTTCTTCCACAATTCTTCTCAACCGTTTCTCCAGTATACTGGCATAAATCTTGCCAGGAACACTCAGTGGGGAAATATCTCTAATTCTCACTTTCAGTTTTATTCCCCTTTTTATATATGGGTACTATTAGAGCTCTACTCCAATCATCAGGAATTTATCCCTCTGTCCAGACCTTCTGAACTATGCAGTGCAGCCACTGTAAGACTTTTATACCACCATACTTCAGCATTTCTGGTCGAATATCATCTACTCCTGCTGCCTTTCCACATTTCAAGCCTTTGATGGCTTTTTCTACTTCAAGTATGGATATGTACCTGACTGCATGCGTGGTCAGTGTTTTTTACACTGTGCTGTCATCACTGCTTGTTTCATTTAGCAATTTTTTCAAAGTAATTACTCCACACTTCAAGGATTTTTCTCCCATTTTCATGCCACCTTTATCATGTCCATCTATATTTACAGCACTCTTTCCTCCATTTCTAAGCTTCTTCAACAACCTCCAGAATGTCTCACCACCTTCTTGATATTTATTTTCTATGTTCTTGATAAAGTCCTCCCATGACTTTTGTTTAGCTAGTTTTACACAGTGTTTAGCTTTCTTACATTTGTCTCTGTATTCTCTAAGAGCACAAGCTGACTTATTTGCCAGGAACTTTTCGTATGCTTTCTCCTTTTCCTTCACTGCCTCTTTAACTTCCTGTGTCCACCATGGAGTTCTAATTTTTCTATTCTTGCAGACAACCTCACCACATGCCAATCAGGGTTTTCTTCAAGGCATGCCACTGAATCTCCAAGGTTTGGTTCCTGTTCTCAACTTTCATTTTTTTTCTTCCAATAATCTTTGTGTATTTTAGTCTACAGTTCACATCTGAGAGCTGCTCAACTTTTATTCGCTTTAAAACTTTTTTACATGTTATTCTTTTTAATATGAAATTCAATTTTTTCCTGCGCAAGACTAAATAGTGATCGCTTTCAATTTCAAATCCTCTGTACACTCTGGTGTCCTGCACCAGGGAGAAAACATCACTATCAACAATAACATAGTCATTGAGACTTTTCTTATTCCTTGCCTCTTCTCTCCATGTGAATTTGTGCACATTTTTATGTTGGAACATGGTGTTAGTAATAACCAATCCATGTCCTGAGCAGAAATCCAACAGGTATTTGTCATTATTATAACCTTTACTCTTTTCTCCAAATTTTCCCAAAACATTTTTGTATGTCTGACAATCACTTCCTATTCTGCTATTAAGATCCCCAACTTTTCATTTTTCATTGTGTCAGTAACTTTCTCTAGAGCCTCAAAAAATTCCTCCACTTTAACCTTAGCAGAGCCTTCTGTGGGACCATAGGCACAAATAAGTCTCAATGTCCAGTTCCCCATTCTGATATTTGCCCACATCACTCTACTTGAGACTGCCTGCCATTCAAGAAGATTAGACTCTTATTTAGTTGAATACTATGGCTACTCCTTCTTTTCCTTTATTGTCATTGCCTGAATATAACATTTGGTATTTATTGCTCAGAAAGATCTCACCAGTTTGTCTTTTTTTGTTTCAGTCATCCCTATTATGTTGATCTGGTACTTATCTAATTCCTCAGCTAGCTCCATTTCTTTGCCATTCAGGCTTCTTATGTTGATAGTACCGATCTTTAACTCTGGTGATGTTGAGTTGGTGTGTGTGCTTTCAGATTTGTTCCAGTAGCTAGCTGACTTTTCGCTGTTTGTCCTGGTTCCATGAAGAAAACAATGGGGGGGGCCTTGTTTAACCGAGCGATGCCCAGCTAGCATGAAATTTTGTCATGTTGTACCATCATTTTGTATATCGGTTTAAGCCAATAAGAATACAATTTGGTCGGCTAAATCCCAAATTGCCAGCCCATCCTTGTTCGTTCAGTATCCAGGTAGATACCCAACAGGGTGCACCACAAGAAGGTGAGGATTGGACATTAGGTCAGAAGCCTTGATCGGTTCTCCACACTCCTTTAAAGGCTATGTGGAGGTCTCCTCTCAGTTATACAGCTTTGACCTTTAAGCACACCCGGTTGGTCTTCCAGGAGACAACAGAACAAATTATCCAAATCATATTTATGCATCATTTCAACAGTTATTTTATCAAATTGTCTGCTTTAAAAACTCGACTATTGAAACCAAAATTGAAATAGCTTAGCAACTTTCAAAAAGACCTCAAAACACATCCACCCTAATATGTGTACTCAGACTTCTAGATGGGTAGCAATTACCCTACATATGATTGCAAAATGCACTTTACAAATAATAAAAAAATAGTTTCCTCTTTAGCACAAGTAAAAATAATATATGCCCATTATGGAGACCCATATCCAATTTCAACTAGACTGATTAACATTTATAAGACTTTTCAATGTGTGAGTTAGCCAGTCTCATACAGAGATGGTAGGGATTCTCCTGCAAAACATCATGTAGATAAAATTAACCATTCTATCCTACTATAAAACTTCAGTGATACCAAGTTACTTGATTGCAACAGGACATTCAGTCAAATGAAAGTATCCTACACAAGAGTTTCCAATGAAAAAGTACTAGAAAATGCATCGAACTTATTATATTGAGTTGTTTATAATTTGATGAGGCAAACCTGGCCATAAAGCATCATTGCTTTACATCTCGAATGTATCTGCTTAGTGGAGAAAAACCTGAAGTTGGAAGAGAAAAGTTTTGCAATTTTTATCTAAAATGGACTAACTCAGAATCAGATGGAATTGCTAAAGATGATTAGAAAAAGAATGGTGTGTGAATTCCACCCCATGAAAGGTAAAACTACATTAACACTGTTAGTGAGCTAAGGGTTAGATATCCAGGAACTTTTATCAAGCCCTTTCAAGTCTCTATTAAGCAAGCAAAGTATGAGACATACTGGACAATGAAATTCATCTACCAAAAAACATCCAAGCCCACAGTGGAGTCAGAACCACAATGTGGTGGGTGAAGAGTGGAAATGATATCTGTTCAGTCATCCAGGCTGACATATATGTATAAAAGGTTTATAATTATATTTTGTCGATATAACCATTACTGCTACATACTGAATAAAAACACACACACCTGTAAATATTTTGTCTATATAACTATTATTGCTACATGTACTGAATAAAAACACACACCTGCAAAAAGATTTGGGAGTTCATGAAAAGCACCAGACATCTCAACATTCATACCAGAATCAACCAAGTGTCCCTGTTCTATTTTTTCCTAAGAAGAGAAAAAAAGTTTCAATAAAATTTAATTACTAACTTTGCCAATATCTGTTATATTATAATAGAGGAATATATTTTCGGAGTTAGGCCTTGGTTTTAATTTGGTGTACCTGAAGAAAAGCTTTTCTATAAACTTTTTTTTGTTGTGTATCAACAAATTAAAATTGTTCAGTAGATTACCATTTTCCATAATTTAACAAAGAAAACAAATTTACAGTATTTTATGTATTTTTAAATACAAAAATGGGGGAAAAAAAATTCATGCACATCACTTTAAATATTAAAATTTCGACAATTTTCATTTCTATCTCTGCATTCTAAAATTCATTGTGTTTCAACACATTCAGGTCTCATTTCCTATATCCAACATTGTGCCATAAAGATTACAATATACAGAGATTAAAAATAAATTGCATCTTACACACAAGCAAATTAATTTAAAATTAAACCACACAATCTATACATTTAATGGATGTTTATGATTGGATGCATCTGTACAAATTAATTCTTTGGATAAAGTTAAAATCTTTGGATATTGTTTGCAATAAGATCTGCCTGAAAGTACATCTCTGCTAGAGTAATATAGGATAAAGAATGGCTGACTCTCTTGTTCCTGCTGAGATGCCAGTGTTTAATTTCAGGCTTAATCTCAAGCAAATTCTTTAATCAATTGTTGCATCCATCTTGAATATCACACACTTTTACTAATACTTCCTCTTTCATTCTATTTAATTGACCATACCACCTGAGATTAGCTCTGCTCACATAATCTAAAAAGCTAACAATGTTAAATTCTTTCCTTTTTAATACCATTCTGTAATTGATATACACCATCTGTTCATTCTCCTGTTTTTCTCTCAGAAATCTCATACCTGGTGTCCAGTCTTTGAGCAAGTGCTTTATTTCAACCAAGCTCTCAGATCCATAAGTTGAAATAATATTAAAACCAATCTTGTATACTAGTTTAGTTTTTTTATGTCATAAATGTATTCATCTGACTCCCCATGATACCAATTTCACTTATATTTTGTTTTTCATCTTCCCAAAAAAAAAAAAAAAATTGTATTTAAATAGCTGAGGTATTTTATCTATTCTTTAGGTTTCACCATTCAGGATGTGGCTGATGTTTTCAATGTTCCTGTTTATATTCACAGTCTGTGAATTGTTATTGATAATTTTCATGCCAAATTTGTTACACCAGTAATTCAATTAAGTTAAGGATTCCTCTAAATGGAGGAAATAGAGTTATTGAAAAGTATAATATCATATATTAAGCAAAGACATAAGATTAACATTTCCAATTTTGATATCAGGTTTAATCCCACTTTCCTTTATAATGTAATTGACAGAGATGATAAATAATGGTAGAAATAGTATACACCTACATTAAACAAACTTCCTGTACCTTTTAACATTTGAGTTGTAAGTCACCTGTTAGAACTGAGACTATGTATTACTGGAAAGAAAGTCCCATTTAACTATAGTGTTTTGAACAGCTTTCTCTTGGTACCTTGTCATATGCCTTTTCTGGATCTAAAAAGCTCAAATACAGATTTCCATTATATGTTCATGATTTCTCAACTATTTGTTTTAAAGTGAAAATCTGATCCTGACAATCCCTACATTTGACCATCTTGATTGCTCAGTATGGAAAATTTTCTGTAAATCTTGCATTGTTTTATTTCCCTTTTTTATGGATGGCTACTAAGAAAGCTCTACACCAATCATCTCAAGTTCAATCTCATGATAAGGCCTTCTGAATTATGTAATGCAGCCACCTGTAAAACTTTTATACCTCCATATTTCTAAGCAAACATCTACTTCAGTTGCCTGCCTTTCCATGTTTGAGATTTTTGATAGCTTTTCCATCTGAAGTATTGATATTGTACTCCTGAATGCATTCCATTTGAATATTTTCTACCACTGCTACAGAGCTTGTTTCATTTAGCAATCTTTCAAAGTAATTACTCTAGAATAAATTTATCTTCATTTTTATATTATCTTTATCCTTGGATTCCGTTAACAGTATTCTTTCCTCCATTTCTAAACTTTTTCAATAACCTCCAAAATACTGCCACTTTCCTTATTTATCTTCTATATTCTTACACTTACTTTCCATGACTTTTGTTTAGCTACTTTTACTCACTACTTCTCTTTATTCCATTTTTCTCTGTATTCTCTCAAAGTACATGTTGAATTATTTGCTAGGAGCTTATATAATGTGCCTTCTTATCCATAATTGTCTTCTCTTTAACTTCCTAAGTCAGCCATGGAGTTCATATTTCTCTATCCTTACTGATTTCACCACATGCTTCCCGAATCAATGTTTTCTTCAGTCCTCCACTAAATGTCTAAGGTTTGATTCTTGTCTTCAAATCCTTTCCTTTTTTTTTTGAACAATATTTATATATTCCAGTCTACAATTCATCTCTGAAAGTTGCTTGAATTTCATTATTTTTAATTTTTGTGTATATTTTTATTTTCATTGTAAATTCATTTTATCCTGCTCAAAACCAAATTACTTTCCTGTATACTCTCGTGTCCTACATTACTACATGAAGATATTGCTACCAATAACATAGTCGATGAGACTTTTCTTATATCTTGTATGTGAATGTAAATTTGGTTTCATATAAACTTAATCAATGCAATGATAAGGTGATTAATCCTATTTAAATATTGGGCTATGTTTGTCAACTGCATGCATTCTCTGGTTGGTTTGTCTGTTTGTTCTGCAGAATGAAAAACTTCACAAGGAAAAAAACCTGCCCTTCTATGAAACCAGCAAACTCATCTTCAAATGAAAAATCCAAAAAGCTCATCATATTAGCTAGGATTGGAATTCAAGTATTTCCAACCAGAAAGGCATCATAGTTACTGAATGAAATACTGAAGTTCTCTCAGTCATAATCCTCTTAGCAGCAAAGACGTATTGAAGAGTTTCCTTGATTTTGACCTATCTTCACAAGAAAATCTGGTCAGCCCCGTGCTCATAGTCTGCTTTGTCTATGAGGTGTATTCAGAGACACAGTCTGTGGGTAGAAAAATGTTTAATTTCCAGGAGGAAAGAAAAAGCTCTCTGTCTCTCTAAGACCAGCTAACTTTGCTTTTCATGAGAAAGGCCTCAAAGTTCCTTCTATTACAGATGTCATTGGATGCTCCTATTTCCCAATGTAGCTGTCCACGATAAAGTCACTTTTCACTAAGGAGAAATATCAGTGATTCTAAGTGACAAGAAACAAAGAGCAAGAATTAGTTCTAATGAAAGAATGACAGTCAAGAATAATAAGAAGAGAAGTAAACAAAGAAGGAGGAGGAATATATCAAATTCTTATTCCTTTTGTTAATGATCTAGCAGTTAAATCAACAGTATTACTACCATACTTTAAAGAAAATGTAATCAAGAAATGACAATATTTATATACTAAATGCATAATCTTCAACAATTAATAATCATAATATAAAACTAAATTAATTAAATTATTGAAGCAGTTGCTATATGTTACTGTCAGTCTAAATTACAAAGCTCCATAAAAATCATTAAGTATGACAATGAATGATAAAGAAAATAAAGTTTTAATGATAGCAGTGAATTCAGAAGAGGCATAATTGGAATGAGGCAATACATAGGTTGTGTAGGAGGAATGCTATATAGCTTTAGGTCTCCGGAGTAAATTTGATGGATGAAAGGACTTGTACATGTCTGTTGGATTGCACTTAAATAGATTTGGAGTTAGGTATCTGGAGAAACTTTTCAATGAAAGAAGAAAACTAAAACTGTTGGAAGGAGGTGCAGGGGAACATGCATGCAAATTCCTTTGAAGCAATTGAGTAAGTATGAATGAAAACAATCATAGAATGATGAATGCAGTTTTTCTGTTAAATGAGACACCTGTGGCTTTAGGGATATTTCAATGTGTATATCAATGGTCATAAGAGCAAGGAGTTTTATACATTAGCTTGAAATGGTCAAAAATTAAGGCATTAGTAAGAACTGGTTGAAAGAGGATGATACAGTTGCAGCAACAAAATGTAATGGGGTACTGTATTTTCAGGAAAGTGTGTATGTGAGAGAGAGAGGATGGAGATAGGTATCACTAATACTAGTAGAAGAATTAAAAACTAGAAAGAATAGTTCATGAAAGTAGGGTTGAGGGAAACAATGTACATGAAGCTATCCGACATAAGATAAAAAACAACTATATATTTTGCATTATTGATATAAGTCGAGTGAAAAAGAGATGCATATTTATCAGCAAATTAGCTCAATGAGCACAGCTGATTCATTGAGCTGATCCAGTACAAGTAATTAATCATTATAGGGAACTTCCTGTATAAAACAGACTGACAGGAGGAGAGGATGAGGGGCATAAAATATCAAGTTACTGAAAAATAACTACCTAAAATAATGTGGTGGAAGGTGCTCAGGGAAGTGGCTTCTTTAGGAAATGGCTAAAATGTGGAATCATCAATTAAGAAGGGTTATATGTACATGACTACAGGTTGGTGTGACTAAGAAATTACAGGGAGGATGTCAGCAACACATACAAAATAGTCAATGGGTATATTTAAGAAAGGCATATTATATATCCAGGATCAGAAGGATAAATCATATAGGTGTTAAATGGATGATTAGCATTACAAAACAGGATTTGTAAAAAACAAGAAAAGCGTTTGTAAGATATAAAGACAAAACTTATCAATAAGCACATAAAGTATAGACAAAAGAAGGGTGATGAAAGCAAAATCAGATCATGAGAATGCAATCCAAGAATTATTTTGGTGAGTAAAAGCAAAAATGATGATGGCAGGGAGCTGACAGGAGCAGAAAAATCAGCTGAATTACCAAGTGATCACTTCCTAAGTGTGGAGATAATGTAGTGATTGTTTCAATAGGGAGTCAACATGACAATAAAGATAGATAAACTGGAAGTATTTAGAATAAAATCTCAATGTGAAACAACCTGCATTTTATAGGAAAATGAGAGAGAAATGGCAGTGTCCCCCAACTAGGCTGTTTATGTCTGAGAACTGGCAGAATCCCAAAGGAATTGAAAACAGGGAAAGTTGGTACCCAATATATAAAGAAAGCTCTAAAACAGAGATAGAAAATGATAGACTAATTAGTATCTCAGGAGCAGTGATTAAGATAGTGAATTAACTTTGACAGAATTCAGGAATGGGTTATGAGAGGATTATGATATCCAACATGGAACAGCATAGATTTGTGAAAGGGAAGTATTCTCTTAGTAATTTACTCACTTTCTACAATAAAGTGACAGTTGAGTTGAATAAGGGAAAAAACCATCATGATATTGCTAGATTTTGCAAAGGCATTTTTAAAGGATACAGCAGAGAAACCCTATTATGTAAACTGGAGCAAATGGGTGTGAAACTGGTAACATGGATAGATGGGTGGCTAATGGACAGCCAGAGAGTTGTTTGTGGAGTTGTATTAGTATAGAGCTCTATACTTGGGCTGCTGCTGTTCAAATTTTATATTAATGATATTGGGAATAATTTGAGGGGAGAATATCCAGTTGTTTGCAAATGACACCAAACTGGAGAAAGTAATAGTTAATTTGGGTGATGTAGAGATCTTGCAGGATGATTTAGACTAGCTATTTTGCAAAGGATAATGACTGACAATTCAGTGTGTCTGAAGGTTATGCCTTTCGGAATAAAAAAAAGTACAGGTATGTTAAATAGATGGAACTGCACTACACAAAACTGATGATGCTAGGGATTTAGGAGGTAATGGCAAATAGAAAGTTGAAGTTCAGAGAAAATAATACAAAAGTGAGCAAAATAGCAAAAAAAGATCCAAAGAATTTTAGATGTTAAGAGATATGATAAGCAAGGATAAGAAAGTTATTTTTCTTCATAAGATCTTGATATAACCACATTTGAACTATTTTGTAGAGATCTAGTCACCTAGGTTTCTTGGGGATATGGAAGTGGTGGAGAGGATTCTAAGGCAAGTGGCCAAAATGGTGACAGACTGAAGCACATATATTTTTCAATTGGACACTCATTTTGATCCTGTGGTAGAAAAGAAGGA
Source organism: Typopeltis vanoorti (assembly GCF_054136105.1). Lineage (NCBI taxonomy): Eukaryota > Metazoa > Arthropoda > Arachnida > Uropygi > Thelyphonidae > Typopeltis > Typopeltis vanoorti. Next base: position 30,822,897 of record NC_143569.1, on the reverse strand, counting down.
ATATGATAGAAATACATAGGTTACTAAAGGAATGAGCAGATGTTAAACAAATATTGAATATGTTAGTGGACAGGAGAAAATGAGGGATCATCCTTGGAAATTGTGTGAGAGTGGTTAGCAAGAGCATTAGTACTGGATTTTTTTCTCCCTCCTGAGAGCAGTAAATGGGCAGAAAGGTTGCTTAGTACTTCACTGGTGAACCAGTTTAAAAGTAGAATAGGCACTGCGCAAAGAATGGTTGGTGTGGATCTCCTACAATGGGTCTTCAGACTCCACGGAAATACTCATGTAATAATAATATTTGATAAAAAATGTTCAAGCAAGGAATTATAAGAGGTTTACAATGGTTACACTGCATAATTTAGATTGCCTGGCAGAATAACAATTTCCAAAAAGATTAGAGTAGTACAGACACTCATCTCATCTTACAGATGAGAGAAACAAAACTGTGTTTTACATAAGATTTATGCACACATACTTGAAAAGATTAAGAAAAATTGTGAAAGATAAAGTTAGAGAGAAAAAAAAACTGAGTTCAGTCCAAATAAGGACTGTTAGGACCAGATTTTTACTTCACAAGGTAAGAAATTATGGAAATATAATAATGAACTATCATGTAGATCTGGAAAAAGCATGAGATAAGATGCCAAGAGAAAGTTCTTTGACATACTACAGTAATCTAAAGACATTATAAAGAGCAACATATAATATGTACTTAAATTGTAATCTGTTTTTAAAAGAATCAAACTTGAATGACTCTCAGCCAGATTATCAGACTGGAAATGAAGACTGATGAAAAATCCAGTATAAGAAAAGGATGCATACTATCTTCACAATAAAAAGACTTTTTATTATGAAAATAAAAATGAAAAATATCATAGAAAACATTAATTGCATTTTCAAGGAATGCAGTTAACGAACTATATGTATGAGCAAAACACTTTAGCTACTTAGGTTTCTGATTGCTTTTCTGCCACAAAATGTTGATATATATATTGTATTATTCCTCTGGAATGTTATTATATAAGATATCTTCAGCTTTCATAATCTTTGATTTCCTTTGTTTATTTTCACCATTTCTAAATTTTTACTTTTTTAGATGTTTTAGTAACTAACCTGCAAAATGTCTGACACTTCCATGATATTTATCTTCTATGTTCTTTCTGAAACCTCATAGCTTTTGTTTTAGCTATTTTTGCACAACTTTCCTGCATTTCTGTCTATATATATTCTAAGATCACATGATGGCTTACTAGCCAGTATAGGTAGCTGAGAAGATAGCATATCCACTCTCTAAACAAAGACTGTAGGCATGGGTGTTTGTACAAATGTTTAGGTAGTAGATGAATTTCACTGTGCATGTGTCCATTACCTCTACTTATTATTAAAAAAAATAAATATATTTGGTCTACTAGAGCAGGTTACTGAAATATCGGTTTCAGGGCATTTCGTCCAATCCCTACATTTTGTCTATTACTTTTCTCATCCAATAGGACATTTCGTCCAATTCTTCATATTAGTCCAAGGAGTCATAACTTGTGATCATTAATAATAGTCAGTTGACACAAAAGAAAAAGGCGCAAGACAATATGCATGGTCCACCCTAACACGTTAGGTTAGGTTAGTTAGTTGACACATTGATTAGTCAGTTGGCACAGTAGTACGTTAGTCAGTTGACACAAAAGAGAATGGAGCAAAACAATATGCATGGTCCACCCTTGCATGTTAGGTTAGGTTAATCAGTTGACACAGATGGGACAAATTGAGATTGGACGAAATGTCTGACTGGACAAGTGTTCTGTTAGACAAACTTATAAAAGGACAAAAAATCTTGGACCATCTGCCTTCAAATCGAAATATCTAACCATTAGTCCACCACCACAATACTTTAACTTTGTCACTCAAATCTCTAAGGTTCAGCTTTTTTTTTTGTTTTTTATTATTGTTTTGTTTTCTCAATTTCTTTTAATTTTCACCAATAATATCTGTATATTTGGGCCTATCATTCAGATCTGAATTGTTCAAATTTGATTCTTTACCATACATTTTCAATGTGGTACTCATTTTGATCTTGATAAACAGTAGATGGTGATTACTTCTTATTTCCATTTACCTATATAAATTCTTCTATCTTATTCTTGTTCTCCCATGTCCTTAGCAAGAAATCTTAGTGGTTCTTAACTGTATTGTTAGCTTTTCTCTTTTTCCCCAAGATATTTCTAGATATCTGGGATTGATTTCTGTTCTGTTGCTTAAGTACCAACAACAATGACCTTTTTTTTTTCTAGTGTCAGCTTCTCTGTAATGGCTCAAAAAAGTTCCAATTTACTTCTTTCTTCCTATTGGAAGAAACAAGTAAATTGGAACTTCCTATTGGATCATATGCACAAGTAAGTTTTATTGTCCAATACCTTCCCTATTTTAAAATATACTTACAACGCTTAACTTCAAATAAACTCCAAAAAAAGTTTAGCTTCATGTTTTGAGTTAAACAATGCTATGAAAACTATTTTCTTTCCCCTGATTCTTAGCATCTGAAAAATAGTCATATGATATAGCTACTACTTAGAAGTATCTTGCCTATTTTTGTCTTCTTAGTCTCTGCTGGTTTTACTAGTTTTGTATTCTGCTGAGTACTTGACTTTTTACTGTTTGACCTGGTTCCCTGACAAAACCAGCAGTGGCCTTAACATAACTAGGCAACACTCTAGTTGGTATGATATCTGATTATGTTATACCATCAAATATGTAATTTCAACCAATGTAGAACATAACTTGATCATTTAAGTCCCAAATTGCAAATTGCTAATTGCAATTTGGGACTTAAACCACATTCCAAATTGCTAGCTGATCCTTATTCAGCTTCCAGGCAGATACCTAACAACAGAATACACTGGGGAAGATTCAGTCAGTTCTCTACGTTCCTTATAGAGATCTCAACATAAAGAATGTTGGCATCATCTTTCAGTTACACAGCTTTGATTCTTATGCAATCATCTCCCTCCATTAAGCTTAGTAGTTAAAAAAAATATCCTATCCTATCCTAATTTACGCTCATGTGTAGACCTACACATTTTACCGTGTAGGTATTCGGAACCAAAATCCTATGGAATAGGTTGGTTACTCCTTATTCCTGGAGGTATCCTATGTCTGTAGAAGCGTGTGTTCACGCTTATATAAAAAAATAAAATAAAAGCCCACCTTTATGCTAATGCAAAAAAACTTGAACCTAATATAATTATTTTGCATAAGAAACTTACCATCACCTATCATTTAGTGTTTATTCTCTGAGAGAGAAAAACCTAAGTTTCAAGACAAGAATTAAAAATTTTCATGTCTGAGATTAACTAACTCAGTTTTTATTGGAAAAAGGTTCCCTCACATCCTGGATGGAATTCAAATCCACGGTCTTTCTGAAAAAATGGTTGTGTGTCATTTTCTTGATGATGCAATAGCAGCATAAAACAAATATTCAATGCATTGAAAACATAGAGTAATTGACAGCACATTTTGTGAAATGTTACTATTTTAGTAGCTAATTAATGTAATGAGTATACCATATATAAAATGATCAAGCAGTCAAGTCAATCATACAAAGAAGTGTTACCAATATTTGCTGAACCTCCACTGAAGGATTACACAATTGGTTCCTCCTTTCTTCTACTTGCAACAAATTATCCTTTATGTGCTGAACCTATATTACGAATATATTTAATTATTAAAATTAATTATGTTTTAATAAATATTAAAATATCTACCTGAAATAAAATTCACTATTCAGTAGTACAAAATGAAAAAAATATACTCATTCAACATTATGTTCAGCAAATATCCCAACAAAAATCAGTAAGGAAAATTCTGTATTTTTCAAATGCACAGGTGATTTTTTTTTTTTTTGTTATTCTTAACATTTCCGATATACAAGCTGATAGCTGTCTGCAGCCGAATCAATTTGAAATCATCAGTTCTCATCTCATCACTGAAATTAAGCAAACTTAAGTCCAGTAAGTACTTGGAGAGGGTGACTGCCTGGGTGCTTAATTTCAACATTATGCTGACATAACGTTTTTCTGTTTAAATACTTCCATAGCACAGTCAATATACATGAAGTCCTCTGGTTGGAAAGAGCTGAGTTTGAATCCTCTCTAGGATGCAAACAACCTTTATTACTGAAGGCAAGTTAGTCAGTCTCATATGGAGGTGGTAGGGTTTTTCTTCATGGAAACTCTGGTTTTTTCATTCCACAAAACAGGCAAACCAGCTAGTAGAACAATTAATTTACATTTACAACTAATGCATATCAATGCAGATAGGACTAATTCCCCTATCCTACACACTATCAGGTTTCTAAGAAGCAAATTACTTGGCCATGACAGGCTGAGACTAACACAAAAAGACAGATGGGAAGCTGATAGTTTAGTACCATTCAAGTGAGAATGTTAAGTCATGAAAAACAGAAATGATGTATAACTCCAAATATTTTGGAATTTTAAACTGTATTTTTCTGAACATGTTGATATCTGATTTCCAGTCTCCACTAAGCTTAATTTGCTATGTTGAACTGTTATGATGCCTAATAGCGAATGAAATGTTTCAAGTGAAAAATATTTGCAGTGTGCTTAAAACAAAAATAAAATTAAAAAAAAATCCATAGTACTGAATTTTTGCTTAAAGTTACTCAAACTCTGTGCATTTAAATAAGACTTGGATTGTTAATTTCTAATTACAAAGAAATAAGATATGAAACTGTGTTTTGCTATGAAATAAAAATATGGTACTCATCACAAAAAAGGTCTAACATTGTTGATAATACTTAACAGCGAAATGAAACAAGGAATTCTGGGAAGCACAGATAACATTGCAGGAAATGAATCTGCTGGGTGAAATATAACTGAAAGTACTAGAATTCAAAAAAAAAGATAGGGAATTAAATCAGTTGATCCAGTTCAAATAATCAAGAATATGAGCCATTTAATTCTGGAAGAGTGAATCTACTGTTAACAACAGACTTCAATTTTTCAAGTGACTTGAACATGAGATCAAACTAGGGAATATATGGAATGTGCATCTGTTATCTTAGAAGACAGTACTGGAATCTAGTGCATGAGTGGCTTATCTCTTGTAAATATGGTATAATCAGCAGATACTGAGGGCTGCATCAGTGCTATCTACTAACAGTCAAAATCCTCACTTTTGAAAAGTTGTGGAGACTTTTCAAAAATACTATAATGCATGTATGTTATATAAAAATCATAAGCACTTAGTGTGAAGAGTCAGAAATATAATTATAAATGTGTGTGTGCATGCATGTGTGTTGCAAACATGAACTTGAAGGCAAAACAAGAATGAATGAAAAAATGCTAGGCAAGAAAGGGAGATGAAAGAACTCGAGAAGATGAAGAGTGTTAGCTGAAATAGGAAGAATGGGGAAGATAATGGCATGTGAAAGTGAAAAAGAGAAGTAAGGTATAAAAATTAAAAGACAAGAAACTATGCTGGAGAAAATTAAAGGAAACAACGCAGTATTAGTCAGGGTACAATGATGAAGTTGTATGGCAATTCAATGATTCAAGGTGAATAATAGCCAGACATATATAAAACAATGGACACTGACTATTGCTATGAAGAAAAGAAAGAATGGAGATAAAATTACCAAGATGGTATGCAGAAACAAATGATTAGATAGTATAAATCATTTGACAGTCAAGGTCAGAGATGATAGGAACTGAGGCATGATAAAGAGAAAACTTACTGGTGACAAATGTTATAATCAGAATGTGTAGAAAGAACAGCAGTGGTTTATAACTGGATTATGGCCAAAGTAACTAAGGCTATGAGGCAAGTGTCTTTTGCTTCCAAATTGGAAGGCTTCTTCTGGGCAGTCTGCTTGTTTTGCATAAAAATAAAATAAAAAAACACTCATTTCTAAGATGGAAAAACCCTGCCACTTCCATATGAGATTGGCTCTCAGTTGAAAAGCTTTTATAAAGATTCTTCATATCCTAAAGAGGATATGTTTTTTTTGTTTTTTTTACTAAGTAGTTTAAGGAAATTACAATGTCATTAGGATATACATTAAAATTTATTTTAACATACGAAGTAATAAGACTAATTTTATTGTCGCGAAACCACTCATCACAATATTAATTTCTGTGGAATAAAGAAATGTTGCTGTCTGTATTAACAAAAGAGGTTGATAAATGGCATATACGGGCTGATGTGCCAGAGTGTCACGCGACTCAATGCGCAAGCTTGTTTTGGTGCACCTAGGAGCTGCGACCAGTCGTTGAAATGGAAGCATCCTTGGAACAGCATTATGCAATTAAATTTTGTGTGCGTTTGCAAAAATCAGCATCGGACACTTTTAACATGATATGCGAAGCTTTCCACGATGAAGCTATGTCGAGGGCAAGTGTTTTTCGCTGGCATAAAACTTTTAAGGAAGGAAGGCAAAATGTGGAAGATTTTGAACGTGAGGAAAGACCTTCAACGTCCATCACAGAGACAATGATCAACACAGCAGCGATTATTATCAAGGAGGATCGCAGAGTTACACTACGCCAGCTGCATGTTGTCCTGAATATTTCTGTGAGAAGTGTTCACTCAATCATGGCTGAACATTTGGGACTGAAACATGTTTGTGCCCGATGGATTCCAAAACTCTTGACACCGGAGCAAATGCAGCATCGAGTGGATGTGTGCACAGAATGGAAAGAAAGACTGGAACAAGAAGGCGACAACTTCTTAAAACGCATCATTACAGCAGATGAAGCTTGGTTGTATCACTATGACCCACAATGAAACAACAAAGCAGTGAATGGAAGCATCCCTCTTCGCCTACCCCGAAGAAAGCAAAAACTGTAAAATCGGCTGGTAAAGTTATGACCATAATGTTTTTGTACGAAGGCATTGTTTACCAACACGCTGTAGATCCCGGGAATACTGTAAATGGCTCATACTATGGAGATGTTTTATGGACAATAGTACAGCACGTCAAAAGGAAGCGTCCATTTGCTAAAGAATTGCTTCTTATTGCACCATGATATTGCAAGGCCACATATCTGGTTGTGTAGTGGACGTTTTGCAGAAGAACAACATAGATATCCTACCACACCCTCCATACAGTCCTGATCTAGCACCGTGCGATTTCTGGCTGTTTCCTCAGCTCAAGAAACCACTAAGAGACCGCCATTTCGAAAGTAACAAAGCATGTGTAAAAGCTGCAGAGGCGGTTTTGAAAGAACTCTCAAAAAACGGACTTTCACATGTGTTTAAGAAGTGGATGCAATGTTGGGACAAATGCATCGCGTCTCACGGTAGTTACTTCGAAAAAGACCATGTAAATGATGACGATTAAAGGTAATCTGTTTTCTGTGTAAATATAGTCTTATAACTTTTAACAGCCTACGTATACTTCAATATATTTGGAATAAATTCCAAATATTTGGAATTTCTGGAATAAATTTTGCAGGAGCAGGGAACTGTGGGTCAGGAATTGGATGTGTGAGACTTATAAAGATTGCTGTTTGGAGAAAGAAAATAAATGCAATGGGTTAGGCAAATTAGTATTAAGGATGAATAAAAGAGGAGGACTTCAGAAATGGATTACTATAGTGAGAAAGGATAATTAGTTGGTTTTAGAGACCACATGACCGATTTTTCATGAATTTCAGTCTAATATATATAACAGAGTGAAAAAAAAAAAAATCTGTGGGATTAAACAATGTGCAAACAAAACTACTTACTGTAGTCATGATCTGAGGAATAGTGAATATCATATCCCAGATGAACTGTTCTTAGATTCCTAATAAATGCAGACCAAACTTAGTGTAGAATCAGAACTTGGTTTTTGTTACATTGTGTGGCAGTACAGAGCATTTCTGAGGTTTCTTTAAATTCTCTTCTAACAGCTGTGATCAATATATAGCATATCTGTTTTTTTTTTTAAATTATTTAGTGCCCCTGTTTGTTGTGAAAGGCTAATCTGAGTCTATGCTTCATTTTCTTTCCCCATGTCTTTTTACATATTCTGAAATGCAAATTTTTCAAGATCATCCTTTCTGATCTAATAGTAAATGGAACAAGAGCAGTGAATTTATACATTACTGGTTTGGATGCTTTCTTTTCTTTTTGAAAGTAGAACCATTAAAGTTTTCCATAAATAGGTTTGCTAGGACCGGTGACGGGGAGAACTCTTGAGCACGTCCTTGAGCCTGTTCCCCAAAATTTATCATGGAATTTAAAGACTTTTTTTTCCATGCAATGTCAAAATAGCCTAGCCATGTCTGGAGGAAAAAGTTTATGAAGAAGATCCACTATATTGCCCCTAGGGACAACTTAAAAAACTGGTTTATTATTTATTGTTATTCTAATAAAACTGGTTCTCATTATCTGACTAACCATAGCAATATGAAATATTGACATGGAGCATTATTTTTAATCATCCAGTTTTCAAACATACCATAGCCTTTGGAAGTGTCCCTTGCATAACAATCAGATTCCCTGTGAGCAAACTTGGCAGAATCGCAATAGAAACATTATTTTTATTTGCTAGCTAGCCTAAAAGCTCCAAACAATACCATTAGTCTGACATACAACTATTTTAAAGTTGTATTCAGTAACAACAGAAACATTTGGTCTCATGTCTCCATAGCTCAGTTGCTTTTTGATGGTTAGAAAGACCTGGATATGAATCATGTCTAGGTGAAAAACCTTCATCAACACCTTGACTGAGAGTGACTGCCATGATATAGAAGTGGTACAGTTTTTCATCCTGCAAAACAGGCAAACCTGCTAGATGAACACAAGAAACTGAGGCCCAGAATACACAATGAAGAGAGGATTATCTGCCCTATCAGTGCATTACTCAGGTTTCAAAGAAGTGAAGTAGCTTGGCCATGACAAGATACGAAGCCTAACATATAAGCGAAAATAAGATGTGTGGCGTCTTCATAGTGACAATCATTAAAGCAGTAGTGTAACACTGGTTGATGAACTTCATCTACTATCCAAGTTGCAGCTTGGCTTTTCCCTTGAGGAATACAGATACACCTTAACACACACCACTGCTTATGTTAGTTTGCTCCTAGGTAGTACTTCAGCATAATGTTTTAATGAATACTAATTGAGAGATACATACCTAGCAATTACTAACAGTAGTTATTAGGAATGTATATCTACCTGGTTTGATTGGCCAAGTGGTTAGCATATCCATACTCCAACCAACACACTTCAGGTTCAGATTTCAACATGAGCATGGGTGTTTGTGATTGTCTTTAGTTGAGAGATGAGTTTGATCAGCTGGTGTGAGACCAATTCCCCATTTATTGGAGACCTGAAGTGGCCGGGAAAAAATTTCAAGTTTGATCTCAAGAGTAGGGTTTCTGAATTATAAAAAAAATAAATAAAAATACAATGATTTATATCATTGTATTTTTATTTATTTATTATTTTCATCTATTATCTATTCTTTACTAATTTTATAATTAATAAATAATATAAAAAAATCCCTAGCGCACCCATGGCATTCACATAGTAAAAGGTATCTTTAATGGATTGGAGGACACACACACACACAAAAAAAAAAGAGAAGATTCACCAATGTAAAGGTGGTCAGAGGAGTCGTTCACTATAAGATGACTTAATTTAAGTTCACCACACACCCAACATGAGATTGCTGGAACAGTAGAAAGCTATTCCAGCTTGTTTTAGCTTAGCTAAGTACCCAAAACTGTGTAATCTATCTGGGAAGAATATCTATAATAATCTTACCAGAATTATGGAATAATATCTATGGCTGAGTTTGGTAAACAGGTATAAAAGGATGGAAAGTAGAGATCACTATACCATATAATTGGTGAAGAGATTTTTCAATATATAATAGGAGAGAAGAGAGATCAGAGTGCCTATCTGTGTAGTTTAGTAAAAAGTGTCTTAAAGAAGATAAAAAAACTGAGCAGTAAAAGAAAAATACATTGCCAAAAGAACTGCCGATGCCTCTTGCTTATTTCAAATAACGTTTTGTTTCATTTTGCTAATCCAGGCTTACTCCAGTCATAAGGCATGCCAGGTTCCAGACTACTGTTATCTAGCAAATTTTGTCATACATTGCATGAAAAGAAGTCAATGGACTCCCCCATGAGCAAAGTGCATCATACCATGCAATGAGTCATATGTTTGTAGCTCATATAAATAAAGGAATATGATGCTCCCAAGTCAGTGCAACTGTGTCTGGGTGAAATGGCTGCAAAAAGGGAAATGACAGAATTCAAAAGAGGCATCATGTAGGATGCCATGCTGCAAACCTATCTGTTTGGTAAATTGTTGACAAATTGGGAAATCTCAGGTAAACAATCAGTAAGGAAGTGCAGAGTTGACTAAAAGAGTGCTACCTGCAGTGGACAACCCACCACACTCTCCTTGAAAAGAAGTCAATGGACACCATAGTAAATAACAGCCCCCTCCCCCCAGTTGTAGATGCATGTAATGATTTAATAGCATTTTTATGAATGTGTATATGTACATAACTGGTGTAAATAAAGCATCTATTTATTACTGAAATGGGAGTTTTATTCCATTTCAGTAATAAAATTTACCATAAACATAATAAACTGTATTAACTGATGCAGCACTTTTCACTTCACTAAGCACTCTGTTTTTAACAACTGTAACAAAAGTGCATGGTAAGTTTAGCTTGCAGTCTATCTCTGTCTTCGATACACCAGCATCACTAAATTTAATTATTTTAATCTTAGCTGATATTGGCTGATTTTTGTTTGCTGTTTTGAACAGCAATAAAAGTTTTATAATTGACAGTTAAACACCAAAACACATACATAAAAAAGAGAAGGAGTAAAAAAAAATGTGCATTGATTGGTTAATTAATGGCAACATCAATATCGCTGAAATTGCTGTATAAGTGAATGCAGCATCATAAATGGGCATTGGTTGTAATTGAAAATTGGGATGTAAGCAGATCATGATAAAAGAGCACTAATATATATTTTTTTTTTTCCACACACACACACAATATTTTATATTTTATAACACTGTTTCACATAGCCAAAAACAAATTGATAATTTCATACATAATTCTCAAAAGAACCAGCACTTGATGACTGATATGCAGTCCACCTTAATTCTTCTGGCGAAATGTCTACAAATCCAGGAAAACATTCTTTGAACCTGATTGGTGCATAACAGGTAAAGGCCCACTGGCCTCCCATCTTCCACTGGAGTACATCTTCTGCTACAGATGCTCTAAAAACAGGAAGAGAATTTAATAAATTGCTATTTTAAAATCCAGAAACAAAATAACTTCTGCAATATTCATTTAATGAGTGCAAAAGATAATTATAGAGGATTTTAATTATGCAATATAAAGTGGAAAGAAGAATCAACATTCTGTGAGGAAGAGATACATGTGAAAGTACAAGGCTAGTGATTATGATAAGCTTAGGGAACAGCTTGGAGATAGCATGGAATGAAGAGTTGAGCAGTAAGGAAATAAATGCTGCTTGGAAACTGACATCGATGCATAACAGCATCAATTATTAAAACACTTAAGGAATAGAACAACGTAGTTAAGGATATAAATTAAATTAAACTTTAATAAATATGTTCCGATATTTCGGCAATGTCACATTGCCATCTTCTAAAGGAACTTGCAAAAAAAGCACGTGCACGTAGGCACTACAAACACAGTAACTGGGAATGAAGAAATGAAGCTATTGTTCTCCTAAAAGTCCTGATGCTGCCCTCTAGCAGGCTAAGTAGGTGTTCTTGGCCGTTGGGCTGAAGGTCTGCTGATGTAAGCCTCCCAAATTTGGGGCAGTCGCATACAACCAAATTTGTTGAGGTTTGGAGAATTTCTCAGGGCTGAGGCTGATTCCATAAATAGTCTTTTGTATTTGCTACGGTGTATTACTGTAGCTTTCTTCCACCGTATTCTGTGGCGTGTATCCAGAGCATGGTCCGCAAGACCAGAATGGCTGTACTTGTGAAACCGGATGTAGTCCTTGTGTTCAGAAATTCTGATATTCGTTGTCCTGCCTGTTTGGCCAAAGTAAGACAGATTACAACTGCAAGGGACCTGGTATACACCAGGTAGGTCTAGGGGAAGTGGTTGGTCTTTAGTGGAGCGGATAAGGGATGCCAATTTTCTGTAAGGTTTGTAACAGGACGTCAGGTCATGCTTTTTTAAGATTTTGGTAATCTTTTCTGAGGTGCCTCGGATGTAGGGAATGGTGATGGATTTAGAGTAATCCTTGTTGTGGATGGGGGGGGGAATCTGTGGTTTGTAGGTATTAGAACTTTCTAATACCTACAAACTTTATAATGCATAACCAACGTATAAGCCTGTCTATGAGAAACAGCATCAATGTGTGAATATATTCTGAAGGTCAAAAGGCTGAATAAGGTAGGTATAAAATGGATAAATGAGATGATTAAGCATGAAATCTGGAAGATGACACTTTTGAGGCAGCACAAGTTGAATAATGGAATTATTTGCACAAAGAGTATAAAACAGCAGGCCAGCAGAGCGACTCAGTTGGTAAGAACAAGAAAAGTGCAGTACAACCAGAAATACCCTCAGAAGTTTTTCCAATGTGGCAAGTAGTATGATTATGATAAGATGATGTTAATGGATGAAAGTGCGAGATTGGTAACTGCTGCAGAGGACATAATCAAGGTATTCAGGGAGTTCATCAGGATGTGTTTCATCTTCAGTGTGAAATAAGAAACTCAAGTGTAGGGAATAAATTGAGAGAAGATTTAATGGTGAGCAAGCAACTTATTGACATATAGCTTACTTAGCTAGATGTCAATAAGGCAATAGGATTTGATAACATATCACCATATGCCTTAAGGAAATGCACCAAAGAGTAAGCATCAGCCTTCGCCTACCTGTTTAACAAGTCTTGCAATAGCACAGGTCCCAAAGGAGTAGAAGGAAGATAAAATTGTTCTACTTATCAAAGGTAGTGATAAAGCTAAGGCAACAAATTATAGGTCAATCTGTATATATTTGGAATTGTAGTTAAAGTATTGGAGAGGTTGGTGAGAGACAGGATACAAAAGTGGGCTGAATAACAGTAGTATTCTTTATGCTTGTCAGCATGGGCTTCATGATGTCATGTTTTACCAACTTGCTTATGTACTATAACAAGGTGACAAATGTATTGGACAAGGGAGATGCATATACAGTGGTATACTTAGATTTTGCAAAGGCTTTTGATAGATTTGCCACATCATAAGTTGGTAACTAAACTGAAGCATATGGGATTGGATGATAGACTAGTGAGTTTAATAGGTGATTGGCTATCAGATAGGTATTAGCAAGTTGTATATGGGGAGGCACTATGTGTTTTAGCACCACTAGTATTTAATCTGTATATTAATGATATTGGAATGGGTTTAACTGGCAATGTACAACTGTTTGCAGATGATGCGAAACTAGGGGGGGGGCGATGAAGAATCGAGCACATTGTGGCCTTAGAGGATGACAACTGGATTGTGTGAGTGGGCAACAGTATGGAACTGTCAATTCAAATGTTTGAAAATGTAAGGTTCTGAAATTTGGTAGGCAACAATGGAATGCACAGTATACACTTGGCAAGGAAATTTTGGAGGAAGTTGAGAAGAGACCTTGGAGTGGTGGTGGACAAGGATCTGAAGTTCAGGGGTCACACTGCACAAATTGGAAAGACATATCAGATTATGGCAATGATGCAGAGAACCTTAACTTGTAGAAATAAGGAGGTTCTATTTCCATTGTATAAGGCTATGATCAGGCCTCGTATGAATTATTATGCACAGATTTGGTCCCCTGATTTTCATGATGATGAGAGATTCAGATTTTTGATGGCTTTTTTCCAATTCAAGTATTGATAACATATCAATTCCTGATGGTATTTCTCTTAAATAATTGCTATTACTGCTTATCTCATTGAACAATTTTTCAAAGTAATACTGGAAAGGGTCCAGAGAAGATCCTTTCCAGCCAGAAGACCTGGCTAAGATCGTAGCTGCTCTTTGGGATGGAATATGAGGAGAGATTGATGGAATGCAGTCTGCAAAGCCTAGTGAATAGGAGGAAGAGAAGGGATATTTAAGGAAAGGACATGGACATTTAAGTTGGTAAAGGGTTACTACAGGTTAATGTGAAAGAAATTTTTCACAGAATGGAAGAAAAGGGTAAAACAAGGAGACATATCCAGAAACTGTATAAAGAGGTATGAGCAGGTTCTTTACTTGGAGAGTGGTTTGTGGAATGCATTGCCTGACATCGTGGTGCATGCAGATACACTGAATGAGTTTAAAGCATGGTTTGATGGGCTTTTTGTGTAACAGTTTATGCCTCTCATGATGAGTCTTTTGACTCCATGGAGATCTGGTGTTAATAATAAAAAATTTCCATATTTGAACATATCCGGTTGAATATCCAGCTACTTTTCCACATTTCAGGTTTTTGATAGCTTTTTTTCCAACTAAAATATTGATAACATACCAATTCCTGATAGTATTTCTCTTGAATATTTGCTATTACTGCTTATCTCATTGAACAATTTTTCAAAGTAATTACTCAAGACATCCAGGATATCCTTGTGTCATTTTTATGATTTTCAATAGCCTATAGTACATTTTACCGAATTTAAGACTTCTATATTCTTCCTAAAATCTTCCAACTTTTGTTTAGTTACTTTTACATACAACTTAGAGAATACAGAGGGAAAAAATAAGAAATCTAAGGTCATACGCTGACTCACATTTATGTGCATCTCACCCACAAACGGTAGGAAACTAATTGCACATTGCAAGTGGACTAAAGTTAGATCATTTGGTTTCCCTGCTCGAGAAACTAAACATAGCATTTTCTCAAGCCACCACTTTAGACCTCTAATAAACAGAATAGTGGTATCACAGCAAGTGACAAAAGCCATCTGACTCTAAAGACAAGCATCCATGTCCACAGTGGGATTCAAAATCACAGCCCACTGGATGAAGAGCAGTGATACTATCTACTCTAACAACCAGGATCATATAAATTAAAGATACCATGAAATTATATACTTGGTTTAATCATTTATCCAAGTGTAAGCAAACAAAGTTTGTGCCTGAAGTATTTTCAGAACTGGGGCAACTCATATTTAGAACCTAATAACTTCACATCACTTGCCTTGGTATCCCATAATGCAAAGTACATATCCCATGTGGACATATATAATGCTTTTGCATTATGCACTACCCAGACTGGTTTCAACCTTTATTGAGGTCTCATCTAAGCAAGTGATGAACAATTTAATTGTTCAGTACCATTGAAAATTCCTCAAAAGTGTATCCTGGCAGTAATCCTTATCACTAATTTTGAGGATAAGGAGAAATAAGAATTATATTCATTGAAATCAAGCAAGAATTGTTAAATTAATGTAGCAAACCAATTTCTTATCTCACTTTCTGCATAACATGTTAAGCTCAATTGTATCACAATCAAGTAACTGTATAAACCTGAATAGTAGCTCCCACTCCTTACTGAAATAATTAAGAAATTGATTAACAGTTAACTTCTGCACTACCAAACAACCTGACCTGTTAACTAATGAATTTTCCGGCAAAGGTTGGTCGATTGGTAGAGCCTCTGCTACTAATGGCTCAGTTAAGTAAGTTTGAGCGCGGTTAGTAGTTGGAAGGGGACCAATCGTTCGATGCTGTCGGCACACTCTCCCTCGATGAGTCTTTGGACTCCCTGGAGGTGTCAAATAATAATAATAATAATAATAATAATAATGATCAAGAGCATGTACCACTCCTCTCACTCAACAGTAAGTCAGCTTATTTATGTAAGTCACCTATGAACAAATTCTATTGAAGTATATGGAAAAAGTGATTACTCTTATTTCTAAAACAGTTTGTTATAAAGGATCTTAAAAGTTAATGTCCTCTGTTGTCTTCAGATCTTTGCAATCGGATTGTCAGTTTCTAATTACATGCTATGTGGACAGATGTTTATCCTCAAACTTTGCAAGTAATACTGGGATCCTACATAGCATTCATACATTCTCTTCCTTCTATATGTAATAAATGCAATAAAATTCTGTATATTGTAAATGTACACATATACTGAATTTATTAAAATCTCTATATATCAAATGTTTTTGATGTATGTATTCTTACAGAAGATGTGACATTCTTCTGGCAATTTAGCACTACTGAGGACACATGTAGTGCCAGTGCATAACCTTTCTCCCCCATTTCCATAGGAGGATAAGGCTACTCGTTGGTCCCAATCTTTGTGGAAATCAGGTAGCCAGCCACTCTTTACCTGCCATCACTGGAATGGTTCAAAACATTTGTGGCATGTTATACAACAGGCAATGTTTCCAATCCTGTTACTTATTTTTTTAATGTACTCATGTGTGTTCTATGAGGAATTAAAAATCTGAATTCTTCAGAGAGGAAAACCCTTTTTGCAACATAAGCTGCTGAGGAAATT
Organism: Typopeltis vanoorti; assembly: GCF_054136105.1. NCBI lineage: Eukaryota > Metazoa > Arthropoda > Arachnida > Uropygi > Thelyphonidae > Typopeltis > Typopeltis vanoorti. Next base: position 30,806,405 of record NC_143569.1, on the reverse strand, counting down.
GAAAACAGTAATGTAGAAGATATGAAGAGAATAAATGAAAACAGAAGTAATTGTAGAAAAGAAGAAGAGTAACTTGCAAATTTATAATAAATGGAGTGTAGATTGTTCTTGAATCAATTATTGCTTCTTGTTACCAAATAGCCAGAAAAAATCCAAGAGATTTATTATTGAATTTTTAGAAACCAATTTCCAATGCAAATCTAAATGGTTTCTGATACATTAGGCTAAAATTTAATTTGAATTATATGTAAAGTGTAGAGAAATTTCTACAAAGCAAGTTCAAGAAGCAAAATATTAATTTAATAACTTACACATTTGAACTGCTTTCTTTATGTGATAAATCCTCCTGGGCTAGTGGGGCAAATCTATTCTTGCCAACATTCTCATCTAAGGCCTTATTAAAGCTGAAAGTTACCTTCTTTTTATCACTGGGAAATTGGCTTGGGTTTCTCCACTGATATGGATTACTTTCCCATGCTGGCTGCTCATTTACAGTAAATATATTTCTCTGGGGTTGACGGTTGTAATCTGGAAGAAAAAAAAAAAAAAAAAAGCTGAGAATTCTAACAAATTTTCAATTTTCATTTTTGATACTTTAAACACACTTAATAGTCCTTTAATTTTATCAAATTAGAGTTTTGAATTTAATATATGACATTTTTAATAATAAAATTAGCAATAATGGTTAGAAATTGAATTAGAAATATATTATGCTGCAGTTTTAATTAGATTGAGGTTAATTTTGTCCTTTAAGTTATTTTCTAATGTAAGTTACATAATGGGGGAACACATCACCAATGCAAAGTAGAACAATGACATCCACCTGAGGGACTTTGTGCACTGCAACGTCTGCAAAACGTACTCTTTGCTGAAAGTGAATGAACTTTGTTCAAAAGTGAGGGTAGTGAGCGCGTGTGTTAAAAATGCTAGAAATGCAATAAACGCAAGTGTTAGAAAGCAGTAGACATAACAAGAAATGTGCATGAAAACATGTATAATAGAGTAGTGGAAGATTATAGGATTGAGAGAGAGAGGATCAAAAGAACAGTGGCTTGAAAGATGTGAAGAATGAAAAGTTCACCATAATGAGAGAGAGAGCATGTTTATGGGGAGCCCTTCACAGCACAAAGTGTGAGCTTGAGCAAATGCAGAAATATCTGGAACATGGTACAGCAGAGAACAGAAAGAGGTGCAAAGAAAAGAGAAAGAACTGCTTGACTAAGTGAAAAAGGTAAAGTAAAGAGGGAGTCTTGTACAATGATTCCATGATAAGAAGTGTGCTTGACAAGGGTGATGAAATAGTGCTTCCCAAGTGCAAAGATTAACAATGTCAATCTTTGCACTTGGGATACAGGAGGGCAAAGTGGAAGAGTTGACTGTTTAGCAGAAATGATTGAAAAGAAAACAAGTATGGTATGAAAGAAGACATGGAAGAGCTACTGAAAGTAGCAAATGAGAAGAGTGAGAGAGTTAAGATAATGAGCCAGTTGCCATGGTATGAGAGGTGAGTTGAGAAGGGAAGCAATAATTGCAAATGAGTCAATGCATAGGTTATGCAGGAGATGAGGAGTTTGTGGATATATCGAGTGGGTTTGATAGAAGAAAGGACTTATGCAAGTCAGATGGTTTGCACTTGAACAAATTTGGTGTTCACTCTGGAAAAAGTGTTGTTGAATGAAGTGAGATTGGCATCAAATATAATTGACATAATTAAATTAAAAATGAATGTACAGAAACTAGAGCTATTGGGGGAGGGGTTCTGTTAGTGAGTTTACTGATACTAATGAGGCATATGAGTGTGAAAATGTACAAAAAATGCCTAAGTTAATACCACTGATGAGAAAAAGAGAATGGAAATAGTTAGTATAAAGCTATCCTTATGCTTTGGGCATAGGGAGGTATTATGATTCGCAAATTTTTGGCATCAGTTTATTCCTCTTGCTAGAAGTTAATTCTATAGTGTAAGGAAGTTGCAACATACACTATATATTAATTAGAATAACTTTTTTTTTATTAATATTGGAAATATTTTGCCATGTCAAATTACCATCAATAAGGAATGAAGATCAAACTGATATGTGCATGCAGATATTACATAAAGTAAGTATGACTAAAGCAGAACAAAGGCAAGTCTAAAGTTAAATGCAGAACTTCTAAAGATGAGTGCCTCCCAGTCTTGAGCCAGTTTCATACAACTAAATTTGTTTAGGTTTTAGGTAGTTCTTTAGAGCTTCAGCCCAACAACCAAGAACACCCACCCCAACCCATGGGGGGGGGGCACTGCTTAGGACTCCAGAGTTGCTTTTGTTGTTCTGCTATGTAGCACCTACATGTACATATCACTTTGATCTTCATTCCCCTGATGATGGGGATGAAGCAATAATAATTCCAATATTTTGAACTGCCAAAATATTGGAATTATTCATTAAAAAGTTACATTAATAATTAAAATTATTAATTAATATATAGTACACATTGTAATGTACATATATTAGATTTAATGGAGGAAAGAAGGTTATACAAGAATACAGAAAAGGAAGAACACAAAGAAAAATACAAGAAATTAAAAAATCTGATAACAAGAAAATGTAAGCAAGCAAAAGAAGAATACCTCCATGAAGAATGTAAGAAGACAGAAGACTCTTTAATAACGATGCCATGAAGAGTAGTGGCCTTACAAGAAAATTGAATAAATTGAGTGATTGGGCACGGAAATGGGGATGTGAGTTCAATGTTGCAAAATGTAAGATTTTAAAATTTGGAAAACAAAGATGGGATGCAGAATTTATGCTTGGTGAGGATATATTGTTGGAGGTGGAGGAAATAAGAGATCTGTGGGTGATAGTGGATAAGGATCTAAAATTTAGGGGACACATAACCAAAATTGTGAAGACAACACAAAGGCTTCTGGGAATGATGTGAAGGACACTGACATGTAGAAGTAGGGAGATTCTTGTTCCGTTGTAAAAGGCTTTGATTAGGCCACACATGGACTATTGTGCCCAGATTTGGTCACCTGGTTTTCAGAAGGATGAAGAGATGATGGAAAGGGTCCAAAGGCGACTGACCATGGTAGTTTCCGACCTCTGGAATGTTGAGTATGAGTAAACATTGAGAAGATGTAATTTGCAGAGTCTGGTGGACAGGAGGAAGAGGGGAGATATGATAGAGACCTACAAGTTGGTAAGGGGTTGTTATAGGATTAACATTGGAGTAGTTCTACAGAAAATAGTGGGAGATCAGGGGAGAACCAGAGGTCATCCCTGGAAACTGTATAAAGAGGATGTGAGAGGCAGGTTTTTCTTGTGCAGAGTTGTAAATGATTGGAATGCCTTGCCTGAGAGTGTGGTGTCTGCAAGGAGTTTGAGTGTGTTTAAGACACGGTATGATGAGCTGTGTGTGTGTGATAAAGGGACCTCCCAGATGAGTCTTTGACTCCATGAGGTCTTGGGGATAATAATAATAAAGGAAATCTAGAAACAGCTTTGTAACCAAATAACAAAAATCAGCAACAAACTGAAAAAAGGCCACACATAATAATGCCTTAATGGATGAGAATGGTAAACTAATTATTTATTCTTAAGAAATATTACAAGAATGGAAAAAATATCTTGAACACCTGTATCAAGGAGAAGAACGGGAAGAAAATGACACAGAAGCTGAAGACAATAGTGGACCATCAATAATAAAAGAGTTTGAAAAAGCACTTAAAGATGCCAGAAGAAAAGCCTAAGAATCAATAACATCCCAAGTGAAGCCCTTCAAAATCTGGATGAGGAAACAAAAAATGATATATTTGAACTAATAGCTAAAATATATGAAAATGGAGATCTCCCAGAAGACTTCACAAGATCCCTGATAATACCAATCCCAAACAAAGCAAATGCTCTCCACCAACACAGAACAATAGTCCTAATCCTATTAAGAATAATACAAAACCAAATATATAAAAGAACAGATTCACAACTAGAGGAAGACCAACATGGATTCAGGAAAGGAAAAGGAACAAGAGAAGCAATACTATGACTGAGAACTATAATCAAAAAAAGAATGGAGCTAAACCAAAAAACATATACTGTATATGCTTCATGGATTTAGAAAAAGCATTTGACAAATTGATTGGAAGATGATGTGGAATATTATGAAGAAATGTCACATTGACTATAATAATAGAAGAGTAATCAAACAGATATATGTAAGACACATGGGATACATAAAAACAAATAATAAGGAAGAAACCATCCATATTAGATGTGGAATAAGACAAGGGTGCATATCATCACCCTTGCTCTTCAACGTATATATTGAAAATGCCATCAGAGAAGTTAAAGAAAAACAAGCAGTGGCATAAAGATTGGTGGAGAGGAAATATTTCGCCTCAGATTTGCAGATAATATTGCATTCATAGCAAAAAGCAGAAGAAGACTAAAAAAATTAATCAAAACAACAAATGAAATATTTAATAAATACCACATGAAAATAAATGTTGAAAAAAACAAAATTCTACTGGCAAGCAAGAAACCAAACAACATAAAGAAAATTAAATTGAATGGGAAAGAGATAAAACAAGTAAAGAATTACAAATACCTAGGGAGTACAATAAATGAGAAAGGAAGATCGAAAGAAGACAAAGATAAGAATAGGCATAGTAAAAAACCAATTCAATAAAATGGAAAAGGTTTTAAAAGGAAACTTAAGTCTAGAACTAAGGAAAAACTAAGAATTCCATATATAAGTTCTAAAAACTTATATATGGAGTATAGCACTTTATGGCAGCAAAACATGGACAATTGGAACAGGAGATATTAGAAGACTGAAGGCATTTGAAATGTGGTGTTGGAGACGAATGCAAAAGATAAAAATGGACAGATAAAAAGTCTAATGAAGTACTTAAGGAAGTAAATGACCCAGAACACTGATAAAGACATTAATAATAAGAAGAGACAGATATATTGGACATCTCTTATGACATAAAAGTCTGACGAGGAAAATAATACAACGCAAAATCAAAGGAAAAAGAGAAAAACCAAGGAAAAGATACTTTGATCAAATAAAACAAATCAGAGGAAAGCAAACAGAAGAGAAGGATGGAAAGAAATGCTGATGAGCTACCAGTCATAAGACTGATGCAATAGAAAAAGACACATTGTAACTTCTTAAGTAATATCAATAACCAATGTATGAGCCTAGATACCAAAACTGGCTAGATGCTGTTTGAATTAGAGACATGGCTGACAGAAGATGATTTAGTTCATGGAAGAGAACGTGAAGGATACAGTAGTTTCAAGGAGGATAGAGAAAAGAATAGGAGAGGGTTATTGATGATGACAGTTGATGAACTGCAGCCAAAATGAGTAGGATTTCAGTTGAATGTCAGTGAAAATAGTGCATTTGAGGCCATCTAGTGTTAAAAGTCAGCAGGACAAAATACACAGTTGATTGCTGCTACAGACCAAGTAGTGTGAAGGATGATAATGCAGATGGCATGCATAAACAAATAAGCTCAGAGAGCAGAGGACAAGTAATTATTATGGAGGACTTCAACTATGAGAGCATATATTAGAAGGAAGAAAATGGAATTTATCCAGTTACTATGGAACAATTACCTGAGGTAGAATGTCATGGAAGTATCTGAGTGTGCTACATATAGTAATTGCACCAGAGGATTCATCTATAACCAAGAGATGACTGCATTGCAACAACTAGTGAGGGTAATCATGTGGTTTCGATATGGGATGTTTAGAATTTTCTGTTAAGAAGGAGTGCATGTTGAATTACAGAGCTGGTAAGTACGGCAAACTCAGCAGACTGATTAGAGCAATTACGTGGCATGAAAAACTGCAAGCATTGGATGTTGGCAGTGCATAACAGATGGTAAAGGAGTGTTTGGGGGAAGTAACAGCAGAATGCATACTAAAGTCAGGAAAATAAATCAAATGGGGATTATTAAATGGATGAATGGCATTATTAAGTAGCAACTAAAAAATTGTAGAGAGAATTCAAACAGAAAAGTGATCAACAAGCATATAAGCAGTACAAAACACAAGTAGGGTGACCAGTGTGGTTAGGGAGGCAAAATCAGAGTATAAGAGGAAATTAGCAGTTCAGGCCAAAGGTAAATACCAAAGAGTTATTTTGGTATGTGGCAATAAAAGGAAGAATGATTATAGAAGAATAATTTTGATGAATGCCAGTGGTAAGGAGGTAACTGAAGCAGATGAAATAACTGCATTACTAAGTGAACATTTTGCAAGGATATATCATCCAGGTGGAGATATGCAGTAAAAACAGAGCGAAGAACTTATTTGGAAATAGAGATAGATGAACTAGAGCCATGATATGGGATAAGATCCCATACCAGCTTAGCTGTTACAAGAGTCCTAGAGGATCAGTTGTGCTTTGAACCTATCAGCTCTACATTGGTCTCATGGAGAGAGGGGAAAAGATAGTTCCATTGCATAAAGGAGACTTCAAGACTGAGGTAGCAAATTATTTGACCGATGATCAATATCATAGGAGTAGTGGTCATGTTACTGAAGAAGTTTGATAAATGAAAAATCCAGAATAGTTACATAGAAATAGGATACTATGTGGGGAGGACACGGTTTTGTGAAGGATAGGTCACACCACAGTAACGTATCTTTTATAATATAGTGAAAGCTGAGGTGGATAAAGTAAATAATGAATACATTGTGATACTGCATGGAATTCTGATAAATACTGGAGAGGGATATGAATTTGGCAATATGGATAACAGTGGTTGATGGAGGGATGCCAGACATTAGTTTATTCAGGAGCAGAGTCCAGTAGTAGGCCTGTGACTGGTGGTGTGCTGCAGAATATTGTACTTTGGCCACTACTATTTAATGTATACATTAGTGATATAGAAAATCATCTGAGAGGAAATATTCAACTGTTTGCCGATGATGCAAAATTGTGTAGAATAATAGTGAATAAAGATGATGTTAAAGTTTTGCAGGATGATTTAAATAGACTGGTAATATGGGTGAAAGACAATAGATATCAGTTTAACATGGCAAAATAAAGCTGGGGTGCTTAAAGGTCAAAGCTGTATAACTGAGAGGAGACCTCCACATAGCCTTTAAAGAAATGCGGAGAACAGACCAGGGCTTCTGACCTAATGTCCAATCCTCACCTTCTCGTGGTGCACCCTGTTGGGTATCTACCTGGATACTCAACGAACGAGGATGGGCTGGAAATTTGGGATTTAGCCGACCAAATTGTATTCTTATTGGCTTAAACCAATATACAAAATGATGGCACAACATGACAAAATTTCATGCCAGCTGGGGCGTCGCCCGGTTAAACAAGGCCCCTGTTGTTTTTGCCAGGGAACCAGGGCAAACAGCGAAAAGTCAGCTACTGGAACACATCTGAAAGCACACCCCCAACTCAATATCACCAGAGTGAAGGTTCGGTACTATCAACATAAGAAGCCTGAATGGTAAAGAAATGGAGCTAGCTGAGGTATTAGATAAGTACCAGATAGACATTATAGGGGTGACTGAAACAAAAAAAAGACAAAAACTGGTGAGATCTTCCTGAGTAATAAATACAAAATGTTATATTCAATGACAATCAAGGAAAAGAAGGAGTAGCCATAGTATTCAACAAAAAAATACAAGGCTAATCTTCTTGAATGGCGGGCAGTCTCAAGTAGAGTGATGTGGGCAAATATCAGATGGGAAATTGGACAATGAGACTTATTTGTGCCTATGGTCCCACAGAAGGTTCTACTAAGATAAAAGTAGAGAAGTTTTTTATTTGATGCTTTAGAGAAAGCAACTGACACAATGAAAAAGGAAAAGTTGGTCCTTGTTGGGGATCTAAATAGCAGAATAGGAAATGATTGTCAGACACAAAAATATTTTGGGAAAATTTGGAGAAAAGAGCAAAGCTAATAATAATGGCAAAAACCTGTTGGATTTCTGCTCAGGACATGGACTGGTTATTACTAACACCACGTTCCAACATAAAAATGTGCACAAATTCACATGGAGAGAAGAGGCAAGGAATAAGAAAAGTCTCATTGACTATGTTATTGTTGATAGTGATGTTTTCTCCCTAGTGCAGGAGACCAGAGTGTACAGAGAATTTCAAATTGAAAGTGATTACTATTTAATCTTGAGCAGGATAAAATTGAATTTCATATTAAAAAGAATAACATGTAAGAAAGTTTTAAAGCAAATAAAAGTTGAGCAGCTCTCAGATATGAACTGTAGACTAAAATACACAAACATTATTGAAGAAAAAATGAAAGAATTTGAGAACAGGAACCAAACCTTGGAGATTCAGTGGCAAGCCTTGAAGAAAACCCTGATTGATTCAGCCAGAGAGGCATGTGGTGAGGTTGTCTGTAAGAATAGAAAAATTAGATCTTCACTTTATGACAAATAGTTGAGAAAGCATGGGAATATAACAGAGATCTGTATTTAAGTTTTGTCGATCTGGAAAAGGCATATGACAAGGTGCCAAGAGAGAAGCTATTCAATATGCTACAGTTATATAGTGTTAATGGGGCATTATATCAAGCAATACTTAGTCTTTATTTGAGTTGCAAGTCAGCAGTTAGAACTGAAGGAAGTACAGGAAGATGGTTTAATGTTAAATCTGGCATGAGACAAGGATGTACATTATCCCCTCTGTTATTCATTATCTATATGGATCACATTATGAAGGAAAGTGGTATTAAACATGATATCAAAATTGGAGATATTAATGTCAGCTCTTTGCTTTATGCAGATGATGTTATATTTCTAAATAAATCCACTACAAGTTTGCAAGATTCCCTGACTAAATTGAATAACTGTTGTAATAGATATAGCAGGAAGGTCAGCAAAAAAAAGACAAAGACAATGAAAATAGGTAGAATCATTGAAAATGTCAACTGTGTTGTGAATGGAGAACCTGTAGAACAAGTAAAACATTTCAGCTACTTAGGCACGATTTTTAGTGAAGATGGTAAATTAAATATGGAAATAGACAACAGAATCAACAAAGCTGGTATGGTAGGAAGTCAATTGAATAAATTCATATGAAATAAGAGAGAAATTAGTCAGAAGAACACTAAATTAGCTGTATACAAGACAGTGTTCAAACCTGTTTTAACTTATGGATCTGAGAGCTGGGTCAGAAGTAAAACACTTGACCAAAGGCTAGAGACCGCAGATATGAGACTCCTGAGAAAGATTAGAGGCGTGAACAGATGGCATCAGTGGCAATATCATATTAAAAACGAGGATATTAGGAAAGAATTAGACATTGACAGCATCCAGGAATGCGTTAGCAGAGCTAATCTTAAGTGGTATGGTCACTTAAACAGAATGGGCGAGGAAAGATCAGCAAAACAAGTGTTCTCTGCCAGGTTGGCAGGAAAACGACCCAGAGGAAGACCAAGATATAGGTGGATTGATACGATAGAAATATAAGATCTGATAATGTTGGAGTCTTGACAAGTAATAGACTGATTTAGAGGAAAATTGTAGATAGGAAGTTAGTAATGATGTAAATTTTTCATGTAGTACTATCATATCCTGTACACTCCTTGAGGGTACATGTCAGGAATTTGATGATGATGAAATATAAAGTTATGCATCTCGAGATGAAAACATTGAAGCCAGGGATTTGGGAGCATTGGTAGATAGAGAGTTGATGTTTAGAAGGCATATTACAAAAATAGCTAAAATAACACATTGAATTACATGGATACCGAGGAACACCCTGACAAGCAGAAATAAGCAGGTGATAAGACCATCTTGACTTGTGTAGAGATCTGGTCATCTGGGTTTCTTAGGGATGAGAAAGAGCTGGTGAGGATCTGGAGATGAGTGACCAAGATGGTGGCAGGTCTGTGGAATGCATCTTATGAGAATAGGTTAAAGTATGCGGGTTATAGAAATTATTAGATAGGTGAAAAGGGGGAGGGTGACATGATTGAAACACAAATTACTGAGAGGTCTTTACAGGATCGATACAGAGAAATTTTTCAGAACAGTCTAGTGTCAGGAGAAGTGGGGATAATCCTAATGGTTAGCAAGAATGTGAGAAGACTGGATTCTTTTGTTTGGAGAGTGGTGAATGAGTGGAACAGTTTGCCAGTCTGTTGTGAGTGCCATGATAGTGAAAGAGTTGAAAGCGAAGTCTGATAGTGTGCTAATATTTGGTAGTGGATGGCATAATGTTTAGGGACCCCCCCCCCCCCCATCCAAACTCTCAATGAATCTATGGACTCCGTTGAGTTGCCTGTGTAATAATAATAATAATAAATTCTTCTTACAAGTATACCACTAAAGTCCTTCTCTCAACCACTGTCCAAGGGCACTTCTGTAATTCTATTCCACTTTCTGTGGCTTCCTGATCCAAATGTGTATTATAAGTGACTAAAGAAATTATTCTCGCTGGGAAGACTTTCATGCCCTACCCTATTCAAAATTCACATCATCTAAGTATACAAAAAGCAGCCACACTGAAGCACATTAGTGCAAAACAATTATCAGCAAATTTAAATCTGATTTTGTAAGGATCAAATACAGAAAATTCATCTCTTGTACAAATGGCAGTCATCTTCTAGTCCTTTCTAAAGGCCAATAAGTAAGCAACTTCTGTGTTTCTATCTCAACTCACAATAAGACCTCAGTACAAAGCTAAAGGAAAACTTTTTACTTGTCTAGCAGCTAAAGATAAAGAGTCCTCCTAAATTGTGCTAATTGCTTTTTACTAAAAGACATAAGAATCTTAAATAACCTAAATAAAAATAAAATCGCCCAGTAGTTCTTCCCTCTCAATTGCATTTAACCTCTATTTTACATAGTATTGACATTCTGTAAAACGTAGCTGGAATATACTATACAGCTTGGGGGGGGGGGGAATAATATCCACCTATTTCATCTTCCACTGCAAATATAGAGATGTCTTGGCATGAACTGATAAAAGTCATTACCTAGAAAAGTTCAATGACTACCACTAGTTCATCAATGACTATCAATACAGCTTCTTCCACTTTATATCCATAACAGTTCTAGAATACCTACCCACCTACATCTGTACACTTCATGGAAAGTTTAGGAGAAACATGCTATCGCTCCAACATTTTCAAAGGCATTTGATTAGGTTTGGCATAAAGGCCTGCTCAGCAAATGTCAGGTATGGTCTGCTTTTCACCTTCAATTGGGCAGAACCACTTTCTCTGGTTATACAGAGTGTATCATGATAGGTGGCTTCCTCTCATCAATTTTTCCATCAATGTAAATTCAAGGACTCACTTATCCCCGCCCTTCTCTCTCTCTCTCTCTCTCTATCCTACACTGAAATAACCTCTTGCAGATATGCATACATGTATTTTAACTTTAGTCGACACTTAAGCATACCACAAAGCAAGGGATATTTTTATCATTACGCTAACAGATATCAGTTACTGTAATGTGACAGCTACTGACAAGCATGGATAAAGAAGTGGACACATGGATAAGGAAACAGAGATGAATGACATTTCCACAGGACTGTGAAATGTTGAGTATAAGAACAGGCTGATAAATGTGGTTAGCAGACCTGAGCAGATAGGAGTTAATCATGACACAGCAGTTTAAAATAGATATGCAGCAGACAACTGGGTTATTTTGTATTACAGAATTATAATTTCTTTATAGTGATTCTAAAAACATAACCTAAATATTTTCCCACTGTTTTCTCAGTTGCTGTCATATCATAATTACATTACAAGTGTAGACATTGATGAGATCACTAATGTGTGTAGATTACTTTATTGAGAGTTTTGGATCATTTGAAATGTTTTTACTTTTAGCATAGACTTTCATTGTAAAAGCCATTCAAAACATACTATAAGTGTTTTGGAAATGTTTATAATTTACTCATAAATGGAAATGTTTGAAAATGATCATGCATTATTAACCACCCAACCGGCCAAGACGTATATATACGTCCAGGTTACCATGGATGCAAAGTGCATATTAAAATTGTAATACTATTGATATTACATTGAAATATATGATGGATACGAAGTGTAGGGGAGTGGTGTATTTTATCCATATTGACGCGACGTGGTTAATAAATATGATAAATGGTCTTGCATTGCTGATGAAATGATTCAGCTTTTTTTTTTTTTAATTTCTCATTGACATTTTAATATCTAAGTTTGTTTTTTTGTTGTTGTTTATGTTGGGTCCATACATAAAAGACTGTGTGGATAGGCTTGTGTTCGTCACACATGTTAAATTGAATTTAAACGGTATTGAATTGAACACAGATTGATAAGAAAATAATTATTAACTTAAAAGCTAATATTTTGCTGGTATTATATCCAGCATCTTCAGAGCACACAAACAAAGTTTGTTACAAATTTTCAAGACAACCACAATTCGGTGTAACAGTGGGGCTAGTATAAGTAATTGCAGCATGCAACACAAGACAAAAGTCCTAATATGGCATCATCTAAGTTATAAAAAAAAAAAAAAAACAGTAGTCCAAAGTTTTGAAAAAATATAGTAGTCCTGTATGTGTGAATTTTCTATAAACCGAAAATAATAAGGAACCTTCTGGAAGATGTGTGATCGATGTGTCCTGGAAGAGCAGACAGTCACTGGCTTCAAGTTCCATTGTAAAGCCAATGACTGCCTGCCCTTCCTGGACACATCGATCACACGTCTTCCAGAAGGTTCGTTATCATTTTCGGTTTATAGAAAACCCACACATACAGGGAGATATTTACACAAACAATCACACCATCACCCTTCTCAATAATATGGTATCTTAAAAACACTAACCCATCCATAGCTAGAGCAATCTGTTCCAATGACATTGCTCTCACTGCTGAACTTTCTCACCTGTGCCACACCTTCCTAACCAATGGCAATAATCCCCATAAGATAGACAAAATACTAAATGCTACCCAAAAATCCCACCCCCCACTATCTACCACAGAAGACTACAACAAAACTATCACTATCCCATACGTTAAAGGCACATCTGAAAAGATATCTAGGGTGCTTAACAAATACCAACCGTGCACCCTATTTAAACCTTATGTGAAATTGGCAACTCTCATCCGTTCACCTAAGGACAGATTCACTCCTTTATCACATGCAAGAGTTCTATGAAGTGCCCTGTTCTTGTCGTCGAGCTTACTACGGTCAGACAGGAAGAACTGTGGACATCCGCCTCAGTGAATACAAAAAATATATCCGGCACTTTCGCTATGGCAAATTGGGTCTGGCAGACAGACCATGCTTTGGATACCCTGGCACACAGGATCAATTGAAAAAAAAAACAGCAGTACTGCACAGAAGCTTCTACAAGTCAGAGAGGGGTTGTTCCTGGAATCAACAGAAGCCTTAAAACATACTCCAAACCTTAAACAAGTATAGCTATATAAATCTACCAAAGATTTGGGAGACTGTCATCCTAAGACCAAATTAATATTTATTTTAATTTTATTTAATTTTTTCAAAACTTTGGACTTTTTTTTTTTTTTTTTTTAACTTAGATGGTGCCATATTAGGACTTCAGTCTTGTGTTACATGCTGCAATTACTTATACTAGCCCCACTGTTACACTGAATTGTGGTTGTCTCGCATTTGTAACAAACTTTGTGTGCTCTGAAGATGCAGGATATAATACTAGTGAAATATTAGCTTTTAAGTTAATAAACAGTTATTTTCTTATCAATCTGTGTTTGATTCAATAACGTTTAAATTCAATTCAACATAAAAAGGCTGATTGGTCAACCTATAGTAATTAGTATCATGTATGGGAAGGTAATGTACATTCCTTAAGAAACACATACGAGTGGAGGCTGTTCCAGAGTACAGTAGCAGCAGAAATGAAGGAGTAGGAAGAGAAATTGGTTCTATTCTATGAGTATGGAGTCAGACTATGAAGGGGCATTGGGTGGCAACTGAACGTGTTTCAATGGATTTTGTAGGAGGAGGAGGAATTATTGATGCCAGTTCTGATGAACATTTACTATGGAAATATTTATAAAAGATGCATGCAGTAGATATTAAACATCCGTGCAAGAGTGGTTGAAGTGAGTTTGTAAGAGATGAGTCATTTATCAGTCTGACTGCACTCTCGTGTATTGTATAGAGAATTTTAGGGAGCTCTTGGAAGTACCACTCTAGATGCATGAGTAATACTCGACGGATGGCCAAATTTGAATTTGTACAAGGTTAATAGCTGTTCAGAGGTAAAGTAATGCCTTGAGCAAAAGTGGAATCCTAATTTTTTGGAAGCTGAAGTAGTAACAGTGTTTATACCAGGAGTTTTCATGTCATGGTAATCCCAAGGAGAAAAATCTCATCTTACCTAGAGATTTAGGTGTTGTCAAAAGGTAAGACTGGGAGAATATAGATTTTTTTTTTTGTGTGTGTGGAAAATAAAGTAGAACTCTGACACGGTTATCCAAGCCCCATCGAAGAATAACCTGGAGAGAATTCAGTGGTTGTTGCTCTATGGGTTGTGGTAGTTTACTTGGTGCAAGGTTTGTCATTTGAGAAGGAGGAATGTAGTGTACTGTTGATTGGTGAAACTGTATCAGACTGATGGTCAACCAGAGCAGGTCAGTGATATATAGAAGAGGGTCGGTGAGAGGACAGAACCTTGTGGAATCCCAGTATTAATTATATAGTTAGAAGATAGGGAACAGTCTGCCATTACATGCAATGTGTGCACAGTAAGAAAACTGGCAACGCAGTTGCAAATGTCACAGGACAGACCAAATTATGGGTGCATACTTAATAGGCCCTTGTGCCAGAGCCTATTGAACACCTGGGAGATATCAAGTGCAACCAATCAGGATTTGCCAAACCTTTCCATGCTAAATGTTAAAAATACCAAGCAATTTTAAACCTGGTTTTACTCCATTTCCCAAGTAAGCAAACAGACAAACAAGTCAAGTTTGCACCTGCAAGTGATGCAAGTCTAGCTGATCCTACAGGTAGTGCAAGACCAAGGCAACTCGTGGTAAAGGTGGTATAAGCTCTGATCACTAATCTTAATATTTACCCTTAATGCCAAAACACATCTCCAAGAAGGGGATGTATGATGTTTTGTATTAAAGGCAAGGGGGGGCCACTACCCAGACCGGTTTCGACCTTTATTGAGGTCTCATCAGTGGGAGCCAGGCTAGAAATACCAAGATTTTAGTAATACAGAGCTTATAAGTATTTTACCAGAACAAGTTACCATAAGGTGTTTTAACCTTATTAAATAAAAATCTCAGGAGGAGATATAAATGTAGAAAGTATAATAAATGTTAAAAATACCAAGCAATTTTAAACCTGGTTTTACTCCATTTCCCAAGTAAGCTATTTCCCAAGTAATGGAGTAAAACCAGGTTTAAAATTGCTTGGTATTTTTAACATTTATTATACCCAAGGTAAAATACTTTCTTCTTTCTATGCTACTTATCCAGGGATGGGTGATATAGGTGAGCAGATTCCCTGTTGAATGGCATAGCCATTCAACATGTAAAATTCCCATGCCAGTAGAGTAAAGTAATGCCTTGAGCAAAAGAGGAATCCTAACATAGGATAGGAGTCAGTTCTGGAACAAAAGTCTTCACAACTAGAGGAATGCTGTTGTAGACCAGGGGACTTTTTGGTATCTAATTCATTTATATCTAACATAAGTAGTTATTTGCTTCAATATTGGTAGTAAGTTATACTAGATAAAAAATCAGCCATAGTATTGACAAAAGCTTATAAACTGACCAGATCCAGGATTGACAAAAAAATGGTGATGTGTTAGACAAATGTTGTATTTCACACAGGTTCACACTTAACTAGTTAAGATTATGTCTGACTGGCAAGCCACCAGGCAAGTTTTGAAGCACTGTAAATATTCAATTCAGTTTTATCTATATATAAATACTGAATCGAATGAATATTATCAGTTCAATATTGCCAGATCTGAGTTCATACATTCTGGTTAGAGAAGAGAGAATGAGATACTGTATTGACAAAACTTTGTTCCAGTAAGTAGATGAGACAAGAGATTGGGGAATGATGGGGAATAGAAAGTTCAAATATAAAGGGACATATTACAATAATTGTGAAAATTAATCATAATTGTTACTGTAATGTGACAGACACTGACAAGCATTACAGAAGTGGACATATGGATGATAAGGAAACTGAGGTGAATGACTTTTCCTTGTGAGTGTGGAATGTTGGGTATAAGAACAAACTGAGAAATGTAGTTTGCTGACCTTGTCATAAGAGAAGAGGTTATATCAACAAAAATGGATATGCAGTAAATGCACACTATAGTGAACATCACTATAATGAAACTATGCACTATAGGAACTACAGCAAAAGTCACGCTCTGAGTTGTCACACATAACCAATACTATTTTAAGCTCATTAATACAAACAGCAAAAGATGAAAGCCTCACCTTTTATTGTTTATAACAGTGAGCGAATTTCCCAAATTTTCTAGAAAATCACATCGCAATCAGGAGACAAAGTAAAACAGACACGGCTAAAAATCACGGGAAATGGATCAAACAAATCACAGGAAATAACACATGAAATTAAGGCAATAAAATAAAATAAAATTGTGGGAAATAAATAGTGGTGGTGATACGATCGCTGCCACTATCAAATTGTACAATTACAACAGAACAAAACACATTAGCAGGAAATATGGATGGGTTCGAGGTTATATGGTGAGTGGTCGGTGTAATTTAGTGCTTGTGTAAAATTGATGATTTTTGGTGTTTTTTGTGTGTTTTTCCTTAGAAAATTGGTTTTATAGTATATTAGAACAATTTGTGTTCTTAGAGTATTTTGTGTGTTTTTATAACATATTTTATTGGAGCTGTTGCCGCTAGAGGGATTCGTAGTGTGTAGTGTTCGTGAAAGCTCCGGATAAGATAAGTATTATTTTCGGTTATCGTTGATAAATTTATTTAATATTGTGTAGTTTTGTTTGCCTTGCGTCTCTTAGTGCATCTTTTTGTGTGTTTTTGGTGTGTTATAATTTATAATTTGATAAAATACGTTGCGAGTAAGTATGGCTCCAGTACGAGGAAAATGGCGGCCAGTAATGATGGTTCGCCATCTTTATCAAAGAACAGTAGTATAAAAGAGATGATTCAGTGTACTAGCTGCGAAATGTATGCTTTGCGGAGTGTGGTCGAAGTGTGGTTAGATGATAATAAAGGAGTGAATGTGTGTAGAAAATGTAGGGAGAATGAGAAATTGAAGAGTATTTCGGATCGTGAGCGTGATATTTTTGTCAAACTTCAGAATGAAGAAAATAGGGATATGCCAAGAAACGGAGAGGTTGTACCAGAGAATTGTGAGAGTGTGAATGTAGAAAGTGTGAATGATAGTATTAATGGTTTTACTGAGAATAAAAAAGATGAGATAGAC
Source organism: Typopeltis vanoorti (assembly GCF_054136105.1). Classification (NCBI taxonomy): domain Eukaryota; kingdom Metazoa; phylum Arthropoda; class Arachnida; order Uropygi; family Thelyphonidae; genus Typopeltis; species Typopeltis vanoorti. Next base: position 30,788,994 of record NC_143569.1, on the reverse strand, counting down.
GCAATGAATGAGATCACGTTGTTGAATGGTGCGATACAAAGGGCAAAACCACAGCTAGAGTGTATGAGCAAAAGTCGACTGAATGAACCATCCAATAATAAAAAGTATGACAGGAAAATAGACGTATGAGTGTGAACATGCACAAAATGAAGGATAGAGTGCTGTATAGAGACTCGTTAGTACGAGGTGTAATAGTAGAGGATTTGAGAAAATCGTACCAACCTGGTGCGACCATAAAGGATGTAACTGAGTCTATTAGAGAGCAAAAGGAAAGGATGAAAGAAATGATTGTTGTGGCAGGTACGAATGATTTGAAAGGAGACAAAATGGAAATGATAGAAGACCTGAATAAATTGTTTGAGGTAGCAAAAGAAAAGAGTGTAGAGAGTTAGAATGATTAGTCTTTTGCCACAGTATGACAGTGAAATGTTTAAAAGGAGGGCCATAATTGCAAATGACTTTATGCGTGGATTATGTATGACGCGTGGCGTGGAATTTGTGGACGTGTGGAGTGAGTTCGATGGGTGAAAGGATCTATATAAGATGGATGGCTTGCATTTGAATGGTTACGGTGTAAGAAGACTTGAGAAAGTGTTGCTGAATGTTGTGGTGGTTGTGCAAATTCAGGGAAACTAGATTTATTAGGGGGGGGGGATAGATATACAGTCCTTATGGAGGCAATTGAATGTAAGAATGAATATAATATGCCCGAGCAAATAAGGACAACAAATCAGAGTGGGTTAGTTAATATAAGGCATCAAGGTAGGGTTGGGGCTAATGGGGGTCTTAAATTCATGTACACTAATACTAGGAGTATTAGGAACAAGAAGGAAGAGTTTTTGGCCATGGTTGGCACTTCCAGACCACAGGTTATTGGTATTAGTGATACATGGCTGACTGTAGATGATATAGCTAGTGGGATTGAATGTGATGGGTATAGTGTGTTCAGGAATGACAGGGAGAATAAAATGGGGGAGGAGTATTGTTGATGATAGCTGATGAGCTGCAGCCAAGGAGAATAGAAGTTGAATTGCAGGATAGAGAAAAGAGCACATTTGAGGCCATTTGGTGTGAGATTGTGGCTAGCAGAACTATATATACAATTGGGTGCTGCTATAGACCAGGTGATGGAATAGATGGTGGAGATAGTATGCATAAGCAAATAGAAGAAATGAGTGGAAGGAGGGTGATTATTATGGGAGATTTCAACTATGGTCGCATTGATTGGAGTGAGGAGAGGACACACGAGAGGAAGGAATTGGATTTTATGTGGTTATTAAGGGATGACTATCTGCGACAGCATGTAATGGAAAATACTAGGGGTCAGAAAGTGCTTGACCTAGTAATTACATCTGAGGATTTGGCTGTAACAAATATGACCACATTGCCACCAATCGGTGAGAGTGATCATAGGGTCTTGACTTGGGAGGTGGCTAAAGGTGTAGAATTTAATTAAGACAGGGTACATGTGGAATTATCGGGCTGGAAAGTATGACAAGCTTAGGAGTTTGATTGGTTCGGTGCCATAGCATGTACAACTGCAAGGACTAGAAGTCGATAGTGCATGGGAGGTAGTTAAGAAGTGTTTGCATGAAGCAATGGCTGACTGTATACCTAGAGTCCGAATAATAAATTAACTAGGGGTTAAATGGATGAATAACACCATTAAGCTTCAGCTGCAAAAAAAGAAACAACTATGGAGGGAATTTAAGGAGAAAGGGTGACCGGCAGGCACGTGAAGGGTATAAAGCGCAGGCCAGAAGGGTGACGAGTGTGGTAAGAAAAGCAAAAAACATTGGCCATGCAGGCTAAAGAGAATCCTAAACAGTTTTTTAGATATGTAGCAAGTAAAAGGAAAAATGTACATGGCAGAATGATTTTAAAGAATGCCGATGGTTGGGAGGTAACTGAATCAGTTGATATAGTTGAGTTACTGAGTGAGCACTTTGCAAGAATATATCATCCAGGTGGTGACATTGCAGAAACGAATGAACCAGTAGATTATACGGGAATTGTGGTGAATGAAGTGGGGGTGAGTAGTCTATTGCATAACCTCAATGTCAATACATCTGTGGGATTGGATGGTATACCAGCTCGTGTTGTACAAGAAGCAGCTAAAGAATTGTCAGTCCCCTTGACCATTTTGTTTAATTTGAGTCTCGGGTCTGGGTTAGTCCCGAGGGGGTGGAAAGAGGGGAAAATAGTTCCACTGCATAAAGGTGGTTCCAAGACTGCTGTTGTAAATTACCGACCGATTAGCATATCAGGACTCACTGTCAAGGTCTTAGAGAAATTAGTCAAGAAAAGAATACAGGATTGGATAGATGAAAATGGGATATTGTATGGGGGACAACATGGTTTTGTGAAGGGTAGATCATGCCTCAGTAACTTGCTCACATTTTATAACAGTGATGGCTGAACTGGATAGGGGTAATGGGTTTACAGTAATACTACTTGACCTTGCCAAGGCTTTTGATAGGATACTACATAGAACCCTAATCAGTAAACTGGAGCAGATGGGGATAGATATAGGGTTGGTGAGATGGATAAGAGGGTGGTTGAAGGAGAGATACCAGAGAGTGGTTTATTCAGGAGTGGAGTCTAAAAGATGGCTTGTGACTAGTGGAGTGCCACATGGCTCTGTTCTTGGACCACTGCTTTTCAATTTGTTCATCAATGATAGTGGAAAGGATTTGAGAAGAAGTGTTCACTTCTTTGCTGATGATACAAAGTTGGGTAGAGCAATTATGAGTGCACAGTATGTCAAAATTTTACAGGATGATTTGGATAGTTTGGAGGTCTGGGCTAGGAAAAATGGATGTCAATTTAATGTGGCAAAGTGTAAGGTTTCACTTTGGGGTGAAAAGAATAGCAGCAGTATATCGCATTGGTGGAACTGTACTCCAGGAGATTGATGAGGCCAGGAATTTGGGAGTGTTGGTGGATAGGGAATTGAAGTTTAGAGGGCACATTGCAAAAGTGACTAAAACAGCTCACCAAATCACTTGGCTTCTGAAAAATACTTTAACATGCAGAGACAAACAAGTTGTTGTTCCTCTGTATCGAGCCTTGATAAGACCCCATCTGGACTACTGTGCCCAGTTATGGGCACCAGGGTTTCTTCGTGATGGGGAGGAAGTGGAGAGGATCCAGAGACGAGTGACCAAGATGATAGTAGGTCTGTGGAATGAACCTTATGAGAATAGGTTGAAGATCTGTGGGTTGCAGAAATTGGTCAATAGGCGAAGGAGGGGTGATATGATTGAGACATTCAAATTACTGAAGGGGTTCTATAAGATTGATCCAGAAGATATTTTTGAAAATATGACTGGTGGTTGGAGGACTAGGGGCCATGAATGGAAGCTGGGCAAGAGCGTGGTTGACAAGGGTGTTAGAGCTAGGTTTTTTACTTGGAGAGTGGTGAATGAGTGGAATAAGCTTCCAGAGTCTGTTGTGGGTGCTACGACCGTGAATGAGTTCAAGGCAAGGTATGATAGATACTGTGTGAATGTCTAATAGTTGTTCTTGACATGATGTTAGGACCTCCCTCGATGAGTCTGTCGACTCCTTGGAGTTGCCCGTAACAATAATAATAACTATACAAAGGAGAACAATTAGATTGATAAATGACCCATCTCTCACTAACTCACTCCCCTCACGTTCATATAGACGTTGTGCTCTGCGATTTGTATATTCTATAAATATTTCCATGAAAAATATTCATCCGAAACAGCATCAATAATTTCCCCACTCTGTACTAAGCCCATTGAAACATGTACAGCTGCAACCCAACATCCTTTCACAGTACACCTTGAAACCCACAGAACAAGTTTCTTTTTCTCCTCCTTCATCCCGGCTACTGCAGAATAGCCTTTGCCCTGACATATTTTCCAAGGAATACAACATACAGGCTTTTAAATCAAATGTAAATAAGTTTCTCCTTTCCCAACCCACTCCCTATATACGATACTAACGTACTATAGGTTGACCAGCCAACCTCTCATATATGGGCCCAACATTTAAAAAAAAAAAAAAAAAAAAATGACAGCACAAAAAAAAAGTTCAAAGGCAAACAATAATTGTAACTGGAAAAATATGAATTTATAAAGATAAAAATGTAGAATTAATATTTAAATTTTGAAAGGTTATATTAGCTAAAATATAACATGAGAAATTTGCAGGAAATGAAGGAATAAAATTTACCAAAAATTGGGGGAAATATAAGAATATCGCAGAAATAAAAAAAAGAAAATATTGCAAGAAATATATCAAATAGAAAATGGTGGAAACAAACAAAAGAAAATCATCCAAATCTGAAAACAGAATAGAAGAAAATTTTAAAGTAGGGTTACCAAACATCCTGCTTTGGGAGGGCATGTCCTACAATTTGATCTTGTCCTCCGTCCTCCTACCATTGAACAAAAACAGCAAATGTCCTACTTTTACATTTTTGAATTTTTATCCTTCAGATTTGTATGGAGTGGAACATAGTGTGTGTCTGTTCAACAAGGAATTATTAACAAATACAATCAGTAAAATTCATTGTACACAAAAACGTATTGCATTCGGCGGTGAAAACTGTAACACAAATTTTGGATGGCATGAACATGTTGGGGAAAATAACGTATTTGCATTACTACGAGATTTATAGTCATTTTTCCATTTACAGTGTCTGGGTTGAAAAGTTTAAAGAATTTTGTTCTTTTGTCAAAGTCGATTATCAACGAATTCTTAATCACTCATAGATCCACTGATTATCCTTATATCAAGTAATCTCAAAAGTATTACAAATGTATGATACATTAAAATATTATTTCTTAAGTAGTGAGAAATCTCCAATTATGCTCAAATCATTCTTGAAAATCCATTAAATAAAACATACCTAATGTTTGTACATTCATTAGCCTACAGTTTTCACCAAAGCTTTTTTTAAAATGGAAATAGACTAATTGTGTTATAGAAACAATGTATATTTTGGGAGAAGCTTCTGGTATTTTACAAGTAACATTAGAAACAAAGTTTTTGTACATTTGTTAGAAACAAAGTTTTTGTATATTCATTAGTTTACAGTTTTCACCAAAGCTTTAGTAAAAATGAAAAGAGTCTAATTGTGTTATAGAAACAATGTCTATTTTGGAAGAAGGTTCTGATATTTTACAAGTTACGTTAGAATTAGAAACAAAGTTTCTCCCACTGACAGTGAATATTCTCAATAAATATGCTAAACCATAGAGAGAATGCCAAAATTTAAAAAGAAATTTTTTGATCATGTACCAAACTAGATTGGACTATCTAAATTGGTGGACTGTTCAATTTTTGCCTTTCAAAGTTTTTAATTGGATGTCACTTTCAAATATCCCTCTTTGGGAGGATATTATGAAAACTATTGAATATCTAATGAAAAGGAAATGACAATTGACCATTCAAAGTATCTGAATCAATAACGGTAATTATAAAAATTATTTGCAGAAAAATTCTAATTTAAATGAACAATAAATGAGAAATGGTACGGGTATTTTCAACAATAGACAACAAGGAACAACATTTCGAATTCCTTATTATATGTTCGCAATTCCTGCAGTTGTGACAATGCCACCAATGAGAGAGAGAGAGAGAGAGAGCATTTATTTTAATGGAATCGCAATGGTCAGAAGAATGAAACAGAATGTTGATTGAAACTGTGAAAAGTTTGGTAATGGTAAAATTCAACTTTCACAATAGAAATTGTTTGCATTTTTATGAAGAAATCTTAAGTAATAAGTAATTACTCAAGAGAGTTGATACATCAGAAAAATATTTTATTTAAAAAAAAATTTAAACAGCAACTCTAATGTTAACAATTCAGTTTGCTTTGTTATGTAAAGTAAGGAAAAGAGTAAAATAATTAAACATTCATTTTTTTATATTTCACAACATATTTTATATAATATGTTGTAATAAAGTAATTTACATTATCAAAATATTACTTTAATTCTTTTTTTTTTTTTACTTGTGCGTTCCTCTGTTAACATTTTCTACAGAAATTGTCCTCCTTTTAGATAAATAAAAATCGCAGAAACAAAAAAAAGGGAAATGGTGGTGGGAAATCGTAGTGACAACAGAACACAAACTGGCAGGAACTATAAAGCACACAGAATGACATGAAAATAAGTACAAATGCAAACAATAGTAACTAGATGATTATGAAGTTGCAATATATAGAATTAATGTTTAAATTTCAAAAGACTGCATCAGTTGAAATATAAAAAAAAATCACTGAAATAAGACAAAAGAAAATTGCAAGAAATACATTAACAGAAAATGACAGAAACAAACAAAAGAAAATCACAAAAATAAAACAGATTAAAAGAAAATTAAAGAAATCACAGGAAGCAACAAAGAAAATGATGGCTGGAAATTGCATATAGGCAACAGAACACAAAGCACTGTCAACTATACATAAAGCACACAAAATGACAACATGAAAAAAAAAAACACAAATACAAACAATAATTGGAACTATGTTTTCCAGGTGGTCAAATGGGTACAGTGATTGAGGCATTGGATACGAGGAGGGGTGAGCAAAGGAGTTAATGGCTTTAATAGGTAACAATGATTTCACAGAGGACAAAGAGCACATCAGAATGGATATCAGGGGGTGTTTAGACAGATAAAAGAGAATAGTGTAACAGGAAGGGCAGTAGGCGTGTTGCCTAGGTATGACTGTGGTGAGATGAGGCGGAGAGCAAGGATTATGAATGATATGTTGGCTGAAATGTGTGAGGAGAGGGGGAGTACAGTTTGTTAATGTGTGGAATGAGTTTGAAGGACAAAGTGAACTGTATGGGAGCAATGGACTGCATTTGAGTGGTTATGGTGCGAGTTGCTTGGAGAGACTGCTGCTGGAAGGTAGAGAAGTGAGTAGAGAGAATGAATCAGATAAAGTGGGAAGTGATGTGAAAGAGCTGGAGAGTAAGACAGGAGGGATTGAAAAGGCGGTTATGAATGGGGAAGTGAGTGGCATGCATATAGAAAATGAGAGAATGGGTGGGCAAGAGAAACAGGGAGGACAGGGGTACACAGCGTAAGAAAGGTGGATGCACCAAGAGGATGTGAGAGCATGTGTAGACAGGAAAGGAATGGGATGACCAGGGATCAAGAGGAAACAGTTGGAATTGAAGAGGGTTCTAAAATGAATAAGCAGAAAATGAAATGGAGAGAAAAAAAGCAAGGAGAGATGACATCAAATGAGTGGTATCAGTGGAACTGGCTATAGATCCAGAAATGAGCTGTTGTGTTCGTATACAAATACTAGTAGTATAAGAAACAAGGCAGATGAAATGGTTGCACTGATTGTGTCTGTTCACCCAAAGATTGTTGGAATAAGTGAGACATGGTTGGAAGAGGACGACATCCTGACAGGAATAGAGATGGAAGAGTATGATGTGTTTTGTGAGGATAGAAGGGGTAAAAAGGGAGGGGGGGAGTGCAATCGATGATAGAGAAAGAGTTATGTCTATACAAAGTAGAGATGCAAGAGTGAAATAGTGCCAGTGGTTTTGAGACAGTATGGTGTGAGATAGAGGTGAATGGAATCAAATACTTGGTTGGATGTTGTTATAGACCTGGTGATAATGAAATGTGATCAAATTAGCCAAGCAAATAAGAAAAGGGTGATCATTATGGGAGATTTTAATTATGGCAATATAGACTGGAATGATGAGATAGCAACTGGAAGTAAAGAAAACGAGTTTCTTGAGTTTTTGAGCGATAACTACCTCAGAGACAGTATATAACAGAAGGCACACGAGGATTGGGAGTCTTCGATTTGGTCATCTCATCAGAGGATGTAATTATAAATGAGGTCTCAAATCATCCACCAATTGGTGAGAGTGACGCATAGGGCAATTACATAGGTGGTTGCCAGAAGCGTGAGGACCTCTGTGAGAAAAAGGTATGTGGAACTACAAGGGGGGGGGGTGATTATGAAGAGTTAGCCAGAAAAGAAATCAATGCAGCTTGGAAAATTTTCAAGAACTATTTAGTAGATGCAGTCTAAATGTATTCCAAGGTGAGAAGGTTAAATAAGGTAGGTGTGAAATGGATAAATAAAGAGATTAAGCATGCAATATCTCTTATGGAGGCAGCATAAGAGAAGTGGAAATAACCAATTCCATGAGAATTACAAAGACCAGGCAAGGCGAGTGACTTGGTTGGTAAAGGTAGCAGAAGTGAGGTATGAATAGCAATTAGCTAATGAAGCCAAAAAGAATCCCAAGGAGTTCTTTCGATATGTAGCCGGCAAAAGAAAGAATGATTATGGAACGATGACATTAATTGGAGAAAATGGTATGAAGACAGCTGTTGCAGAATGTTTGGTGGAGATACTAAATTAGCAGTTCAAAAAGGTTTTTCAATCTTGTGAATGTGACTTCATGGAGAGATTGAGAGCAGTTGATGAAGAGGAGGAGAGACTGAATGCAAGTGAGCAAGTGGTGTATGGGGAGTTGAGCAAACTAGATGTTAATAAGGCTGTGAAACTTGATAATATATCACCACGTATTCTGAAGGAATGTGCCAGGGAGTTGACACCTGCCTTGACATATTTTTTTAATACAAGTCTAGCACTCGGTCAAGTTCCTAAGGAGTGGAAAGAGGGCAAGATTGCGCCACTTCATAAAGGAGGTGATCAAACTCAAGCATCAAACTATAGGCCTATCTGTGTGTTAGGAGTTGTGGTTAAGTTGTTGGAGAAGCTTGTGAGAACTAGGATCCAGAATTGGGTCGACAACAATGGTATAATCTTTGATGGACAGCATGGATTGGCTAAAGGGAGGTCATGTTTTAGTAATCTACTTACTTATTACAATAAAGTGACTGCTTCCTTGGACAGAGGAGAAGGATACACAGTAATATACTTGGATTTCGCAAAAGCTTTTGATAGATTACATCATGATAAGTTGACAGTCAAACTAGAGCAGATGGGGTTGGATGTTAGATTAGTGCATTGGATTTGAGACTGGCTATCTGATAGGTATCAACAAGTTGTGTATGGGGGGGGGGGAGAGTGATATCCAGGAAAAGGAAAGTCACTAGTGGAGTGCCTCAGGGGTCTGTTTTAGGGCCATTACTGTTTAACTTGTATATTAATGATATTGGTGAAGATTTGGATGGAGATATTCAGTTGTTTACGGATGATGCAAAGTTGGGACGAATCACAAAGAGTAGGGAAGATGATGTGGCCTTACAAAAAGACGTGAATAATTTGAGTGAATGGGTATGGATATGGGGATATGAGTTCAATGTTGCAAAATTTAAGGTTTTAAAATTTGGAAAACAAAGATGGGATGCAGAATTTATGCTTGGTGAGGATATATTGTTGGAGGTGGAGGAAATAAGAGATCTGGGGGTGATAGTGGATAAGGATCTGAAATTTAGGGGACACATAGCCAAAATTGTGAAGACAACACAAAAGCATCTGGGAATGATGCGGAGGACACTGACTTGTAGAAGTAGGGAGATTCTTGTTCCGTTGTACAAGGCTTTGATTAGGCCACACATTTGGTCACCTGGTTTTCAGAAGGACAGAGATGTTGGAAAGGGTCCAAAGACAACTAAGATTTCTAACCTCTGGAATGCCAAGTATGAGGAAACATTGAGAAGATGTAATTTGCAGAATCTGGTGGATAGGAGGAAGAGGGGAGATATGATAGAGACCAAAAGTTAGTAAGGGGTTGTTATAGGATCAATGCTGGAGAAGTTCAACAGAAAAAAGTGGAAGATCGGGGGAGAACCAGAGGTCATCCCTGGAAACTATATAAAGAGAGTGTGAGTAGGGGAGTGAGATGCATGTTTTTTTCATGCAAAGTTATAAATGATTGGAATGCCTTGCCTGAGAGTGTGGTGTCTACAAAGAGTTTGAGTGTATTTAAGACACAGTATGATGAGCTCTGTGTGTGTGTGTGTGTGTGTGAGAGAGAGAGAGAGAGAGAGAGAGAGAGAGAGATAAAAGGACCTCCCAGATGAATCTTTGACTCCATGAGATCTTGGGGTAATAATAATAATAATAATAATAATAACTAGAACAGTATGAAATTATAAAATTAAAAATGTAAAATTAATTTTAAATTTCGAAACGTTACATTGGCTAAAATTAATGTCACTTACCTGAAATTTTCATAATGTGCAAATTGTAAAAATTGAGATTTTTATAATGAAAATCAAAAATTTTCAAAAGTACAAGCAAAAACTCAAATTCTAGATCAATTTAGAATTTTTTTAACCTTCTGGATAAAGTCATTCAATCGCACATGAGCTGTTACCAAAATAAATTTCATAACTTTTTGCTTAACTGCGATTAAAGAACAACTCAGTCCAATCAGAAGCTGACATTCATACTGTGTAGATCCTCTCCAACTCTTAAGGCGACTAATATTCACACCTGTGTCCTCTCTCTTTTTTGTATTTGGTAGTGACTGCGAAAGTTAAATTATTTTTGATTTTAATGATATAGACTGCATCTATATTTAGCTTATTAAAAGTTCTGGAAAGAAACATTACGTAAAGCTAATATAACAAATCGAAATTTAAACATAAATTTTCATTTTATAATTTCTTAATCTATGTTTCCTTTATCTCACCAGCATTGTATGCATTTGTACTTTTTCATGTTGTCATTTTGTGTACTTTATATATGGTTCCTACCAGAACACAATCCTTTGTGTTCTGTTGAGAAAGAAAGATTTTCGTCTATTTCGATTGCTCTGTTATTGGCTTTGTCATGATTACCTTTGTTCTGTTATTATGCGATTTCTTGTGGGTTATTTATTATTATTAAGAGAGACCTCCATTTAATTTATTATGAAATAAAATACCTAGACCTGTGAGGATGATTTCTGTCTGAGCAGGTATTTGGATCAGAGGAAATGAACAGAAGTCATGGAAGTCCTACAAGCTGGCACCCTTGTAGTGCCAAAGATAAGAGACTGTGAACTGGTGGGTGAAGGTTGTTCTATGGTAAAAGAGACTTTATTATTATTACGTAACACCTCCAGGGAGTCCAATGACTCATTGAGGGAGGGCACCCACTCTACAACTCTTCATCTCCACCATTCAAATCCACTCCAACTACAGCAAACTGCATCATCTACACCAGAGTTTCCCAAACTGTGTTCCGCGAGAAGTTCTCCTGGAATTTGTCATTTTAGTTTTCTAAGTGTTTTTCATGAATAAATATTTTATAGTGGAAATATTCCGAGGAGAATAATATTCGTGAATATGTCAAAAAGCTCAGACCCAGAATGCTTATTAACATCTGTGTATTGTTAATTTTCACACATCGAAACCTCTCAACATTTGGGAAATGGAATACTGCTGTTTATGACAGGTTATAAAATTGTCTGCAAGTGGATTATAACAATGGGCAGCATATCCTCTGTTCTCAAAGCTCAAGGAAATAACATCTGTGTAACAAATGTCAGTGACCAAGTGGCATATTTTTAAACATGAAAATATTCATGAATTATCGTTAATTTTCACACATCAAAATCTTTCAACAATCGGGAAAGAGAAAACTGTTTATGACCGATCATAAAAATTGCCTGCAAGCCGATTACAACAATGGGCGGTGTATCCTCTGTTCTCAAAACTGAAAGAAATAACATCTGAGTTGCAAATGTCAGTGACCAATCAGCAAGGAAGCGTAAAGAAAATTTTTCCACTAAAATTGAAGATCAAGGTAGTCTGTATCCGGTTCTCAGATCTAGTAATACTGAATACTTTCTTCGCAAGTTTATATTGTAGGGTGAAAGTTTCAAAACCGTATCGCTGTGATTTTTTAAAAGTAATAGGCCTGCAGATTTAAATTTTAATATGAATAAGAGGCAAGGGACTTAGTTTTATTTTGGTATTAAGAAATCTCTTATTGAAGGTGTTTGTGATGCAACAAATAGTGAGTCATCCACCACCACCAGCCTACAAAGCGATCTCCAGAATGTACAAAAGGAGGGGAAACTACCAGCACACAGGAGAGAAAGTCTGCATTCACTTGTAAGTACTTATATATTGTAAATTTTTGGTGATCAGAATGGGATGTGTCAATGAAAATCAGCACAAATTAATTTAATGATGTTGGCCTGAGGAAACTACAATATGCTACAAGATTTCATTAGTCCAGTTGATAACTGATTTAAATGTAATTTTATATTTGTCAACATGTCACACTGTATACATGTGTACTAATACTCTTTATGATTATGCCATAATTAATTATTAATATTGTTAAATGTTAATAATTAATTAATTCAATTATTAATAATACATTACAAAATAACCAAGGTGTTCCGTTAAAATTTCAGGATTTGTGAAGTGTTCTGTCGTAGGAAAAGTTTGAGAAACACACTGATCTACACCGACACCATCTACTACCCACCACCACCACCACTAGTATTTTCACAAACAATCAAAAACATCCATGCCCACAGCGAGATTCGAACCCGCAGCCTTTTGGCTGGAGAGTGGATAGGCTAACCACTCGGCCAACCATGCCTGCTTTTTTGAGAACCAAGGCTTGGATGGTGGCTGAGAATCTGGAGTAAAATAAGGGATGAAAATAATTCCTATGAGGATGATTTCTGTCAGAACAGGTATTTAGATCAGAGGAACTGAATAGAAGTCATATAAGTCTTACCAGCTGGCACCCTTGTAGTGCCTCTCAGTCACCATCCAAGCCTTGGTTCTCAAAAAAGTGTGTCAATGCAGTAAAAGAAAACACCTCCACTTACCACAAGAGCAGGTTGATTTGGTAGGGAAATTTTGACTTGTATGAGGTTGTGGTCCGAGTTACCAAGAGGAGAAATGACAATCACAATATATTTGGAAGGGAAGCTTGTTAGGAAGAGGTCAAGTAAGTTGGCAAATTGGAGGGGATTGTCAGGTATTCTAGTAGGAAGATTGACGATCTGAGATGGGTCATTGCTGATAGCAAATACCCCAAATATCCCTGTATACTTGATCAGTGAAACTGAAGAAGGGGAAGCCAATATGAGCAATGGACATTGAATTTCCCAAGAAGGATGACCTCATTATTGGGATATTTTAACTGCAGAAAGTTGAACTTTAGAGAGAGAGAGAGAGAGAGAGAGAAGAAGGGTCAAAGTAGTTGATAGAGTTTAGAAAGCAATGTAGAGAGAATATGAAAAGGGCAGGCTGATTTGGTAGAGAAATTTTGAGCCAAAGCAGATCAAAGAGTGAAGATTCAAGGATTTCAGTCTCTGGCATGACTGATAGAAACTTGAAATTTATAGCACATATTGCAAATGCGAAGGTAACCCAAAGTTGACTGCAATAGTGAGAAGGATGCTGACCAGCAGAGACAGAAGAGTAGCGATTTCATTGTATAGAGTCCTGATCAGAACCACATCTGTATTACTGGCCCAGATTTGGTCACTGGGATTTGAAGGGGGATATATCAACATTGGTGTACAAGCAGATTTAAAAAAATGATATCTGAACTGTCTAATGTTAGATGTGATGATAGATGATGTGGTTGAGACATTTAAAATGTTGAGAATTAGTTAATGGTTTGGTACTAGAAGGCCCTACTATATGGTAGATATGTGGATAGTATAAACAGTTGAAGATACAAAGTTGCTAAACATTTAGCTACATTACTAGCCATACAAATAATTTGCCCTCCTTTGTTAAAAATTCTGTTCACCTAAAAAGTATTTTAGAAAACCCTATCTTAATAAGTTCAGGCATAATGATTAGTTTTAATATCACTTCACTATTTAGAAATGTACCGTTACTTTCAACCCTTGATTGAACTAAATTTATTATTATTATTATTATTCGTGACACCTCCAAAGAGTCCAAAGACTCATCGCGGGAGGACATTACTACACAACACTTTGTCTCCACTACTACACCGAACCTCTACTACCAATCACCTACATCAACGGCATCTACTGACCACAACCACCATCACAGCTAGTATTTTTGTCTGTAAATTGCATGTGTTCTAAAGGGCATATTTGTTTGTATGTGGGATGAAAAACCAAAGTTTCTGGGAGAAAAAACCCTGCTACAAAAATTACAATACATGCAGCTTATTTTACATGGAAAGGGAAGATATATACAAACAAGTAGATGGGACAGCAATGGGCTTCTCCTTTAGCCAATTTCCACAGCCACTCTCAAACCAGTGGTTTGGCTATGCTATGTTGATTATGTGTTTGCTATTTGGCCTCATGGTCCAGACACATTGGATTCATTTTTAGTGCATTTAAATAGCTAACACCCAAAAATCCACTTCACAATGGAACAGGAAGCTGACTGTCTGCCCTTCCTGGATGCATTAATCACATGCCTTCCAGATGGGTCCTTATTGTTTTCTATACACAGAAAACAACAAGAAGGTGTTACGTAACTGAGTTCATCAGTAAGAGCTATTTGTTCCAATGACAATGCTCTTACTGATGAACTCAGTTACGTAACACCTTCTTAGTCAATGGCTGCAAAAAAATACTAAATGCCCCCCCACAGAAATCCCCTCCATTGCCTACCATACAAGACCACAGCAAAACTGAAACTGTTACCATCCCATACATTCAAGGCACATCTGAAAAGATATCTAGAATGCTCAATAAATATCAGTTATGCACTGTATTTAAACCTGTGTCAATGTCAAATTGACATTGACATATTTAAACCTGTGTCAATGCCAATGTCAAATTGGCATCTCTCAATCGTTCACCTAAAGACAAACTCTCTTCTTTATCACTTTCAGTAGTTTATGAAGTGCCCTGTTCTTGTGATTGGGCTTACTATGGACAGACAGGAAGAACTGTTGACATCTGCCTCAATGAACATAAAAAATACATCTAACACTATCGTTATGGCAAGTTGGGTCTAGCAGACCATGCCTTGGATAATACCACTTCACACAGGATCAACTGGAAGAAAATAATGTTACATGGAAGCCATAAGTGAGAGAGATTGTTTTTGGAATAAACAGAAGCTTTAAAACACACTCCAAATCTCAACAACTATGGCTGTATAAATTTACCAAAAATCTGGGAGACAATCATTTTAAGATCTAATGTTTGTTTCGTCTCATTTTCCAACATAGATGGTGTCTAATCAGGACCTTAGTTCCTTGTGTTGTCTATTATTAGATTTTTTTTTTTTAAACTAATCCCACTGTTGTACCAAATTGTTGTTTCGTGTACTATGACAAACTGTTTTTGTGCTCTGAAGATGCTGGATATAATACCAGCAAAATATCAGCAAACAAGTTGATAAATATAGATATGCAGGCGTCTCAAAGAGACGGGAACGTAAGTGGAATTATAAGGCAGGTGATTATAATAGTCTAAGACATCAACTTGGGGAAGTTTCATGGAGGGAGGAACTGGAAGGCCAGGATATCATTAGTGCGTGGGAAATTATGAAAGAATATTTGTTAGCAGCAAGGGTAAGTTGTATACCACAAGTGAACAAGAGGACACAATTTGGAGTAAAGTGGATGAGAAATAATATTAAACAGGAATTGCATGTGAAAAAGAGGCTGTGGAAGAGATATAAGGAGACAGGAAAAGAGAAGATACATGAAGAGTATAAGACACAGGCCAGAAGAGTGACTAGTATGGTAAGGAAGACGAAACTGGAATATGAGAGGAGATTAGCCCTAAGATCCAAAGAAAATCCTAAGGAATTTTTTAGATATGTGGCCAGTAGGAGGAGAAATGACTGTGGAAGAATGATATTGTGGGATAAAAATGGGAATAGAGTGACTGATGCAGATGACATAGTAGAATTGTTTATTGACCACTTTATTGGAGTATTTCATCCTGGAGGATTCAGTTTTAATGCTAGAGGGATAGGGCAGGTTCAAGGTTTAGAGGTACAGGAAGAGAGTGTGTTTCAAATACTGAGTACTCTGGATGTCAGTAAAGCTGTGGGGCTGGATGGTATTTCACCACGAGTTTTGAGAGAAAGTGCTAGGGAACTGACAGCGCCTTTGACCTGGCTTTTCAATGAAAGTCTGGCTACCGGAAAGGTGCCCATGGAATGGAAGGAAGGTAAGATAGTGCCATTGCATAAAAGGCAGTAGCAGACTGGAAGTGTCTAATTATAGACCAGTTTGTGTGTCATCAGTAGTTAGTAAGATCTGGGAGAAAGTAGTGAAGGACCGTATACAGCATTGGGCAGATGAGGGTAATGTTATCTATGAGATTCAACATGGATTTGTGAAGGGGGCGCTCTTGTTTTAGCAATATGCTAGCCTTTTATGATAAAGTTACAAGAGCATTAGATGAGGGGAAGGCATATACTGCCATTTTCTTAGACTTAGCGAAGGCATTTGACAGGGTGCCACATGATAAGCTGATATTTAAGTTGCAGCACATGGGTCTGGATGTCAGATTGGTCAACTGGATTCAGGATTGGCTGTCTGATAGGTATCAGAGAGTTGTGTATGGTGGGGCAGTTTCAAGGAAGCAGGGGGTTACAAGTGGGGTCCCACAGGGCTCAGTGCTGGGACCTATATTGTTTAACCTTTATATCAATGACATTGTCAGTGGATTGCAGGGGGAATGTTCAGTTGTTTGCAGATGATGCAAAGCTGGGAAGGATTATTAGTAATAGTGCAGATGCGGCAGCTCTGCAAGAGGATTTGAATAAGCTAGATAGATGGGCAAATGAATGGGGATGTCAGTTTAATGCAGCAAAATGTAAGGTTCTTGAGGTTTGGGAAACATCGATGGGACACTGCATACTCTATGGGAGGAGTTATACTGGAGGAAGTAGGGGAGACAAGAGATCTGGGATTGATGATTGATAGAAACCTGAAATTTAGGGGACATATTGCAAAGGTGGTGAAGGTAACACAGAGGATTGCTGCAATAATGAGAAGGACACTGACCTGCAGAGATAAAACAGTTATCATTCCGTTGTATAAGACCCTGATCAGACCACACTTGGACTATTGTTCTCAGAGTTTGGTCCCCAGGATTTGAAATTAACTGTGGAAAGGGTACAAAGGCAGATAACAAAGATGGTTTCAGGACTGTACAATGATAGTTATGAGGAACGGCTGAGGAAATGTGGACTGCAGAGTTTGATGGATAGAAGGAGAGGTGATGTGATTGAGACTTTTAAACTATTGAGAGGTGGTTACAGGGTTGACACTGGGGAGTTCTTTCGCTTGGTTGAACAGTGGGAAGTGATGACAAGAGGCCATCCCTGGAAGTTACGAAAGGAAACTGTGAGCAAGAGGGTGAGGAGTGGTTTCTTTGCATGGAGGGTGGCTGAACCATGGAATGCATTGCCTGATGGAGTGGTGAGAGCGAGAACGGTCAATGAGTTCAAGGAGTGGTATGGTATGATAGACTGTGTTTTTTTAGGGGGAACCTCCCCTCGATGAGTCTTGATAGACTTTGTGTTTCTTAGGAAGGACCTCCCACGATGAGTCTTTTGACTCCATGGAGGCCTGAATAATAATAATAATATTATTATTATTATTTTCTTATGTGTATTACAATTTCAATTCTGTGTTGTCATCAGAGCCTCCATAACTCAGTCAGTATAGATGAAGCCCTTTGGTCAGAAAGACCTGGTTCAATTTCCAATCATGACACAAGAAATTGATTATAGGAAGTAGTTAGCATATCCACTCTCCAGCCAAAAGGCTGCAGGATCGAATCCTGCCGTGGGCATGGATGTTTGTGATTGTCTTTGAAAATACTAGTGGTGGTGGCGGGGGCAATAGATGGCGTTGGTGTAGATGATGCAGTTTGAGTGGTGGAGACAGAGTTGTAGAGTAGGTGCCCTCCCTCAATGAGTCTTTGGACTCGTTGAGGGAGGTGTCACATAATAATAATTTAGAGTACTCAGTATTTGTAATACTCTCCTGTTGCACTTCTAAACAAAAACTATCCCCATCCCTCTAGTATTAAAACTTACTTCTCAAGGATGAAATACCCCAATAAAGTGTACACATTTTACATTAGTGGAGTTGTTTAATATATACACTTTAATGTATAAAGTGTATACATTAAACAACTCCACCATATCCCCTGCATCAGTCACTCCACTCCTATCAACAATATCATTCTTTCACAATTATTCCTCCTCCTCTGGCCACATAACAAAACAATTCCATAGGATTTTCCTTGGATCTCTTCTGATATTCAAGTTTTGCCCTACCATACTACTCACTCTCCTGGTCCAAGTTATATCCTTCATGCATCTGCTCTCCACCCCTCTGCTTATATCTCTTCCACAATCTCTTCTTTTTCACCTGCAGTTCCCATTTGATATCATTTGTCATCCATTTCCACCAAACTGTGTTCTCTTTTTCACTTGAGGTATACAACTTGCCCCTGCTGCTAATAAATATTTCTTCACTAGTTCTCATGCACTCATGATATCTTGCCCTTCCAATTTCTCCATTCATGGAACTGCCCCAAGCTGATTTCTAAGATTATTTTAATCATCTGCCTTATAATTCCATATAAATTCCTTTCTCTGATACTCCTGCATATGTTATGTCTATTCATTCTCCAAGTCAAAACCACATGGTCAACCCCCCCCCCCCCAACAGCAGGCATTGATGCCATCTCAGTTACAGTCAGATCCTCTAATGCAATGACCAAATCTGTTCCTTCTATTACGTTGCCTAAGACATTTGTCCCTCAAAAATTCCAGAAATTCCATTCCCTCACTACTACAGTCTCCTCTTCCTAATGTATACTGTTGTAGTTAAAATCACCCATAATGATCATTATTTTTGCAAGCCTTTAAGTCTTGCATACCTAGATAAGGAATATGACAAGGTAACAAGAGAAAAGCTATTCAAAACACTATTATTATATGGTGTAAATGAAACATTACAAAGCGATCTCTAAATTATCCATCCTACAAATCAATGAATCTTCAATTAACTAACCATTGAATGGATTATTGTGTAAAATGACTTCTGGTACAGCACCACATAACTGTACCTTCAGTTTTCCAACATCATTTCAATTGTAAAATCTCGCACAATAAATTAATATAAATAATTTATCGAACTTGATTTTACAGGGGTTTAGACCTAAATAATGTAAAAATAACGTAAGATTCCTTTTGTCTCAATAGAAATTTACTGTATTGAAAATTGGTTTAAATAATTCCTGTTAAAATATTGTACTTAAAATTAGAGAAAATGGATTTAGTGATATTAACATTGTAAGTTATAAGAATAGTGTATCAGAAAAGTTTGCAACAACTTGTAAACAAATTGATCACCTAAGGCAAGGACCTTCAGCGAGAAGACCAGAGTGACATCACCATGCCAATGGATAATCACTGACAAATTCAAAGGTTTGGAACAAAGAGTATATATAAGTAGCTAAAGGGAAAAAAAAAGGAGGGAAGGATGGAGGAAGAAGTTTTTAGGGGAGGATTACAAGAAGAGAGGAGATGAGGCAATGACATGGAATACGTAACTGAAGGCTTGGCACCCACCGTCAGAGCTACATCTTCAGCAATTTTCCTCTAGAATGATCTGGAAGGCTTCCAAAGAGTGTCCGACAACAGTTGTCCCAACACACAGCTGACCACAATTCCCACAAAAAGTTTGATGTCTTGTCAACAAATAAGCCACCAGTGGAACAAGAGAAGCAGAAGTGTCCGAGACAAGAACATGTCCTGTGAAACGGAAATGATTCACTACGTCCCTTCTGAGGAACTGTGAGTACAAGTGATATTGCTATTATTTTCCCTGTAACTTAGATATGTAAGAATTTATGCTTTACAAAAGGTCGGCAGTAAAGCTTAGTAATGTGTTGTATGGTAACAGGGTATGAAAAGTGTATAAGATATGTTGGAGTAAGGAGAATTCCTGAGGGTAGTTATATAAGAGGGAATAGTTATTCTATACTGACAGTAAGATGTGTGTTTTATAACGCTAAGTAAAGTATGAATGTCGAGTGTACGAAAAATGTATATATTTCAATGATTTAGTAGTTTTGCTGAAGTTAGATATGTTGGGAAAGTTAGTTATTCCCCACTGTGTTGTAATCTCAACTGTCCAGTTAAAATAAAATATTTTGTTTTAGCAACAATGGATCTGATCATTTGCCAATGCACTATCTCAAATAAATTTCATACCTGTATACATGTGTTGATTTAGAATAGCCACAACTTGCTGTATAGTTAAGAGGATTTTAGCTCTGGCCTTACCTTTGTTCATACTCTTATTATTCTTATACTATATTATTTCTTCCAGGCTAGCACAGTCATTAATAAAAATAAATTTGTCTAGTAGAAGTGTCTGAGAGAATAAGTGTACTGCAATCGTTTAGGGAACGATAGTTGAAAAAAAAAAAAAAAAAACAGCAGCTTTGTGAGCGGTAGGAGCAAAAGACAGGGATAAGAAAGAAAGAGGGGGAATAAGGTTTAAAATAGGAAGGCTTAGCGAACAAAGAAGGTAAGGAAGGTTAGGGATTAATGAGAATAGAAGAGACTTAGTAGAAAGCATAAGTTTTTACAAAGGTGCAGCCTAACAAGATTACAAACTAATAAATAATAAGAAAAAACATTCATACATATAAGATAAATAATGCAAAATTTTACACAGTTATCCGACCCACAGACTACTCTTCCACTATAGTTGGATAATTGAGGGATTACTGTATTGAACAATACATAGTTTACATTTAAGTTTACATTTATATAAGATATTTGGTGTAAAATCAAGTAGTAGAAAAAGGCATGGTATAGTTCGACCACAGAAGGGAGAGCTCTCGTTGGAAGACTGCCAAGAAGAGCCAATTCATGTTGAAGGGGAGAAAGAAATAAGGCAATGAACGAATTGGTCAACAACACGCAAAATCACGTGCTCTATAGGTAAAATTTTCCAACTGTTATACAAGTAAAATAGTTATCACTTTAAAAACTACAATGATCATAAAAGAGAAGTTAATTTTCTGACGTGTGATAAACACCTCATTTAAGTAATAATAAACACCACAATATGGACTGATTACCCTATTATCAGAATGGATTCTCCTTCTGTTAATATGCGCAGAAGTGTTGAAGGGTCTTGTATCTGTAGGCATACTATAGACTACTACCTCTGTTATTCATCATCTATATAAATCACAATATGAAGGAAGGTGGCATTAAACCTGATATTAAAACCGGAGATGTTAATCTTAGTTCTTTACTTTATGCAGATAATGAAATACTCCTAAAGAAATCAGGTACAATTCTTCAGGATTATTTAAACTGAAGCACTAATATAACAAATGTGGCATGAAAATCAGCAAATAAAAAAACAAGGACTATAAAAAAAGGGAGGAAACACTGAAAACAGCTGCATTCTGAATGAGAAATCCACACAAAAGTAAAACATTTCAGCTATGTAGGTGCAATTTTTAGTGAAGACAGCAAATGAAATAATGGAAATGAACAACAGAATTAGCACAGCAGGTATGGTAGGGAGTCAGGTGAATAAATTTATACAGAACAAGAGAGAAAGTAGTCAAAACACCAAAATAGCTATAAACAAGACTATGTTCAAACAAATGTTAAATTATCTGAGAGCTGGATTGAAATTAAATAGCTGATCAAAGGCTGGAAACCAATGATATGAGTTTTGAGAAAAAAACAGGAATCCATGGCAGGATATTAGAAAGGAACGTGATATTGTTAACATTGAAGAATGTATGAGCAGAGCTAATTTCAGGTGGTATGGTAACTAAAAAAAAAGAATTGGAGGGGAAATATTATTATTATTATTGTTCCGGGCAACTCCAAGGAGTCGACAGACTCATCAAGGGAGGCCCTAACATCATGTCAAGAATAACTATTCGACATTCACACAATATCTATCATACCTTGCCTTGAACTCATTCACGGTCGTAGCACCCACAACAGACTCTGGAAGCTTATTCCACTCATTCACTACTCTCCAAGTAAAAAACCTAGCTCTAACACCCTTGTCAACCACGTTCTTGCCCAGCTTCCATGCATGGCCCCTAGTCCTCCCACCACCAGTCATATTTTCAAAAATATCTTCTGAATCAATCTTATAGAAACCCTTCAGTAATTTGAATGTCTCAATCATATCACCCCTCCTTCGCCTATCGTCCAATCTCTACAACCCACAAATCTTCAACCTATTCTCATAAGGTTCATTCCACAGACCTGCTATCATCTTGGTCACTCGTCTCTGGATCCTCTCCACTTCCTCCCCATCACGAAGAAACCCTGGTGCCCATAACCGGGCACAGTAGTCCAGATGGGGTCTTATCAAGGCTCGATACAGAGGAACAACAACTTGTTTGTCTCTGCATGTTAAAGTATTTTTCAGAAGCCAAGTGATTTGATGAGCTGATTTAGTAACTTTTGCAATGTGCCCCCTAAACTTCAATTCCCTATCCACCAACACTCCTAAATCCCTGGCTTCATCAATCTCCTGGAGTATGGTTCCACCAATGTGATATACTGCTGCTATTCTTTTCACCCCAAAGTGCATAACCTTACACTTTGCCACATTAAACTGACATCCATTTTTCCTAGCCCAGACCTCCAAACTATCCAAATCATCCTGTAAAATTTTGACATCCTGTGCACTCATATTAGAATTATAGTATTTTTATATTAGAATTATATTTTTATATATTAATACTCTAATAAACATATTAGAATTATATTTTTATTTCTTTATATATAATTATAATTCGTATAATATTTATATTATAATACTTATTATAATATTTTATAATTATTTTATAAAATAAGAATTCAGCAATAAGGACTGATGAAATATCAGCAGGTGTGCTAAAAGAGTGTTCAGCTGAACTGGCCATTCCTTTGACCAGGATGTTTAATATGAGTCTCAGAACAGGGAAGATTCAGCAGGAATGTATGGTAATTTCATTGCACAAGGGTGGTGCAAAGACCAATGTATCAAACAATCGACCAATTAGTATCTCGGGAGTGGTGGTGAAGATTTTGGAAAAATTCGTTAGGGGTCCACATTCAGAAATGGGTTGATAGTGAATCTCTACTTTGCAATGAGCAACATGGGTTTACTAAGGGAAGGTCATGTTTTAGCAACTTGCTCACATTCTATAACAATGTTACCATTGAACTAGACAAGGGAATGGATACTCCATGATACTTTTGGATTTTGCTAAGGCTTTTGACAGAATACAACATGGAAGAGTGCTGAATAAATTGAAGAAAATGGGTTTGGGTTATGCAATATTAGTTGGATAAGAGGATGGCTCACTGACAGATATCAAAAAGCGGTATACGGGGGATCCGAGTCTGCAAGGTTCAAGGTAAAATGTAGTGTACCATAAGGTTCAATGCTTGGTCAACTGTTATCAATCTGTACATTAATGATATTGGGAAGGATTTGATAAGCAACATACAGTTATTTGCTGATGATGCAAAGATAGATGGGGTAATCAGGAATGCTGCTGATATGCAGTCTTTGCAGAATGATTTGAATAGGCTGGAATTGTGGGAATGGGAAAATGGGTGTCAGTTCAATGTCAGTAAATGTAAAGTCATTCACTTCGGCATAATTAGATATCCAATGTCGTATTATATTGGTGGAAATAAGCTAGAAGAAACTGATGCGGCTAGGGATCTTGGAGTGTTAATAGATAGGAAGTTGAAGTTTAGGGGCCATGTGGCAAAGATTGCAAATACAACTCAAAAGATAATTGCAATGCTGAAACGAACATTCACATGTAAAGATAAGGATGTTATTTTACCTCTTTGCAAGGCCTTGATAAGACCTCACTTGGACTGTTGTGCACAGGTCTGGTCTCCGTTGTGATTCTGATATATTGGAGAGAGAGAGTACAAAGGAGAGTGTTAAAAATGATATCAGGATTGTGGAATACTGATTGTGAAGACAGATTGAGAATTTGTTGACTGCAGACAGCAAACAGGAGAAAGAGGGGTGATATGATTGAGACTTACAAACTTTTGAAAGGGTCATACAGGATTTCAATTGATGGAATTTTTCAATTCATGGAGGGTGGAGAAAGATCAAGAGGGCATTCTTGGAAGCTGAGAATGAAGGCCACCAAGAAGGGTGTGAGAACTAGATTTTTCTCTCAGAGGGTGGTGCATGATTGGAATGGATTGCCATTAGATGTTGTGATTGCAAGCAGTATGAATGAATTCAAGAATAAGGATGAGAGCTGGTGTGTAGTATGTGGCCTCTCTCGATGAGTCTCTGACTCCCTGGAGGTATTAATAATAATAAAATATTATATAATTATAATTCTTTATATTATAATATAAAGAATTATAATATTATAATTAGAAATATAAGTGGATTGATGCAGTTAGAAGTGTCTAAAATGACAAAATATGAAATCTGATGGATTTGTCTGATTTGGAAGAAACACCATCAAATAGGATGTTAGTATTATTACATGTCCTATTACCATGGTAAAAGCTGCTTACCTTTAATTCTTTTTAAAACTTTCTTACATACTATTCTTTTCAATGTAATATCTATTTATGTCCTCCTTAGCACTAAGTCATCACTTCCAATTTCAAATCTTCTGTGCACTCTTCTATCTTGAACCAGCATGAAGATATCACTATCAGCAATGACGTAGTCAATGAGGATTTTCTTATTTCTTGTGTCGTCTCTCTATGTGAACTTGTGTGCATCTTTATGTTGGAACATGATGTTAATAATAACTACTCTGTGTCCTGAACAGAAATCCAGCAAATACTTATCATTATTATTAGCTTTGTCTTTTCCTCCAAATTTTCCCAAAATGTTATTATATGTCTGGTAAGATTCATTTCCTACTCTGCTGTTTAGATCTCCAACAAGAACCACTTTTACATTTTTTGTCAGCTGGCTGTTCTAATGACTCCGAAATTTTTTCCACTTCTTCCTTAAAAGAGCCTTCTGTAAGACTATAGGCACAAATAAGTTCATTGTCTCTTTTCCCCCATTTTGAAGTGTGCCCACATCACTCTACCAGAAATTGCCTTCCAATCAAGAAGTTTTATATTGATGTTTGGTGTTGAATGCTCTTGCTAATCCTTCCTTTTCTTGATATTTTTTTCCTTAACATGACATCCTATATTTATTATTTATTTAGTAAGATCTCACCTATTTTCTCAGCAATGCCAATTATATCCCCATGGTGCTTTTCCATTCTTCTGCAAGTCTGATTTCTTTCCATTAATACTCCTTATGTCGATGGTTCCTATTTTCAGTTCTTCTGACTTTGGATTTATTCTTCTTCTAGATGAGGAGTTGGAGCTTGTTCCAGTAGTGACTTCTCACTATTTGCCCTGGTTCCCTAATGAAAAGGTTAAACAAGGAGAGGGTCTTGTTTAACCAGACAACACCGCCACCCAGCTGGCATGAAATCTCATCTTGTTGTATCATCATATGCATTTATGGTTTAAGCCACATTGGTGTTTTATATTACATTCGTAGTTTAATCCTAACATTTTAAGTTAGCAATTAATAACACCATTAAGTGTAAGAATGTATATAATGTACCCAAACCAGTACTAAGGACAAGAAATTAGAATGGGATAGTTAGAATAACGCATCAAGATAGGGGTGGGACAAAGGGACCTCTGCATTTCATGTATACTAATGACAGGAGTATTAGGAACAAGAAGGAAGAATTTTTGGCCTCGATTGGCTCTTCCTGGCCACAGGTTATTGGCATTAGTGAAACATGGCTGACAGAAGATGATATAGTTAGTGGGATATAGTAGAATGTGTAGGTTATAGTGTTTAGGAGGGACAGAGAATAAAATGGGGGGAGGGATGTTATTGATGATAGCTGATGAACTGCAGCCAAGGAGAATTGAAGTTGTATCGCAGGATAGTGAAAGGAGCTCATTTGAGGCTATTTGGTGTGAGATTGAGACTGGCAGAACAAAATATACAGTTGGGTGCTGTTATAGACCAGGTGATGGAATACATGGTGGAGATAGTATGCATAAGCAAATAGAAGCAATGAGTGGAAGGAGGGTAATTATTATGGGGGATTTAACTATGGTAATATTGATTGGAAGGAGGAGAGGACACGTGAGAGGAAGGAACTAGATTTTATTCAATTATTAAGGGATAACTATCTGAGACAGCATGTAACTGAAAATATTAGGGGTCTGAGAGTGCTTGACCTGGTAATATCATCTGAGAATTTGACTGTAATGAATATGACCATGTTGCCATGTTGAGAGTGATCATAAGGTCTTGACCTGGGAGGTGGCTAAAGGTGTGGAATTTTCGATTAAGACAAGGTATATGTGGAATTACCGTGCTAGCAAATACGACAAGCTTAGGAGATTGCTTGGTTCAGTGCCATGGCATGTAAAACTGCAAGGGCTGGATGTCGATAGAGCATGGGAAGTGGTCAAGGAGCATTTACAGGAGGTTATGGCTGATTGTATACCTAGGGTCCAAATAGTAAAACAAATAGGGGTTAAATGGATGAATAACACCATTAAGCTTGAGCTGCAAAAAAAAAGAAACTGTGGAGGGAATTTAAAGAGAAAGGTGACCTGCTGGCACACGAACAGTATAAAGCGCAGGCCAGAAGGGTAACGAGTGTGGTAAAAACAGCAAAAGCCGATTATGAAAGGAAACTAGCTATGCAAGCAAAAGACAATCCCAAACAGTTCTTTCAATATGCTGCAAGCAAGAAAAAACTGTACATGGCAAAATGATTTTAAGGAATGATGATGGTAAGGAGGTCACTGAACCAGTCGATATAGTGGAGTTACTGAGCGCGCACTTTGCAAAAGTACAGGGTGTTCGGGATAAATTTGACAGTTTCGTAAGGAAAAAGAAAATCTTCTTTGTATCTATTAAATTTAATGAATTGACAAAAAACATTACAGGCAGAGTTAATTACAATACTATCAACAAGATTTACTCAAAATAACCACCATTAGCATCGATCACAGCTTCAATTCTGCTTCGGAACCTCGAACATGCTGATGCTACAGTCTCCCTGGGAAGGGCCGCAAAAACTGTTTTAATTTTATCCATTAACTGGGCTTTTGTATTACTGGAAGTGCGATTGGTGTCTTTTTCAACTGCACCCCATACAAAATAATCCATGGGGTTAAGGTCTGGGGAGTTTGGAGGCCAAACATTTGGACTGGTGAAGTCGTAGAAATTTTCAGACAACCATTTTTGACTTTTCCCAGAGGTGTGGCAAGGGGCCAAATCCTGCTGCCATACATACGGCCTACCATTGGCTACCCTTGTTATCCAGGGCTTGACTACAGTTAGCAACTCCACGAACAAAGCCCGAATTCCAATGCCAGGGTTCTTCAACACCTGTTCCTGCAGATTTGCGAGGAATTCTGCTGTACGAACGCAATCAGATCGTCTGCTAGGGATCTTTCTTCTTGCTACATCCTCGTAGTCACCATTGCAAGTCTCTAGTTCATGCCTGATTGTTTTTACTGTATTCAGGGAGCATTGGGCAGCAGTCGTAATATCCTTATTTTGATGGCGGGCACGAATCATCATGATACAAGTTATTCTCTTCCATGATTCAGGTAGGTTCCAGCTATCCATCCTTTCTGACATCTTGTATATGAATGAAGAAGGGTCCAAACTTTTAAATGAAGAGAAGTGTGTGTTAATACATGTAACTTACGGAAAAATATAATTAATTATAAATATGTCAAATTTATCCCGAACACCCTGTATATCATCCAGGTGGTGACATTGAAAAAATGAAGGAACCATTAGTTTATACAGGAATTGCGATAAATGAAGTGGAGGTGAATAGTCTATTACAGAACCTTAATGTGAATACATCTGTGGGATTGGATGGTATACCGGCACGGGTCTTGCGTGAAACGGCTAAGGAATTATCAGTGCCCTTGACCATGTGTTTAATCTGAGTCTCAGGTCTGGTTTAGTCCCGAAGGCGTGGAAAGAGGGGAAAATAGTTTCAGTGCATAAAGGAGAATCCAAGACTATGGTGGCAAATTACCAACCGATCAGCATATCAGGAGTCATTGTCAAGGTCTTGGAGAAAGTAGTGAAGGGAAAAATACAGGAATGGATTGATGAAAATGAGATACTGTACAGGGGACAGCATGGCTATGTGACGGGTAGATCATGCCTCAGTAACTTGATCAAGTTTTATAACAAGGTGACAGCAGAACTGGATAAGTGAAATGGGTGATACTGCTGGACCTGGCAAAAGCATTTGACAGGATACCACATGGAATTCTAATCCGTAAGCTACAACATAGGAGAATGGATATAGGGTTGGAGATGGATAGGTGGGTGGTTGATGGAGAGATATCAAAGAGTATTTTATTCAGGAGTGGAGTCCAAAAGACGGCCTGTGACCAGTGGTGTGCCGCAGGGTTCTGTTCTTGGACCACTGCTGTTTAATTTGTTCATTAACGATATAGGGAAGGATCTAAGAGGAACAGTTCATTTGTATAGTTCCAAGTATTTGAAAAATACTTGGAACTATATTCTGCTCATTCAAAGTATAGTTCCACATTGGTGGAACTATACTTTGACGAGCAGAGATAAGCAAGTTATTGTACCTCTGTACCGAGCCTTGATAAGACCTCATCTCGACTACTGTGCCCAGATTTGGTCACCTAGGTTTCTTCTTGATAGGGAGGAGGTGGAGAGGATCCAGAGGCGAGTGACAAAGATGATAGCAGGTCTATGAAATGAACCTTATGAGAACAGGTTGAAGATTTGTGGGTTGCAGAAATTAGTTGATAGGCGAAAAAGGGGAGATATAATTGAGACATTCAAATTGTTAAAGGGTTTCTATAGGATTAATTCAGAGGATATTTTTGAGATCAGGACTGGTGGTGGGAGAACGAGGGGACATCTATGGAAGCTGGCAAAGAGTGTGGTTAGAGCTGGGTTCTTTACTTTTAGTGATAAATGAGTGGAATAAGCTGCCAGAGTCTGTTGTGGGTGCTATGACGGTGAGTGAGTTCAAGGCAAGGTATGATAGATACTGTGAGAATGTCGTATAGTTGTGTGGACATGTTTAGGATCTCCCTCGATGAGTCTAAGGACTCCCTGTAGTCATCCGTAATAAATAATAATACTGTTTCACTAGTGTGAAAAACATAGCTATGCTTAAACACAAAACAGATTAGTTTATTGTATCTGGATGAAACTCAGATAAG
Source organism: Typopeltis vanoorti (assembly GCF_054136105.1). Lineage (NCBI taxonomy): Eukaryota > Metazoa > Arthropoda > Arachnida > Uropygi > Thelyphonidae > Typopeltis > Typopeltis vanoorti. The sequence continues at coordinate 30,759,825 of NC_143569.1, read as the reverse complement.
TGCATTTGCAAATTTTATATATAATACTGGATTAAGTTCTGCTTTTTCACAAAAATTCATGAGCAAAATTGGTTTAAATGTGAAGGACCTAATACGTATATGCAGCAATAAAAGAATTGAAAGATGGATTTTTTTTTCAGTAGCTGCTGTGTTTTAACCTGTTTACTGACAATTTTTTTCCAAAGTTAAACATGAGTATTTATACTGTAATGCATTTTTGAAAAATTCAAACACTAATAAAAAGTAACAGCTACTTTTTTTTTCTAGAAATAATCACGAGGACACGAATTTAGAACAAATAAAAAAAAAAATCAAAATTTTACTTAATTTTTTATGAAAAACCTGAAATGCCACTTCAAATCAGCTTTATAACTTAGATTTCTTATTTGCTAATGACAGAATGAAAAAAGAATGAGAGAAAAACTGCAAATCTTTTACTCAAGTGGATTTTCTACTGATGGTCAACTTTACATGTTTCTTATGCAATGCTACATGTAGTCAAATGTAATTTTTTTTTTCAGGACAGCTTCAGATTGTCTATATAAAACCAAAGTGAAAAGGATTTGCCCAGTGTTTTATGAACAATACAAAAATTAGAAATAATCAAGCTTTAGCACTTTTTATACTCACTTTTCTTGCATGTTAAGCACATTTCAGTCCTTAACCATCTCTTCCCCCCCCCCATTTTTTTTGCAGTATGTAACAAAGTATTGACAATAGTCATTGAAAGTTTTTCCACTTGGTTATACTAAAAAGATGCCAAGAAGTTATATTCTTGGTTTCATCCTTTATCCAAGTGTAAGCAAACAAAGTTTGTGCATGAAGTCCTTTTATGACTGGGCTACTTATATATAGAGGCCAATGACATCACATCAATTGCCTTAGTATCCCATAATGCAGTGCACATATCCTTATAGACATGTATAATGCTATGCATTATGCAAAGGACTACTACTCAGACCCAGAAGTAATACCAAGGTTGAAGTAATGCTGAAGTCATATTTCCATATACAAGTATTCAAAAGGTGTCACAACTTATTACTAAAATACTCTGGATTAGAGATAGGTGTTGAAAGTTTTTTCCCATACTTCAACATCGATTGTTGTTTTGGTCCTGTTCTTACTGATGACACCCTGCTATATAGAGTCACATTTTCTTTGAACCATCTCCTAGTATTAGAGATTTTTCAGTACTAACTTCTTTGTACCTAGTCAAAAGGTATTAGATTTCAATGCAGGAAATATTGTATTAGTTATGTAGTTTAGTTTTTTGAGTATGTCAGCAAAGCTGATCTGTCATTATTTTGTGTCTGTTACTTACAGCTGTCATTTTTCCTTTTTTTTATTTCCTATTTTATTTTTCCATGTCTGTATGCTTTATGAGGTAACAATATAATGTATTTTAAATTGCTGTCCTTGTTGGGCCTATAGTTGAAATATAAAAATGAGTTTACTTTATAATAATGTACCTCAACTAAGAAGCAGTTACTTGAGATCTTAATGTTCATTTTGAATTATATCTAAAATTTTTCATTTTTAAAGAAACACACCACAGCATGAATTTAATTTTTAAGTTTTAAGATTTAATTTTTTATTTTCCTGGCATCTTAAAATCAAAAAACATTGATTTCTGTTTTCAAAATTTTCCCACTTCTGTATATGTGAGAAATTTTTTTTAAATTACATTTTTATAAACTGTTGGTTTGCTTTGTTTAAATTTGGTACCTAGAAGCAAACTGTTCACTTACACACTTACCACTAGCCCAACATGGACAGCAATTTAAAATACATTACATTGTTACCTCATAAAGCATACAGACATGGAAAAATAAAATAGGAAATAAAAAAAAAGGAAAAATGACAGCTCTAAGTAACAGACACAAAATAATGACAGATTAGTTTTTTTGAGTATGTCAGCAAAGCTGAACTACATAACTAATACAACATTTCCTGCATTGAAATCTAATGTTTACCTGGATCTGAAACTTCCAAGTTCCAACTGACATTGAAACTCAGCTATCTAATACAAGTAGATACTTAACAATTACACTGAGCAACAAACTGAAAATTTTTGTTTTGCCCCAAAGCAAAAGTAGGTAATACTAATTAATTTCAGTGGGCTGAATTTCAATATAAGTTTAATATTTTCCCATCACCCACCAGTTTTTCTGGAATTAAATGACACATTGACATACTAATTGCATTTCATGAGCCTGTACATATGTGAATTTAAACTTACAGAAAGTTATATAAAAATAGTGGATATTACAGATCAAACACTATTTCAGAGTCAAATGTATGTAGAAACTATGAAAATTTCATTATTTTGACCAGAGAGTTTATGAGAATACAATTCTCAGCAGAGCTGCCATAACTTGCACTACTTAAAAGAACATGACCACTGCCTAAGCATCTGTGTATTTGCCTTTTATTAGTGCCTTTGATAAAGATTTCATTGACCTTACCATTTCTATATAATTTACATTACCAAAAAGAAACCATATGGCTCTTTCTTTATGAATAACTCACTGTAAATGGAGGAGAGAAAGTCCTCCATTTACAGCAGAAGTGATTTCTTTAAGAATTAGCAGGAATATTAAATTTCTACCTGCCAAAACAAAAATGGTAGAAGTGCCATTCTACAAGAAATGCTTTCAAAGAATTGTTCACTGCTGTCAGCATCAAAGTTAAAAATGAAAGAAATTCAAATATGACTGAAAGCAGAACGTGGATCTTTATGTGTTACACCCTATTGATTTGTATGCTATAGAAGGTCTTCTACAAAATCTCAAATGGTCACTGTTAACAGATCCTAAAAAGTTGACAGTAACGACTTTGAAAACTATTTTCTTCCTCAGCATTTTGATTAACCTCATGAAAAAATGCAGATCACACTTACATTAATAACAAAATTCTAATTTTTTCTGATGCTTCTGAAGCAAATTGATCTTTGTAGCCTTTCTAAGAAGGTTTCAACATTGAATCCGGACCCTAAGATTTTAGCTTGTGTTTGGTAAGATTCAGGTCTCTCAAAAAGTTAATTTCCCCCTTAGGTTATCAAATGAGGTGCTTACCTAACTGACAGACAAAAATCTATTCACCAGAACATACTGTTCCATTTTCAGGTACATTGATGCTATCTTCATCCACATTTCTGATTAGGAACTGGCAGCATCATGAGTTACTGATCTCACTGTATGTTTAGATAATCTATCATATTTTTCCTTTGAAATAAAACAGAGATGTCTCTCACTTAACATTCAAAGTAATTCATACATTTTCTTGATTACAGGAGATTTGAGTAGATTTTATTGTCACTTCACAACACAGCAAAATGGGTATGCACTGTTGACACACTTATCTGCCGCTGTGCAACATCAAATAGCAATCCATAGCACATAATTTGCACTTTGTGTAACAACAAATACAAAGTACACTGACAAAGTCACTTTTAACAAATACTAACTAACTACATGGTTGCAAAATCATACTTGGCCTTCTCTGTCAAAGTTATATACATTTATCTGGCAGTTTTTGCTCATGAACATTTATGGCAATAACAGGAACACATCCAATTGCCATTGTCATTAGCCAATGTGATAACCCATTACTGATAACTAAGGAGACAATCTTTGTTGATTTGCATACCTTGGAGAGTACTAACTTTGAATGAACTAGGTTTAACTTAATACTCATAACTTCAGCAGAACCATTTTTTAAAGCAAACTGTGAACGATGGTACAATGTGGATGCCGGCCTGGTTGGCCGAGTGGTTAGCATATCCGCTTTCCAGCCAAAAGGCTGTGGGTTCGCATCCCGCACATGGGCATGGATGTTTGCGATTGTCTGTGAAAATACCAGTGGTGGTGGTGGTGGGCGGCGATGGCGTTGGTGTAGATGATGATGGTAGTTTCGGTTCGTTGTAGTTGGTGGAGACAGTCGTAGAGTAGGTGCCCTCCCTGTATGAGTGAGGGCACCTTGGACTGCCTGTATAATGATAATGTTTGCATTCAAACAATTAATTACAATAAAATAACCTACTGTTCTATGAAAGCATATTTCACTGTTGTCCGATAAGCTCAGGCGTCGCAAAATCTTCTAAGCTAAAATTTACTATTACATTGATAAAACGTGACGGTTCTGCATTCCCCGGGAAATTTCAAAATTTGCATTACATTTTGTGGATTATTATTATAAATCATTATCATCTTACTATTATAATTGGCATTTCCAAATCTTCTGTCCGGTTCCGTATGGTCGTACCAGCATCTTTCTCCAAACCGACAAATCCCTTGTAAAAAATACTTGCAGACAACCATTTTTGCTCTTTATAAATATAGTTCATTATAATATATTTCCTCGTCAAAAACAGTGAAATCTACATGATCATAGTCTCCGTTAAGCATACAAAATATATAGATAAAAATTAATCATTGATATATATGTATATAAAAAAGAAATAACACCCACAAAAAACCGAAACTACTACACCTTCTCACTTTGAAAATAGTTATGCACATCACTAACACCCTCTATTGGAACTGTTATTCGTGTAAGACTAATACTAAAATACTATGAAATTTATTACCATCAAAAGTTTTTTAAAAAAAATAAATAAGAAAAAAAAAGATAAAATGTTATCCAGATAAAAACCGTTACGTTTAACTACAAGCTAAAAATCGATGCGTTTGTGATTACAGCAGGATCGCTGATTTCAAATGCATGCATAAATTTCATGTACTCTATAAGAGAAAAATCCAGCCGTAAATTTTGCTATATGATCCTAGAACGTTAACTTCCTATCCAATAAAACTCCAAGATCCTAAGTTTCATCCGTTTTTTCTAGCAAAATCCCAACGACATATACAGGGTATCCCACAATTCACGCAAGAAGTAATTTTGATAGCAAACACAGGTTTTTAATTAAAAATTGTAATTTCTTATTGATTCATGAAGTATACAGTATAGGGTTATGCATGAAATAGCATATCGGGTAAATGGCCTCCACGGCTTTGCTGGCACATACGCACTCTTTTGTCGAAATTTTCCATGACCGTTTTGCATAAATGTGGCTGAATTTCGTTGATACAGCGCTCAATTTCCTCCTTCAAGGCGTGGGTGGTCGTGGGCTTGTTGCCATAAACCTTAGACTTCAAAAAACCCAAAGAAAAAAGTCCAACCGCGTTAAGTCACATGATCTGAGTGGCCAATTCTGATCACCAAAACGGGAAATTACACGACCAGAAAATGACTCATGCAGCAATTGAATTGTTTCTCGGGCTGTATGGCATGTGGAACCGTCTTGTTGAAACCACATGTCGTCCACATCCATATCTTGCAATTTAGGCACAAAAAAACTGGATTATCATGTCGCGATAGTGAGCACCATTAACTGTTATTGCCTTACCAGCCGCACTTTCGAAGAAGAATGGACCTATGATGCCTCCAGCCCGAAATCCGCACCAAACAGTGACACGTTGTGGATGCATTTGTTTCTCAACAATCACGCGTGGATTTTCTGAACGCCAAATGCGACAATTTTGTCGATTAACGAAGCCATCAAGATGAAAATGAGCTTCATCGCTGAAGATGATTTTGTTCGAAAAATAAGCATCCACTTGTTGTTGCATAATCCATTCAACGAACTCTCTTCGCTGTGTGCGGTCAGTAGGCTTCAGTTCTTGAGTCAATTGAACTTTGTAAGCATAAAGATGCAAATCTTTCGTGAGAATACGCTGTAGAGAGCGTCTCGAAATGCCCAATTCAAGACCACGGTGCCGAACTGATGTTCCTGGACTCTCAGCAACACTCTCACGAACTGCTTCGATGTTTTCTGTTGAACGACTTGTTCAAGGACGGCCAGAGTGTATATAAAATCACTAATTGATCCAGTTTCCTTGAATTTTTTAATTAATCTTTTTCACAGTTGACGAAGTTAAATCACTATTCCGACCATATTTTGTACGAAAATTGCGAACTGTAGCTGCCAAACCTTCATTATTTTTAAAATATTGCTCAACAATGAAAATGCGTTGTTCTTTTATGTAGCGCTCTATATTTAATAACCTTGAACTGTCAGCTGCCACGCTGTCTTTTTTTTCTCGTTGGCAACACTTTACTGCACAAATGGCGCTAAATTTAAATCTTGCGTGAATTTTGGGACACCCTTTAATACAACATCGGATATCTAATCACACCACAATGCATGGATTTGCATTTATTAACATTGAAATGACAGCCATTTTCACATGCTCACAATTCCAAACTTGGAGAGATGTGAGAACATCTCTCCAAGTTTGGTTGGCATTAGGGCCAAAACAAGTAAAAGTATGAGAAGAATATAAAATAAATAAAAATAAACCTACTAAGGTCTTTTATTCCCCATTAGAAGTAAGCAAGACCATTTTAACCCTTGCTTTTGGAGACTGAGGAACAGTCAATCGCTACCTGGAAGGCTCTTTAGAGCCTTCCAAGACCACCACTAATTTTAAACATCATCCAGTGAGGAGAGGAAGACAAGTGTCCCTATTTATCCCCTCCTGGACATCATTGTCTGAAATATATTTGTTGTGTGGACTGGTGCGTGCAAGCACACATAGAAAGTTTTCGTTTTTTGATGGGATGTTGTTTCTTATATATATATATATAAGAAACAACATCTAACAACAACAAACAACATCATGTTGTTTCTTTTATATATATACACACACGATTAATTTTTATCTATATTTTGAAAAGATGGGAAGAGACTGTAATAGGCAACTAGGCCTATTGCTGGAAAAAAAAAGTGCTTGCGTGTGCGATCTAGCAGGTTTGCTTCTTATTTTTAGAGACAGAGTCGAAAAATCCTAGTTTTTAAGAGGATGATCCTGACCCTGGGTAGCTCAGTGGAAACAGTGTTTACACTCCATAGTGCTAAACAGCCCAAAGAAAAAGTTCGATTCTAAGCCCTTTTTCGAACGGTCCCTAGGTAGTCAATCTTTGCCACGTGACAAGCGAATTTTTTTTTTATCCCAGAAACTCGGTTTTTCGTCCTATAAACTCAAGAAAATCGACAGTAGAACCACATGTTAAAAATATTGTTAGGGACCACGAGATAGCGACACTTGTTAGCCATCTCTTCACGGCGTGCTGCTTAAATTAGCGATTGCCTTAGGCAAACTATCTCTGATTAGCTACCAGTGGCGACTGAACTGCCCACTCAGTTTCCAAAAATTAGATAGGGCAAAAACGGCCTCACCAACTCCCTATATAAGGCAATAAAAGGCTTTAGCTGATTATTATTATTACCCTGACAGTTTTATACATTACCAGCCAATTCACCCATTAGCCATGCACGTATAGAATCATAAAGTATAGCAGAGCTTCTTAAACTGTGGGTCGCGAAAAATTTGGCAACAGTAAAAGATTTCTGAACGTGCAACAACCAAAAATTAATTCAGATTCGAGGCTATTGTTTGTAATTTTTATATAAATTTTAAAATTATATGTATACCAAAGAATTGTTTTAAAATAAATTTCTTTATGATTTATTATCAATAAGTATTTAATTTGTATACCTATTTTATATACTTATATACCGGGGGTTCGTAAAAATTTCTCGGGTGGAAAGGTTTAAGCGCTGCTCCATAGAACCACAAAGTTTTATCATAATAAATGTCCTAACAAGATATACATGTTAAAAATTTAACACAGATTAAGAGCGTTAAGCAACACTATTCCATATCACATGAACAAATGTACACTGGTTTCCATAAATTAAGGAGCAAATAGAAAAATCATGGTAATTCAAAAATTGTATGATTAAAGTTTTTGCAGATCTAGTATGTGAAAAGTATTATACTATGAGATGTGGAAACACTTCTTGTAGATGTTTCTACATCTCATACTATGCTACTTTTGTATTTACAATCTGTATTTTTTACAATCTATTTGGTTACATTAACAATGATTAAAAACATGAAACTGACTCAAAAAATAGGATGTGTTCAATACTTACAGTAATACAGCACTCACAAAAATTTTCATACATTCTAGAATAGTTTCCAGGAACTCAGTTCATAATAACTACGTTGAACTGTTGATAATTTACGAGACCTTTGAATTGCACCGGCAAAGGTCTCGTAAATCCCTCAAGGTTTTGGGATGGAGGTGCTGAGTGCAGCGGCGCATCGACCTCGAGCATCCTAAACATGTTCAATGGAATTAAGCTAAAGAGACCTGGCTGGTTAGTCCATATATACGTATATATATACACACACACAGGACTCTTGAATATACTGATTCACATTTCGCTCGAAGAGGACGAGCATTATCATCTTGTAGGATAAATATCTCCACTATCGCCACTGCACTGGAGTAACATAGGGATCCAGAACATTGTCTCTATAAGTTGCAATTTCCTAGTTTTCAGATCAGAGCAGCCTAGTATCGCTTGTAGAGAGAACCATGGGCACATTTTTTTCTACATCCTTGAAACGGACCCATTACCTTTACAGTTATGGTGGAGGTAATGTTTCCTAGTGGAACTAGAAATGACTCAACTTACAGAGATGACGTCGTTAACCCCTGTGTTCATTTATATGCAGGTACAAAAGGAAATATCCTACAAAACTATAATGCTCGTCGTCGAACGAAGCTCTTGAAACAATATTTTCAAGAAGAGACTATCCTACGTGTGGACTAACCAGTCAAGTCTCCTGACGAATCCAACTGCGTATATCTGAGATGCTTTAAGTGTGTTACTTCTCACAATAAGCCCTCCCCAAAAACTTGAAGTCTGAGAGCTTTGCAGAAGCAATGGCTATTATTACCACCAACTGGGCTCCTGAACATCATTATAAACAGCGACATGAAACATGGTTGTGGGCGCTCTATTACTGTGAATGACCACATTTGTTATTGAGGCACATCTCATTTTGACCATTGTCATACGCAACGATTTGATACTAAATTAAACTATTTGTTGAGTTTTTATTTACAATTTTTGTGAGTGTTTCTTTCACACCTCATATCATACTGCTTTTGCACTGAATGACATAAAAATTCATTCTATAGTTTGTGAGTTATCGTTATTTTACTCTTTCTTCCTTAATAATCTGCTAGTGTTTGCCTTTTTCCAGCAAATGCTATTCGAAAAGTTATAACATGTGCTACAAGTTTTTCGTGGTACTTGATGTATTTTTTACATTGCTTGCAGCAGATTGCATATATATATATATATATATATACACACACACACACTCTCTGGAAGGACTAAAGTAAACAAACTAGATACGTGTAAGATATCTTATAACTGTCACAGAAATAGGGGAAATTATCCTACAGAACATAAAAATTTGAAACTTTCTGTCAAGATGAAATGTAGTGAAAATGTCCAGGCATTTTTTTTTTTTTTTTTTTTTTTTTTGGATGCTCTCAGACGTTTCGCTTGTTGACCTGTTCTTGGGATATTAAAAATAGATGAATCGCATAATTCTTTACAGTTTTGATGATATATATTCAAATCATTAAACAGAAAAATACATGTTTTGTTCTTTTGCTGCAGTAATAATGTCCTTGGGGAAGAGTGACGGAAATGAACGAGAGGCCCTATAGTGTCAGATTCCTAACAGCCGCAGAAGCATTAAGAAATACATCGAGTAATATTAAATCGAGTAATATTAAATGGAACAGCTTCCTCTTGTAAAGCATGCTATCACTTCCACACATAGCGTCTGCTGGTGGAAGAAAAAAAAAAAACTGACGTTTCATACACGAGCAGATTTTTTTAGATAAAGCCTATAGGAGTATAAGAATAAGAAATATTGTGAATAAGCACCACAACATCACGCTAATCTAAACGTATTTGATGGACAACATTTATCCTTTATGAGTAGTAATGTTGCTTAACATTCACGTTCTATAATAGTGACAGTAGAATTGGATAGGTTGAATCCATATACAATTTTTTTTATTCCCTTTCTCTTAAACACTGCACACCGGAGGTCGTTACCCAAACTCAAACTGACGGATATGTGGCATAGAAAGCAAAGCGGCTGAATGACATTAATCAGGGAGTGATATGTATGGCGATGCTGAATCTCAGACAAGGAAGGTGGTGATATACTCTGTGTTCTCTGATTGGTATCTTGTTTTATTAGAAAGTTGTCGAAGAGGTGTAACTGTCAGTGGCGCACTCAGGATTTAATCTTGGAGGAGGCCGAGCGCTCAGGATTTAACCTTGGGGGGGGGGGGGGGTCGAGTTGAGTAGACGATTTGCGAATACACACTATGCATCGCATACGACCTATGACTAAGTATCTGCAGTGATCGCTAATTCATAAGTAGTATAGAAATAGAAGACATGACACAACATAAATAAAAAAAATGAATTTTAATTAGGAAAACATTTTTGGAAAATTTTTCTAGTGTTTTTTCCTTTTCTTTGGGGGTGCCCGGGCCCCTTGACCCTCCCACCCCCTCTGGGTGCGCCACTGGTAACTGAAGTCCTAAGACAATCGGCAGGAACGAAATTGCATGTGCAGCAATTGGCCGAACCATTGAATGAAGGTTTTTCCCAACTCATATCTCACTGAACTACACGGAATTGGAAAGGATCGGTCGTGACATTTCCAGGTCTATACAGAAACCGAAAAAAAAAAAAATATATATACAAAAACGTAAGTCAGTGGACGATGTGTGCTGGAATGTTTGTAGTTAGTCTAGAAAAGAAAAAAAAATATTCCCGCACACATATCGTTTTAAGTATTTAAAAATGGGTTGTAAATTTGAGAAAGGGGAAAATATTTGAAGGGATAGAGCTTTCGTTAACTACCTGTTTTTAAATGTAATGTGGATGAACAACCAAGATGCAAATACGTTCACAATAAACCATATGTTCAAAATTGGTCATGAGGTTCTTAGCTCGTTTAGCAACTCAGATGGTACTTCATGCTCCATGGTAAAGCAAATGCGACCTCTTAGCAAATGCCTGGAATACAATCCATTGTATTGAAATGCTGTTAGATTCCTAATTCTCTGGTAATATCCATAATTCTGTGGCCTTCAAGCTTTCCAATAATCATTTAGTTATCCAAGACATAATTCATGCAAACTTTGCAATTTTATTCTTTCACGAAAATAGGCTTCCTCTAAACAATTCCTTTAGCTCAGCGTTTTGTCTTTTATTCTGGTGAGTGTTAAAACGTCGTCTCTTTATGCGCGATTCCAAAATCTGAACGTGGACCGGCTTTCTACTGGAAAGTGTTATACAAATGGCCACAAGCTGATTTTTGTCTGAATTTGCGGTTGTAATAATTAGAAAGAGTTTTTGTTCTCCAGCTTTAGACCAGTGTATAATACTTGCGATGGATCGGAACTGAGTGTTGCATGTTTTATAAGTATAGTTCGTTCCAGAGGAAAGGAAAACCTAAGAGAAACGTGTTGAGAAAATTTGGAGAAGAACAAACAATAGCGATAAGTACCTGCTGCATTTCTGTTCTGAACATGGACTAATCATCACAGATTTGGGCAATATATATTGTAGCCGGTATAAGTTCGAGTGATATATATTCCGAAGTCAGTTCTACTGTGTCCGTGTGAAATGGCTGCAAGAAGGGAACTAAGGTAGTTTGACAGAGGAGCTATTTGGAAAATTGGGCCATCTGAGGTCAACAGTCAGTGTTACCATTCTCAGATGAAAGTGCAGAATCAACTGCGATTGCTATCCGCAGTGTACGACTACCACACTCACAGAATATGACTACAGGTCACTAAGGAGGGGGAAAAAAGGATATATAAAATAAAAGCCTCCCTTCGTCGACTGATGCAATGAATGCAGAGTTCAGGAACATGAATCTGCATATAAACATTCAGGACCGAGGCTCACGACACGGTCTCCATGTTTGGAGACAAATTTGCAAGCCACACATTCCGAACCAACATACGTCTTCAGTGATGCAAAGAACGCGTACAGTAGCAAGTGGATGCTTGGAAAGCTGTTTTATGGATATGGAACAAAGAATCATGCTATGCTAAAATTTCTACCGATAGGTGGAGGTGTGCGAGTATGGCAGATGCCCGGTGAAGGTCGGTTAACCCCAACAATGAAATTGAGGTGGCAATGGTATGGTCCTGTTTTTTTCTAGTTTGACCTCTGACCGTTGTGGTGCCACGAACATTGATCTTCAAGACATCTGAACAATGCCCTGCTTTCTGTGTGGCGATTGTACGGAACTGACTATTGGCTCTTAATGCACTGTCATAAGGCTGCTGGTTTGACTGCAGGTTTTGTAGAGGTGAATGGTATCACACTGGACTGCCAGAGCCCTGATCTTAACTCTGTTGAAGATCTATGGGATGTATTGGAGTGTTGGGTGAGGTCATGGGACATCCGTCCCACACGAATCCAGAACTTCATTAATGCCTACTGGAAGAATGTTCTAAAATTCCCATTGATCGCTATCGTAAGCTTTTGGAAAGTATGCCCTACCGCCGCGATCAATTTTAGTCAGCCCAGCGAATTTTTGAAATATTTCATTTTACAAAAGGATAGTACATCTCTTTACAAAGTACGTGTGTGTATATGACAGAATGATCATTGACTCGGTTAACATACATAGTTTTATGAAGAAATAAATGATTAGAACCGAGATTTAAGTAAAAAGGTTTTAATATAAACACACTCATTACTGTAATGTATTATTCTTTCTCAAACTGTTTTTTCACGTTGAAAACGTTTTCCCACAAACCTTTTAGCAGAATAAATGGGATGAGATTTTCCCACAAACCTTTTAGCAGAATAAATGGGATGAGAGATAGTCATGATTAGTGGAAGAACCAAAACGAATGTTTTGAAATGGAATCTGCAGATTTCATAGAAAGCTTTCGAAAATTTGTTTTGGAATACTGAATAATATGCTGACATTCTGCTAAAAGAATCCTTAAAAGGCAGTCTCTCCTTGTTCCTCCCTCTCAAGTCAAATCATAAAACGTGCAAGTGCAATTGCGGGCATATCGGGGACGATTGTTAAAAGAATTCGTAGGGAATCAAACGGTGAAGGTAAGCCAAAATTTAAATCTCCTAAAAACAAGCGCCAGAGTAAGAAAACCATCGAAACCGTAGCTTTGAATGATTTTGATGTAGACATTATTTAAGAACTATTCACGAATTTTAAGTGGTCGAGAAGAGTGCTAACTGTTCCGAAATTGATTCGTGCTTAAAGAAAATAATTAATTTTCCTTGGAAAAGCAAAATTTAAGGAAATCGGATTGCGTTTTTAAAAGTCCCCGAATAAAAGGAAACTTATCATGGAGCGAAGTGACATTGTTTTATCTAGAACGCAGTATTTGAGAGCAATGAGTTTCAGGAAGGAGAAAAAACCGATTGTGTATCTATCTAGACGAAACTTGGCTTGATGGTAATTTAACTTATGGAAAATGTTGGCAGTCTAAAGAAGAATGTGGATTGCTACAAACCGGAAATGCCTCTTAGTACATAATTTTGTGTGCGGGTGGAGAAATGGGTTTTTTTTACCGAATTCAAACTTGCTATACAAAGTTAATTCAACTACTGGAGATTAGCATGGGCAAATGAAGTCTACGATCTTCGAAACGTGAGCAGAAGAAAAACCGATTCCTTCCTAAACATGCTGCTGTTATAATTGATAATGCTCATATCACTCTATTCGATTAAATAAAGTACCAAAATGGTCTAATAAGAAGCAAGTTCTTAGGCTCTCTCTGCAAATAACATTTCATTTTTCATTCCCCAGATATGCGAAAAATTGCTTAATTTGGTCAAAAGAAACTCCCCGACCACTATTTAAATTCGACACGATGCTCAAAGAGGATAGATTTCTAGCTTTGAGGCTACCACCATATCATTGTGATATTAATGCTATTGAGTATGTTTGGGCAGAAGTAAAAAGTTTCATCGCCATCGTAACTGGGGATATTGACATGTCGAAGCTTTCAGAACAGGCGATTGAAAGTATTAGAGTTCAAAACTGGGGAAAATATTGCTCTCGTCACCTCATTGGAAAATATGTATATTTTGGGACATGGGGACAGAGACGGAATTATGCAAACCTTTGGTGATCAGTTTAAGTGAAAGCGATTCGGAACACTGATTCAAATGATTACCTCTAGTATGGATGTACTTCTCAGTGCATTCCTTCTGAATATTTTCTATCATTGTTTAGTCAATACTCGGCAACCTTTAACATTAATCAATCCTCAATTTACAACCTCGCATAATATTATGACAGCTATCCCATTAACAAGTTCACCATATACCACCTTGACAACTTGTGGACCAGGAATGGTATTTTTTACCAAACTCTTTTTGCATGGGTTTGAGAGTCACAACAAGTCATAATTTATCGGTTTAGGACATTAAAGTGTCTCAGTTCTCTCAACTGAAAGTTTACAATATCCATGTTCATGATATTCTAAACCGAATTTCAAATGAACACAGGTGTTTTTTTTTTGGAAATATTTCTAAAAAAATCTCAAAAAAAAAAAAAGAAAATTGTTTTAAAAATAAATGTCGTTAAATGTTTTATGCTATACCTTTTAATTTTGTTAATACTCTACGTACATATTCCCAACTGTTATACAAGCAAAATAGTTACTTTAAAAACTACAATGTTCGTAAAAGAAAAGCTAAATTTTCCGACCTGTAATAAACTCATCCCAGAAGAACGGATTGATTACCCTATTATCGGAATGGATTCTCCTTTTTGGGATATGCGCATATGCGCATAAGTGTCGAAGAGTAATCTGTGTATCTAAACTATATCCGGTTCTCAGATTTAGTAATGATTGTGACACCTCCAGGGAGTCGAAACTCATCGAGAGAGTGTGCCAACAGCATCGAACGATTTGATCCCTTCAAACTACTAACCACGCTCAAACTTACTTAACTTCTTTTGTGAGCCATTAGTAGCAGAGGTTTACCAATCGACCAACCTTTGCTGGCAATACTGAATACTTTCCTCACAAGTTCGTATTGTAGGGTGAAAGTGCTTTTTAGAAACCGTGGTGCCGTGATTTGTTAAAAGTAATAGGCCTACAGATTTATTTAAATTTTAATATGAATAAGAGACATCGTTTATTTTTGGTGTTAAGAAATCTCTTATTGAAGGTGTTTAAGTCGCAACAGATAGTGATTCATCCATCCACCTCCAGGATGTACAAAAGGAGGAGAAAACTACCAGCACACAGGAGAAAAAGTCTGCATTCACTCGTAAGTACTTATATTATCAAGTTTTGGCGATCAGAATGGGCTATGTCAATGAAAATCAGCACAAATTAATTTAATTTTTAATTAACGATCTAAATTAACAAGTATTAATTAATACATTATAGCCTTCGTCTCTACCTTTAAGAGAATAGCGCAATTTCTGTATGGAAATAAAGGTGAACGAAGTGATGCAAGAAAATATCGTGTCTATAAGCACAGGGCCCACTTAGTAACACAAGATTGAAGTGAAAAATGGTGTCTCCAAAAGTAGTTGCGCGAGGGCTGTTCCATTAAGACTATCAGTATGACCGAGTTATTTTTACATAACCATCCTTCGAAACAGTATTTTCAATGATCGCAATGCCGATATATAGTGAAATAAGGCATACATCTTTGGAAACAAATAGGATGGTATATTTTGCTATTACATGTTACAACTTTTACTTTACAACTATTACATTACAGAAAATTTTATATCTTGACTTGCTAAACATATTTCATGAGGTATTGAAAGATGTGGAAAAACGCGATTCATCCATGATGATGTTCCAACACACTTGAGTCGTTCAGGCTGTAGAGTATCCATGTTTATTAAGACTACGTTAGTTTTTAAGTGTGGAAAATGTTCGTAAAGTATGACGGGGTATGTATTCACCCTGTGTGTTATCCCTCCGGTTCCTCTTTATTCAACATAAATCTATATCTATATACACATACACAAGTAAACAAACCATTCCGACCTTGAATGAAACGTATACCTGCAATAGATTAAATGTTCCGAGTGAGAACATCCTTTAACGAAGCTTAAAATGTTAAGAAATGCCGTAACCAAATGTCTAAACATATTTTTAAATTTAAAAAAATGTTAATGCCATCCAACAAAATCGCATTCGTGATCTATGCTTAATGTAGAAATCCTTAGAAATTATTTCCCCCTAAAAGTAGCCGAATCAGCTATTAGAAAAAATGGGCAATGATTCGAACATGCACATTTAAATGCATTTGCCGATATAAATCAGCAAATGCATTTAAATATGTTCTTGCTCTCACATTAGCAGACATTCTTTTATGTAATACAGGATTTTTCATATCGGTTAGTAAGCATCTACTTACTGTCAACTTCTCTGCAGACCACGATGATACTTTTAGCTTGGTAACGAGTTTTAAAAGAGGTATACTGTGAGTAAACATATGGATACAAAATTACTAACGGAAAACTCACGTACAAAGATAATTTAATAGTATAATTTTAGCCTGTGTGACAGGCATCTTCAGCACATTTTAAGCTCAAATTAAACATAACTGACAATTCCAAGAAGCACCACCAAGTAGCTGGAGTAAGATACTACAAAGGTTAATAAATTTCCTAAAAAAATATATATATATAAATATATAGGAAAGATTAGCCGATTTATAAAGTGACATCTTCCATTAAGGGGATATATGTAAACCATTGGAACTGTTTAAGTTAGGAGAATGAAGTAAAGTTTCACGTGTTTTTTTTTATATAAAGCCGTCCCATGAGGAACCGACTTTTGTGAAGGACACTTGTCTTTTTCCAATGAACTCGATGTCTAGTGAAGATGGCATGTTCTGCAAATCCAGACTTTTCAGGTTTAAAGTATTCAATATAAGATTGCTGCTCTTCTAGCCCATAAGTATCCAAAGTGGGCACTGAAGCCTTCAGGGGGGGGTATAGCGGGATCAGAAGCATTTGGGGGCGTTCAGTGGCTCTTTAGAGAAGAAATTAATAATATATATTTAAAAATTAATTATTTTCGTGAATTTACGATTAGATAATCATTTTTAACCAATATTTAAATTAACAATTTAAATCTTGCATTTTAATTGATCTTATGCCCGTCTTACACGATCAATTTTCCATTTCAATTATTTAATCGTTTGAAAATTTCCCATGTCAGATAGAAATAGAGCATGTATACATGTGTGTGTAATGGGGGGGGGGGGGGGGGGGGGCATTACAAAATTTATGTCTTCCAGAGTGGGCGGTGGCCCGAAAAAGTATGGGAACCTATGTAATCTAGCCGAATAGAGGCAGATCTTCCTGTTACATTTAATATCTTATATTGAATACTTTAAACCTGAAAAGTCTGGACATTACATAACATGCCATCTTCACTAGACAGAGTTCATTGGAAAAAGACAGTGTCCTTCGCAAAAGTCGGTTCCTCATGGAACAGCTTTATATAAAATAAAAAAGAAACACATGAAACTTTACTTCATTCTCCTAACTTAAACAGTTCCGATGGTTTACGTATATCCCCTTAATGGAAGATGTCACTTTATAAATAAATCGCTAATCTTTCCTAACTTTTTATTGTGTGTATATATATATATATATATATATATACACACACACACACACCATCGGTATATATGCCATCTTCACTAGACATCGAGTTCATTGGAAAAAGACAAGTGTCCTTCACAAAAGTCGGTTCCTCATGGAAAGGCTTTATAAATAAACATGTGAAACTTTACTTCATTCACCTAACTTAAACAGATCCGATGGTTTGCGTCTATCCCTTTTATGGGAGATTATTTTAAGAAATTTATTGACCTTTTTTTAGTTATTTTACACCAGCTACTTAGGTGAAGATTTTTGGAATTGTGTTATTAATTTGAGCTTAATATATATATATATATAGTGAAGGTGCCCATGACACAGGCGAAAATTATACTATTACATAATCCTTGTATGAGAGTTTTCCGTTATTACTTTTGTAATTATCTAGCTTGGCAACGTACAGAAACATAATATATTTATTGTCGGGACAGCATAGGGTGGGTTGTTTGTATGAGTAGGAATACAACCTCCAAGAAACGAATTGATTTTGCCCACACATGGCATCAATTGATATAGGTACTTCAACCTCTCGTGTGGTAACTTGAATTCAATAAAATTCAAGTGGGCTAATTCAATATCAAAGCAAATATTCTATGATTTTTAGTTAATGCGATGAGTAAAATATCCCAAAATATAGTTTGACAGTTGTAAATATTAGTGTGGCTCTCCCACGACGAGTTTTACACTCCATGAACATACCTGTAATAACAAAACGTCACGTGTTATTGTTATGAGAAAGTATTGTTTAGTTCCGATTTGAATAACTTAAATATTAAGTAATTAAAAAAGGGCTTACAATTAATCTCTCTAAGCACTTTTTCCCCCTTTCATAATCCCTAAACAAACCTACTCGAGAAACGCGAAGGTTTTGACATTTTCTGATCATAAGCTCAAGGTAGCTATAATCACTTATGTATCAGATACCTTTATTTTTGGATGCAACGTGTTTTGAACAGTTATTTACTTATCTGCTAAGATAGAAGCAAGTCTCAATCTCTCCTAAACAGTAACTGAATACTCAGCCTCTCAACATTACAAAATGGGGTGAAGACAATACTATAAAAACTATGGCCTGCAAAAAAAAGATCCTTTTTCATTTCCTCTTACTATCAGGGTTTCAATTTCCTTTCATGATCAGCTTTCTCTTCTTAGGCCTTTCTGTTCATTCGGTTTAACATGTCTCTTTATAAAGCCGTTCCATGAGGAACTCACTTTTATGAAGGACACTTGTCTTTTTCCAACGAACTCTGTGTCTAGTGAAGATGGCATGTTCTGCAAGTCCAGACTTTTCAGGCTTAAAGTATTCAATATAAGATTGGTGTTCTTCTAGCCCAGGGGTCAGGAACCGGCGGCTCTTTTATATTGAATTAAAAGATACATATAATACAAACAACTAAATATTGTTTTTTGATAAGGCCTGTTCGTGGCATATGACGTTACACGTGAAATTTTGACATGACCAACTGACAACTACGTTACACTTGAAATAGCACTAAAAAATCCTGCCTAAGGAAACTAGCGCCAGCGAAAATGTGAACTAATTGATCAGCTGTCCCGTCAAACACCACGGTTTTTAGATACATACGGATTTTAACTGTCAAAATAAATATTCTGTTAGTTAACGATTTATTGTGGTACTAAACTGGTGTTTAATTTAATGTCAAGTAATGATATGTACAAATTAATTTTTATTATGTCAAATTTGTGTTTTTACTTGCAGGTAAATATTTGATAACCCCCTCCTAATATGAGTTCAAGAAAAAGATAAACCTCTTTCAGCTAGAATTGTCAAGAAACAGTTTCTGCAGAAGTTTCAAATGCTAGGAAGAATGCTCACAAAAGAATGCTAGGAAGCATTCTTTTGTGAGAAAAATAAGGGGTTTGTTAAATTATTCTCCACTCATATTCCACATGGAGTTATTTAATTTCATTTTGCATCAAGAAGCTTTAGTAGCAAATTCTTTGGGATTATTACCACAACTAAAAAGTGATGGATGTTATTGTGCCAATGATCAATTTCATCCGATTTCAGACTTTGAATCACTTTTTGACATATTTAGAGCAACTAGGTAGTCAAAGATTTAGTGACATTTACATCTGTACAATGGTTATCAAGAGGAAAAGCATTAAAACTTTTTCCAGTGCTTAAAAGTAATAGTTTTCTTAACCACTAAAAACTATAACGTAAATCATGTGGAACTTCTCAGTAATCCCTAATTGATACAAAATTTGTTTTTTGCTTGATATGACAGAACATTTTAATAAGCTAAATTTGAAGTTGCAAGGGAAGGGAAACAGTCTTGCAATTACTAGAGGGCAGTCCTTACCTTTGAACAGAAAATGTTTTTTGAAGATGTTACTGAAGAAAAATTTATACATTTTGAAAATCTAAAAAATTATAGATTGAATTTAAATCAAGAAAAAGTTGATTGCAAAATATTCGCTGAAATGATTACTGTAATTTTAGATTCATTTACAAGCAGATTTCAGGATTTTAAAAAACATCAGAATATGATGAAATTCATGACACATCCCATTAAACTGCAATTTAAAATTAATAGATATTGAAGCTTTTTCTGGAATATCAATTGCAGAACTACAAATAAAGCTTCTGGAAATTCAGAATGAAAGCATCTGGGTACAAAAACTTCAGGAAATGGTAGCACAAATTGAAGAAAATGAGCAAACTATGGAAGAAACACCACAGGAAATTATATTTAAATTTGGAATTCTTTCCCAACTAATTATTCAAAGACGACTTGCTTTTGACTCTTCAGTTCAACGTAAAATTTCTCTTCAATGAATTACATCAAAAATAAGTATAGGAACAAATTGACTGATGAAAGTTTGAAAGCCAAATTACTATTAAAGTGCATGACATACAATCCAGATTTAAGTAAATTGGCTGAAAAGTTGCAAAATCAAGTCTCATTAGTGAATTTTAAATTAAAACCATCAAATATCTATTAAAATACATATTGTATTTTTGTTGGGACTAATTCTTTTTGCAATACTATACTTAAACACGTTGTGATTAAAAACTTAATCAAACTTAATGTTGTTTTATTTATTGAACATACAAAAAATTTATATGCAAACATAAAAGTGATATTTTATATCTGGAAGTAGTGAATTAACAAATTTACCTAAGTTTGAACTACCTGCAACTTTAAGTCACAAGGAAAAATCGAATTGAAGTTGCGGCTGCCAAAATTTTGTTTCTAATTAATGTTTTTGGTGGAATGGCTCTTTGGTTCAAAAAGGTTCCCGATCCCTACATACATGCTTTCAAAATTGTTAGGAGCAGGCTGCATTTATCTCATCCTCATCATCCATTTGGTATGTACAGTTCCTTGTTCTTGCAAACTGCCATATTAAGGACAAACTAGTAAACTGCCAACATCTGCCTTGCACAACTTCAGTGATAGTCACTTTGCAATGTTGTTCAGCCCTACTTTCTGGACGGGGGGGGGGGGAATAATAAGCCAATTACAGATAGCTGTTCCATAAATAATTCTAATCAATGATAGTTTTGGGGTGGTTATCTGTGAAAAACAGCCATCTTGTGGATCTGACATGTATTTTGACTAACATAATTGGCTTAGTACACATTGGGAAAATGCTTCGTAGGCTATTGAGCCTAACATGCACCTTCCCAATGCTTGTTAAGCTCAATGGCCTATAGCACATCACATGAGATGAGTATTTGAGGGAGTGCTGATAACCTTGATTTCAATGCTAGGAAGCAATATCTTTTGTGAGAAAACTGTCTTGAGAGTATACAGGAATCTCAGTAACCTCCAAATCATTCTTAACTTAAAGATTTCTTTGGCATAATAAAAATTAAAAAATTCGTTCAAGGCATTACTTTACCCTTTAACTATTTGTTCTATAGTTCTCTAACCACTAAATGCTATTCTCACATTTCAGGTGGGTTCTCTTTTGGTCCCAACATTTGACTGTTAGGACAAAAAGTGCTTGTTTAGGTGTTCTATCACCCCTTAAAGTTTGACCCAAGAGTTTTGAAGAATCACCCTATATAGCCATACAGAATTCTCAAGAATAGTGACGGGTGGTGTCTGCAGGTTGATAAGCATTGCAAACTAATCTCTTTTGACTGCCTTTCAGGTGAAAAGCTGGGTTCTTTGCATTATATAAGATCTAAACTTAGGTGATTGTCACTGCTGACTGCTATGGAGGCTCCAATTTGATTTATTTACAATTGCTTTAACTGTGCACCATTAAAATTCTAATTGCTTAATTTTACAAAGGATTAACCACCCATGTGTATGTATATGCAAAGGTTTCCATGGATACAAAGAGTGCATTAAAACTGTAATACATACCATTGATATTCTATTGAAATAATACAGATATGAAGTTTAAGGTGACAGATAATCATCCTCATGGATGTCCAAATGCTTTGTTGACAGCATTGACTTTTTTGGATTTTTTATAGCAGTAACTCTTGCAAAAGCAATTCTACTACTGACTTACTCTTTGTGGAACATGGAGAAAGTGTTAATGTAGTTGTATTGTGTCTAACTACTCAACTGCCTTTTCTCCATGTTTCATAGAAAGAATCCCATTTCTGAAAACTGCAACTTGGTTTGTGCTTCCAATCAAATTATTACAAGAATAATTTGAAAAATTAAATTAAGCATATCGGTCATTTAACTTCTTTTTAAAATGGCATGAAAAAAATTATTTCGATTTCTAAGGCAGGGTTTACAAACTATTTTATCCTTAATTTTATATCAATGATAGGCTTAACCTTCAAGGAACAAGGTAGGTTAATGCAACCTTGCCACAAGTTATAGGCATGGGTGAGACTTAACAGCACATGTAGTTCTGAAAATAATGTGAAAGGTTTAGTATTTTTTTGAGGATAGTAGACAGGATACAAAGAGAAGGTGCTGCTGATAGCATATAAAGTGAAGCCAAAGGGCATAAGACGGGTCAGTGGATGCAAGTTCTTTCAAGGTAGTTTTTGGTGGGCAAAATATAGGAATGGTTGCTATTATAGGCTGGGGGATCCTGGTACAATGTGGAAGACAAACATCAATTAGTAAAGTGAGCACCTATTACAGAGGATTTCAATTATGGAGAGAAAAACTGGAGAATTGGCAATGCCTCCAGCTTAGCTGTCTCAGCCATTGCAGTCCCAAGTAGAAAGATGGCAAAAGAATTCTCTTCCATAAAGGAAGTTCTAGGACTGCAGTAACAAATTATAGACCTAGTCTATAATTGGTTACTACTGTTCTCAGGAACAGCAGTGAGAGTAGTAGAAATTAAATCTAAGATTTTGGGAATGGAAGGACAAGAAAAAGTACTGGAAATTTGGTAATTCAGAAATTGTTGGATAAGAATACAACACTCTATGTGGGGCAGTCTTGTGAAGGGTTGGTCATGTCCTTAGTAATTCACTTAGATAAAGGTAATGACTACTTGATGGCTCTGCAAAGGCATTTTGGCAGAATATCACATGGAACTGTTATGCAAATTGCAACAAATGGGGATGGATATGAATGGTTATATTACATTAAACAGGTTAGTCTTCAGGCTCCATATAAGTGCTGTACAATAATCTTATTTGGGGGTAAATTAATAATTGCTTGAGTAGTTAGAATCATGCTGTCAGTCTTGACAGCCAGACCATTATATAATGACCAAAAGTAGTAAATGGGCATTCCTTACACAAGTGTCATAAAACGATTAATCATGGCATGTTCATATAAATGAAAGTAACATGAGAAAAGATGCCCCATGATGGCAGACATATATTTAAGATTGATCTTAAATGTATATTTAAGATAAGTTTAGTTCTGATTAAACCTTAACTCCTCTCCTCGTGTAGTGTGCTGTATTCTTAACCCCTCCCTTCCTAAAGGCTTGTACATTCATAGACTGAGGAGCTGCACCAACTTGAAAATATTTATTTATTTTCCTGGATGATACAAACAGTGAAACAATAGGACTTGTAACACCCATCAGTCAAAGAGACCTATAAATAGAAAAAAAAAAAGCATTGTACAAAAAGGTAATTAATATATCTATACTATATTCAAATACAATAAGAAATGTTTAGTGTTGCAACTGTTATTTATCTTTTAATTAGCCCGATGGAAGAAAAATTTTGAGATTGCATTAATTAAGTTACTGTTAATTATAATACAAGACATTATGGTGTTATATGTATTTAATTTTATGAAGTGATGAATGACTGAAGAGAATCACATGAACGTAAAATAATTTAATGGCAACAGCTTGAAGGATTAGTTTTGCTCAGAGGAAATCTTGCAACTGATAACCTTGTAACCATATATATATGCAAGGTGATTCTTATCAGCATAAGCAGTTACATGACTAAAGACATGAGAAATGAGAACAAAAGTATGGAAAAAACTTTTGCACATTTCCACATGTTATTCATATTTTCAACATAGCATCTTCTATGCTGAAAAATACAAATAACCTTTACAAATACAAATGGCCTTTTAACAGGATGAGTTAAGGAACAAAAATGCAAATAACATGAGTTGCCTCATTACTTGTAGGGAATAAACAAAATTTCTAACAATGAATTTCCTCAAGCAAAATTGTGATACGGTGAGTATTGTACAGAAACTTATGTAGAGAAAAAATGCTAGTCCATGTACAAAATGGCAAGGGTATTTTTAAAAACATTAAGTAACAATTGTTTCTATCCACTAGAGTAAGAGCATTCAGTTACTTCAACATAGAGCTCTAAATGGACAATACACAAAATATACCAATAGCTACTCATATCCTTGATGGTAGATATGATCTAACCATTCAAGTGTACTCTCTCTGCTGAAAAAATTTGTAACCACACAACTGTATGGTATGGACAAAGTGGCAAACATTTGAAGGTTAAATAAGACAAAGGATATTTGGCTTTCTCTTGCACTTTAATCTTATTTGAAGATGTGCAAGAAAAGCTTGAACTTAGAACTTCCAGGCAAAGGGCGAAGACTGCATTTTTTAGTGCAAGTGTACACACTTCTTTTTGGTGAAAAGTTGATCAATACTCAAGATGCATAAAAATTGCCTTTCAAATGATTTGGAATAACAGAATTTCCAACAGCAGTAGTTCTGTTTTTGAAGCTCTATTTAAGATAGAGCTGCACGTACACCTTCCACCTCTTGGCAATATGCTTCTCACTCATGTTTGACTAATTTACAATTAAGAAAAATCTAGATTTAATTATGGTCTAAATACTAAATCCCAATCTAATATCAATCTTATTATTTCCCTTTCATGTCAAAGAATGGACATGCTCATATTTTACTGATGAACCTAGGATGGATGTTTCAAATAGACCTACCAGTCTTATACTGGTGTGCAAAAAAAACCACCACTTTCTAGATACCAAACTAGGCACTGAATATTCTCAAGAGTGAAGAATGTTTTGGAAGAGGCAATGAGAACTGCCTTTTGCAAATCAAAAGATCACCAGAGCTGACAATGTAATTCCTTGTATTGTTAGTTGAATTTCAAACTAGCAAACTAATTTTCTTTTTTTTAAAGATTTTAAAAAAGCAATTAGTTGTCTAAAATGAGTAAGTCTCTTGGCCTTATTCTCTTCTATAACTAGGTCATTTTAGTTGCTATGCCACAATACTTGCATTGATAACTGAGGTGGTAGAAGCCACTGCTTGTTTGCTGCAGAGGGCAGGCACTTAATATCACATAAATATGCAATAAATTATTTTGTCAAACTTAATGACTACATGCAAACAAATGCTTCTTTTAAGTGAATATTGTATTCACTTAAATCAGTCTTAAAGTATTGTATATAAAATACAGGAAAAATTAAATTTGATCATCAGAAACAGTTTGAAAGCAGAAAAGATGGATCTATGAACTAAAAGGACATTTGTGCAAGCAATGTATAATATGAAGACAGCATAATAGTTCTTTATCACTTCTGGATAGCATATTAGTTATC
Source organism: Typopeltis vanoorti (assembly GCF_054136105.1). Lineage (NCBI taxonomy): Eukaryota > Metazoa > Arthropoda > Arachnida > Uropygi > Thelyphonidae > Typopeltis > Typopeltis vanoorti. The sequence goes on along the minus strand of NC_143569.1, from coordinate 30,734,258 downwards.
AAGCATGTAAAAATGGAATGAGAGTAAAACTAAGTACAATGCTGTACACAATTACCTATTTTCAATCAAAGAAAATATGAACAATAGGCAGGCAAAAAGTTTTGGAATACCAGATGACCAAACAAAAACATTTACGTATTCCAAATATAGAATTTTTCTAATTAGAATCTAAGTAATTTAAGTTAAATAGTCATCAGACTCATTAAATCAGTCCTTTACTTTCATGGTAAATAAAGTATTAGTGAGTCATCATCTGACTTTCAAACCAAAAATAAGTATAATTAAATAAGTCTTAACTCACCAAAACCCATGTCATCATCTGATTCCTCTGGTTCCTCTTTCTCTTCTTTTTTGGGAGCTGAAATATAGATAAGAAAATGCATTAAAAATATTTCACAACCAAAAATAAAGTACTTTTAACTCGGTCTGATCTACAGGCATATATGATCTTGTCAAAGAAATAGTATCACATGAACTTAAAAATGGCAGAATCAAATTTGTCGACATTTCAGTAGCTTAATCTACTGAAAATAACAAATAACATTTTCTACATTTAAAATCAATTATATTTATCAAATTAAATTTTAAAAAAAATAACAATAATAACTGTTATATTGCATGTTTTCAAATGTCAAAACAGAACAAAGAAAAGAATTAAATGACAGTCTCAACCAACAACAAAATGAACCAATTTAAAATATTTCTCCATTACGAAGTCTTACTATTAAGATTTACTATTCCTTGGAATTTTAGCATATGCAACCACTTAATCAGGACTGATCCTTGTGGTACACCACTGTTTACCTTAAATCTTGCAGCCTAACATCCCCATATATCACTTTTTGATGTCAGTCAATCACTTATCAATGCTAATATTTTAGCATCCAAACCCATATTCTCCAATTTATGCAGTCTTCACTGCTGTATTCTGTCAAACACCTTAGCAAAATCCAAAAGTATCACTATATCCATTTCCCTCATCTAGCTCAATGGTAACATTATTATAGAATGTAAGCAAGTTACTAAAACATTACCTTCCCTTCATAAACCCATGCTGTTCGTTGCAAAGTAGATTCTGTCAACCCATTTCTGAAGGTAAGCCCTAACCAACTTTTCCAATATCTTTACAACCATTGAGATACTGACTGGTCAATAAAGAATACATTGGTCTTTACACCATCCTTGTGCAATGGGATTAACATACATTCTTTCCATTCCTGCAGAATTTGCCTTGTCCTGTGACTCAAATTATACTAGCCTGGTCAAAGGAATAGCCAAATCAGCTGAACACTTTTAGTACCCGTGCTGATATCTCATCAGTCCCTATTGCTGAATTTTTATTCAGTTTGTGCAACAGCTTTGATACCACCCCATATACTAAAGTTTCTTCATTCACCGTAGACGTAACAGTGAACTCAATGTTGCATACACCAGGTTGATAAGGCATACTGTATTCCTTCCACATTCTTATGAATCTCTTACTTAGATTACACATTCATTTCACTCTTACTCTAAAAAAAAAAAATCTGTAGAGTTCAAAGAATAAACATTTCCCAAGCACTCTCAATATCCTTCCTATCCAACAACTCATACCATAAGGCAGAACTCAGCTACTCCATATATTGCTATATTTATTTTACCCGTTTTTATCCTAACTGTTAATATTCTTTTGTTTATATATTTATATTCTTCTATATTTTCATTTAACTCTTTATATATATATATATTACTATTCCTACTCTAGCTGTAGCTCTATTTTGATTTTTTTACTCCATTGTATATAAATATAGTCTTGGATGTTCATTGTTCCATTTCCCCCCCTTTTTTTTTGTTTCTGTTATGCTGCATATTTTAATGTTTCTTTTGGCTATTTCTTGTATAAGTTCTTCCTCTTTTCCATTAATTTCTCTTATAGTTTTATTATTCCGTATTGTTTTCTTTTCCTTTTCTGATTGATATCCAATTTATGTTTGTCTTGGTTTCTCAAGCAATAGTTTTACGTCCAATGATAGGTTGCTGGCCCAATCACCAGATGCTTCTCACATTAGCCAGGAATATTGATGTAGCCTTCATGCCTAAGGTGGCCCTGCTGGAAGATCAAGCTTCTGACATACTTCATCTACATCTCCCGTTCACTTCTCCATCACAAGGAGGTGTGGGTAGGATTTAGAGGTTGATTTTACTGTGTTTAGTTAATTAGAAATTCCCCATTAGGATTACTTTTCACACAATCATGTTTATTTTATTTGGTGATGCATTTCTTCATCACTATCAACTGATCCACCAGATTAGATTCCACCACACACCAGATAGCTTCAAAGTCACTGTCATGAAAAACTTACTAGTATTACAATCAGAGGTGTCAACACTAATCAGATAAGTCATCTGATTAGTGTTGACACCTCAGTGTTTTCAGATTCAGACACATACTCAAATATGAAGGTAGCTTTACACTGGTTAAAAAAAGCATAAACATCCATTTATGAAAAGATGCGGTAAAACTGAATTGCACTATAAAGTTATTAAGTATTCTAAAAAAAAATGACTGGATGGCTGCCTTTTTTCTCACGTTGCTTTTGTAGATTATGCAATATGCTATCGCAAAATCATAAAAATATATTTCTATAAAGAGGCTAAAGAAAAATTGTGGTAGTGAAACTTGGCAAAGAAGCTTCTAATAAATGATTATGAAGATTGTATATTACTTTAAAGGAATGCAGTCAGGAAATCACTGCAAGAACTGAAAAATACAAAGAGCCAAAAAAACTTGAAAATTGCAAACAATGGAACACTTTACAGAGCTTATATGCCCTAACAATCTCATCCTCCCTCAAACTGTTTTGAAATATTACACATTACAGAAATCTGTTGGTTTATTCCTTTGAAATATATTTTTATGATTTTGCGATAGCATACTGCATAATCTACGAAAGCAACATAAGGAAAAAAGGCACCCATCCAGTCACCAACCCTCAAATATTTTTTAGTTGCAGCAACATCAAGTATAATAATACTGAACTGGAATTTTTTTTGTAATTCTCCTAGTCACGTGCATAGTACCTAAACATCACAAATAGCTTGTTATAGATAGCTTATTGTAGTGAAATTCAATCTTATTTACTGCTAGAACAACTTTATGGCTGTATATTAAGGTGGGATGTTATTTACTGTAGTTTAATTTTAAATGCATAAAAGTCCAATATTTTACAAGAAAAGGATTGCTTCTAGAAATCACTGGTTACTTACATAAGCAATAAGATACAGAAGCAGTCCTACAAATGTTTATCTGCCTTTATGTGGCTTGTTTCAAATACTGAGTACATGCATGACTACATGAACAGAAACTACAATTTCACCTGTCCTATTCTGCACAACAAGATGTCTGTGCAGCATGAATGTTAAAATCTCTTACCTTCTTTAGATTCTGCTTTGCTTTCTGCAGCACCAGCAGAAGCAGCAGCTACAGGAGAAGAGCCAACACCTGCACCAACATTAGTGATCAGCGATTTCAAATCAACTCCCTCAAGAGCCCTGGCAAAGAGACCTGAAAAGTAAAATTAGTTTCAAAGCATTAATCCAGGTTAGATTATTTTCATTCAATTCAGTTGAAAAGTAATCTGATCCACTGGTTATTCTGATAAGCAGTGCATAAAATGAAGACTATATGGAAGTTGACATGTTTAAATTATAAAAAAATTAAGTAAACTACTGTGCTCACATTTTATGATTTATGTAATAATATTACATTTCTAAAATATTTCATACTAGTTTTTTTCACAGTAAAAATTGGCATCATTATCCTTTTCTCCTCCAACTGATGCAGTTATGTTACCAAGGAAGATCACCTCCTACCATAGTGGAATCTAAGCACTGTATGCTTCCTGTAGTTTTTCAACAGAAAGATATCTTAAAATTACTAAATAACTTGGATACTAAAATCTTCCAAACTTATGGCATCTCTTCAATTGCTCTCAAATACAGGTAACCCTTGTATAACACGGTCTAGAAACTGTAGTAACCTTTATCTTTTCATATATTTTTAAACGCGCAACTTAAAAATCAAATTTTATATTCGTTAAATTTGTGTCTTCCCGTATTGTGAATGTAGTTATAAGTAGCAAATTTATGTTAGGAGAAATATCTTTTAGTATGCATGTACATCAATTGTTTATCATATAGTGTTTATTATTGAAAATTGTCTTTGTTTTTCTGCCCAGGAAAGCTCATTAAAAATCATAAGTGTGTTAATCTCAAGCTGAGCACTTTATTTTTTGGTGAGTAACATACAATATGTAAATGCTTTATGTAAAAAAAAAATATTTTTATAGTAATGGCCACTTAAGAGCGCTTTTCGCTATATACGCGTTTGTTAATAGGGATTAGATCACAGAAAAAGTAGGATTAGGTTCCGAAGTCTTTTTTTTTTGAGATTATATAAACAATCTTATATAGACATCCAATAAAAATATTTTTATTTAATTCAGACCCACCTGCTGTAAACTGACAATTGAACAAGACTGAAGATACATTCGGTTTCGATCAGCACATGAGACTCAACCTTCACGAACTTCTTCCTAAGTGCTCCAATCTCTTCAATAGTGAATTAATTGATGAGGAAATTGTTTATGTACAATTTATAATTTTATACTATGTATTTGTTTCATAGTTTATGTTTTCTTAACTTACGTGAACTACCTGAATTAAATAAAAAATATTTTTATTGGATGTCTATATAAGATTGTTTATATAATCTCAAAAAAGACTTCGGAACCTAATCCTACTTTTTCTGTGATCCAAGTCATAACACGATTTATATAATGCGGCATTTTTGTGGAACCTAACATCCACGTTATACGAGGGTTACCTGTCTTACGCTCCAGAGTTGTGAAGCGTAAGACGGGTAATGTAGAGGATGATGCAGGAGGAAGCACTCCTCCTGCATCATCCTCTACATTATACGTATCTAATACTTATCCAATACACAGAAGCAATTGCATCCATCCTATTAAAAAAAAAAGGCAACCAAACTAGTGACTAATCCTACTACTTAGAAGAGCTTAGTTGAAGGTCAAGGGCCATGTGGTAAAGATTGCAAATACAACTCAAAAGATAATTGCAATGCTGAAACAAACGTTTACATGTAAAGATAAAGATGTTATTTTGCCTCAGGACTATTGTGTGCAGATCTGGTTTCTGCTGCGATTCTGATATATTGGAGATAGAGAGCAAAGGAGATTATGTTAATGATATCAGGATTGTGGAATACTGATTATAAAGACAGATTGAGAATTTGTAGACTGCAGACACTAGCAAACAGGAGTGATATGATTGAGACTTTCACACTTCTGAAAGGGTTAAAGGATTTCACTTGATGTAATTTTTCAATTTTTGGAAGGTGGGGAAAAAACAAGAGAATATTCTTGGAAGCTGAGAATGAATGCTGCTAGGAAAGGGACGAGGACTAGATTTTTCTCTCTTAGGGTGGTGCATGATTGGAATGGATTGCCATTGGATGTGTGTGCAAGCAGTGTGAATGAATTCAAGAACAAGTATGAAGCTGGTGCATGTAGTCTCGCTAGAGTTCCTGACTCCCTGGAGATCTCTTAAACACAGACCTGTGCATATGTGAACATTTATTCAAAGAAGGTGCCAAAAATCTGGTTCACTTAATCATAAGGACTGACTTTTCGTTCAAGTTTGGGAACTTAACTATCATTATTTTGAAATCAAATACTTTATGATTTGCTCATACATATGCACTTGTCAATGAAAAAGTGCCATTCATTCATACGATAGTTTTAATGACATGATGCACAGTATTCGTGAACTGCTTATTTATAACATAGGTGCTTGCTACATCTTTCACTGTTGCTCTGAATTATAAACTTTTATGATTTATTTTATTCTTCTTAGGCACTACAGCCCCATGTAGGGCCTTGCCCCCATTTTTTGGGTTTCATAACTCACCACAGGGTAGGGTTCATTACTCCCATGCTCAACCATGTGGAACTGTCTGAAACGTTGTGTTCTTAAGATTGGTTTGCCTGCTTTGCAGGAGGAAAAACCCCAGATAAACTGGGGAGAAAAACCCTGCAGTCCACACCCAAGACCAGCTAACTTGGCTATGTCGGAGAAAGGACCTTAGTTCCTCACGTCAGCGACGAGAATTGAATGCAGGACACTCCTTTCCCAGGAATATGGTTGGAGTGTGTAACCACTCGGCTAACTGCGTGGACAATTTTATTATTCTCAATAATGGCAGACAAAATTCAAATTTTAAGAGTGCTGAAAGATGCATACACCTATTACATTATATACTAAGGTTAAAATTATTCTAAATTTTTCAGTTGCATATCTGATATATGAACAGCCTATTTTTCTACCCACTGCAGGGTGAAGGCCTCTTCTGTTGAGAGAGGTACGAGTCTACTACTCCCATGGTGACCCAGTCCATATTGGGAGAGTATCTGAATAAATGTATGAAGGTGGAAGACAGTCGCAAACATCCATGCCTACACAGGATTCGAACCCAAAACCTCTTGGCTAACCAGGCCGGTATCTGATAATAAATGCATTATTTGTGCCATTTATGCACATTACCGCTCAAAAACATTAAAACAATAGATGCATCTACGTGGGGGGAAAAGACAGCGATTCCTTATGACTGGTCTGGAACCTAACGTGTCATATGGAAGAGCCCTTCCTACATCTTAGATGGCATGCAAGTTTTCTGCACTTTAACACTCACCAATACTGAGAACTATGGAGACTACATAAATTGTGGATAAAAAGCATGTAGTAGTGGGGGGGAGGGATTACATTAAGACTTTAGGGTAAAGCAAACTGAAGAGGTGAGCACAACACTGGTTTGATCAAACTGGTTTATTTTCATACTAAATGCTAAGGATTGTACTTGCTTTTCTATATGCTATATAAAGAAAAAAAGTTAAATGTAAAAAAACAAATTGAGTAATTAAAAATACCTTACCAGGCCAATATGGTTCCACATCAACTTTTGCTGCTTTAATAAGAGTCAGTATTTTTTCACCCTAAAATGGGGAAAAAACTAATTAAAAATGCTGCTTTGAAATTAATTCCTATACTATACAGTAACTGGATAGCAACCCCACATTATAACATACGAATAGTTAGTTGGAGTTACATTATCTGAGTGAGGTCTACAAGATACCAGATGTTTTTTAATGTCTTAGACACAGACTACAATCTGATAACAAAAATACATTTAACCACCTTACCAGCCATTATGGATCAAATACATCATATATTTCAATGTAATATCAATGGTATTAAAATTTTATAATAAATTTAGTTTAATCCTTTATCCAAGTGTAAGCAAACAAAGTTTGCACCTGAAGTATCTTCAGGACTAAGGCAACTCATTGTAAAAGATGGACCAAGCTCTCATCACTCCTTGTCTTAGTATCTTCCATAATGCAAAGCAAATCTCCTTGCAGATAAAGGACTAAACTAAATTTATCATAGTCTAACCAAGTGGGAAAAACTTCTAACAGTATTAGAATTTTAATATGCACTTCACATCCATGATAACCTTGACATTTTGGCCAGTAACATAGTTAAAATGATCATCACTTCATAATGAAATGATTTGGAAGGGGGAAAAAAATCTACAGAATAGCACTAACTAACCTAACTGACCACCTTTTGCCTTCTTATCGGTCATATGGTCTCCCAAACTAGTTTCATGCAATCCAACCTGCAAACAAATTTTCAGAGCTGTTTTTAGATTACATCCAAAAGGTGTAAAGGACAGCATGTCTTGAAATTGCATGTTCTTTCCAGTTTGCCATTTACACAATGATCCCAAGTTACCAAGGAAAAACCCTGCCAACTCTGTGGAAAACTTATCTTCAGTTGAAAAGCTGTTCACAGGCTTCACATCCTAGAGATTCAACTCCAGGTATCAATGATGCCCTTTCCAAAGGACAGTAATACTGAGCTAAGAAGGTTATTCACAGGAGAGGTATTATAACTACTGTAATGCCAGCCTAGTTGGCCAAATGCACCTGCTCTCTAACAGACTGGGTTCAAATCACATCATGTACATGTGTTTGTGAATGCTTTGGGGGAAATGAATTTCATTGTCAGGTGTGAGACAGGCTATGCTTATTGGAGGCATGATGTGGCTTGAAAAGATTCACATCTACAGAACACGGTTTCTAGATATGGAAAAATCTCTTGCTGCTCCCACAGTACTAAGATACTATAAGTTTACAACCTTCCATGGGTAAAAAAATTTTTAGATGGTAGATTTAGATGGACTTAAAAAAAATTAGATTCTCTGAATAACTGTTGTCATATCTTACACTTCCATTTTGTGTATAGATAGATGATTTTGCTCAATGGCTTCAATTCAAAGTTTGGTCTCTAAAGCAAGATCAGATTTAACAATCTACTCTTGTGGAACTGACAAATTTACAATAAAGAAAAAATGCCAATGACAAAATCCTTAAAATTACTGAAGCTTAATTTTTTTTTAATTTACTGCTATAATTGAAGTACTTTTCTAACATCTGACAAATTCATCGATGTGCTGCTTACATAGGATGATAACATGAGATGTATGCAGCTGGGTAATGCTACTACTTTTGGTCTGACTCAGAACCAATGAGCCACATGATGGTGAAGTAAATTTGACTGACTTTCTTAATCCCTTTTGCAAGTTTCAACACTAAACTGAAAGTCACGTGTGTTGTGACATGGTAACTGAAGTCATACTCTACCATTAACAAAATTGTGCTGTCACTGCTTTTTTTTTTAATTAGTGGAGAATATTTTATGCATGTTGTAACCCTTTCACATCTTTTCAGCAGTGCAGACACCCAATTTAAAAAGTTAGCATTCTTCAGATAAGCCACAGCTGCCTCAAACCTATAAAAGCTGCCAATGAATGCATTTAAAGAAACATGCTATTTACAATTTAGTTTTTTTTGTTTTTTTTTTGCTACATACCAAGTAAGAGAAAGAATGATAACTTTACTCAGTGCTAATAGTAGAGAAGTGGCAGCTAATCAGCTCTGGCAAGGCTCCAAGGAGTATAAAGAGAAGATAATTCTATTACATAGAGGTGGCTCCAAAACAGACATAGCAAATTACAGACCAATTAATCTCAGGAGTGGTGGTTAAAGTATTGGAAACATTTGTTCAAAGTACAATTCAGAAATGGGTAAGTGAATAGGAATATGATACTTTAAGGGGCCGGCATGGTTTTATAAAAAAAAAGGTACGTCCTCAGCAATTTATTCACATTTTATAAGATGACAGCAAAATTAGATGAAGAAAATGCCTACACCATGATACTACTGGAGCCCAAAAGGCATTCAATAGAATAGCACATAGAAAACTGTTATTGGATTGGATTTCTCATGTCTCAGGACTCTTGACCCTAGCCATGTCTCATTTCTTTGTCTTTTATTGTAGCAGTACCATCTTGGTGTTGAGCATCCTCTTTACCTGTCCTTCCACTTTGCCTTGGATGATAAATTTTTCCAGGTTGTCATTTCACTATTACAAGTTGGAGCAAATCAGAATGGATAGAGGGGTGACAGAGTGGTGTTTGGGAGTGGACTCAGGGCAAAATGAGGGCAACTAGTAGAGTGCCCAAAGACTATCCTGGGATAACTACTGTGACCTTAGTACAGAGCCCTGATCACCACAATTTGGATATTAATGATATACGCAGATTTGAAGGGGACATTCAATTGTTTGCTGATGCAAAACTAAGGAGGAAAACAGTTGATAAATGTCATGTAGATATCTTACCAGACGATTTAAATAAATTGGCAGTGTGGGCAAAGAACGATTTCCAATTCAATGTTGTAAAATTTAGTCATTTACTTTGGAATGAAAAGATTACACTTATCACACTGAAAGTTTACAGGAAATTCAGAGGACATATTGAAAGAGTTAAAAAAAGGATTACTTGTATGCTGAAGAGATGAAGAAAAGGACACTGACTAATAATCCCATTATGATTTGGCCACATGTTGACTACTGTGCAGAGATTTGGTCACCTACATTTCTTGGGGATCAAGAGGTGGAGATTATTCAGAAAACAAGTGACCAAGCTGGTGACAGGTCTGTGGAATATCCCCTATGACAGGGGTGTTCAACCCGTCGATCAAGGAGAGATTATTGGCTGATCGTGTATTCCTCCTGAACTTACAAATTTAATTAAAACTGAAAACATAATATTTCATTTATCATTATTTTGTATTATTTTTAATTCACTTAAGTGTATTGCTATATTTTTTGTTAAAATTGTCAAATCAGTAAGTCCGGGTAAATAAATCAATTTGGATTAGTGGAAGTCAAACAGCAAGCTAAGTGAATACAATTATGAGCAAAGTAAAAACTCGATTGTAGCTTAAATATTCCAAAGCACATTACATCGATTTTTTTTTACTTAGGTTAAGTACCATGTGAATATTCTAAAAAAATAAACCGTTTGTCTTGGTATAATTTGTATTAATGTTTTTATAAATAACTCTTAGCAAAACAAGTGTTCTCTGCCAGGTTGGCAGGAAAACGACCCAGAGGAAGACCAAGATATAGGTGGATTGATACGGTACAAAGTGCCTTAGACGATAGAAATATAAGATCTGATAATGTTGGAGTCTTGACAAGTAACAGACTGATTTGGAGGAAAATTGTAGATAGGAAGTTAGTAATGATGTAATTTTTTCATGTAGTACTATCATATCCTGTACACCCCTTGAGGGTACATGGCAGGAATTTGATGATGATGATGATAAATAACTCTTTTGAAGCTAACTGTATATACTGCTTTAATAAGAATATGTTAGCATGTTAAAAACAAAGGCAATGTTTTTGTCCCCAAAGCTGTACATGGCGGCATTAGAAAGATTGTTATTGAAACTTGTATGTATGAGAAAGGCTTGCAGGCTCTAAGTGTAAACACCTCCGAAGTCAGTCAGAAAGAGTTCAAACAACTTCCCGATGGCCAGCTAACAATCAAAAGAAAGCGGAGGAGAACAAAAGGCATGCCGAACTTGAAACTCATACCGATTCTTTGAAGGTTGTCAAACTTCATGCGAGAGCTCAGAGGAAGCCTAATAAAAAGGAACTGAAGCAAGCAGAAGGGGTCCCTGGTTCCAGAATTGGTGTCAGAGAGGAGGCCACCCAGTCCAGAGTCGTCAGAGACTGCCCAGATCCACATTGCTTGAGAGAGGAGTTTCCCGCTTCCAGAAAGGAGCTTGTCGGTTCGAGACGTCGCTAGAGAGACTACTTCTATGACACAGACAAGGTTTCAAATTGCCGAAAGGAAGAGTTCCAATTGCCGGAGAAACATTTCCAGGCCAGATTAATGTCAGACATTCACCAGTGTTGCGTTTTCATTACAATTTGATGAACCAAACGACTTCACTGATATTGCACTGTTAATGGTATTTATTCGCATATTTCAAGATTATTCAAGTAAAGAAGAACTTTTGAAAATTATACCATTATTGGGAAGGACTAGGGGAGAAGACATTTTCAGAATTTGATGAATTTGTGAAACACAAACTTCTGCTTTTTAAGCTTGTGTCTATTACTACCGATGGTGCCCCTGCAATGATAGGTAATAAATCAGGCTTCATTTCATTATGTAAAAAAGATGATAAATATACAGATTTTTTAACGTACCACTGTATTATTCACCAACAAGTACTGTGTAGTAAAAGATTAAACAAAAGATGTTTTGGATATTACATTTAAAACTGTAAATTCTGTTCGAGGAAAAGCCCTGCAACGCCGGTTATTTAAATTACAGGCAGATGATGATAGGGAACTTCTGTTGTACAATAATGTTCCCTGGCTCAGCAGAAGTCAATGTTTACAAAGATTTCTTGTATCAATTAACGATATAAAAAATTTTCTTGATGAAAAAGGAGATATTTATCCACAATTGAGTGATAAAAGATAGTTGTTACACATCATTTTTAGTAGATTTCTGTACAAAATTAAGCAATTTAAATTTAGAGTTACAAGGTAGATAAAAATTTAATTGACATGTTAAGTTCAATAAAAACATTCCAACAACGCTTACTTCTATTAAAGAAAAATATAAATGATTGCAAATTTAGACATCTCCCATATTTATTAAAGTTTTTTGAACAAAATCAAGAAATGCTTCACTATGATTTAAAAGAATTTATTCGTGAAATAGAATTAGTTGAGTAAGAAATAAATTCAAGATTTAAAGATTTTAATAACTGCATCTTTTATCAATAATCATTTCAAGAAAACTTGAACATCACAGAAATTTCAATTAGTGGGCTGTTTGATATAAACAAAGCTGAAGTAGAACTTGAGATAATAAACATTCAGAATAGTTTACATTTAAAATCAATAAACAATGAAGTCATTTGGAAGTATGCATATGAAAAATTGCCTTTTCATATGCATTAACTGATATTGTGCGAAAAAATTCTGTCGCGTTTTGGATCGACATACTTGTCAGAATCTGCTTTTTCAAAGATGACCATCATTAAAAATCAAATTACAAATGACTGTCTGCAATTGGCCACTTCTTCATATCAACTTGACTGAAAATATTGTGAGGTCCAAACAATGCCAAATTTCAAATAACGTTTTTTTTTGTTTTTTGTTTTTTTAAACAAAAAGCATTTCTTGTAACTTATGAGTTTGTAATCAATCTGTTGTTTTTTCTAACTTTGGTTTTCCAAAATAGAGAAATAAATATTTTTTCCCATATA